>NW_020176571.1:16529961-16530672 GCF_003031525.2 Neophocaena asiaeorientalis asiaeorientalis | reverse complement strand
ATATATATATATATATATCCCTTCCCCAAATAGGTGTTCGATGAATATTCCCCCAGCTAAAATAATAGGGAATAAATCGTACACCAAACAATTCTAAAATGGAACGATGAGGGGATTAACTGTACAATGTGATCCACACACACTTGTAGTAAAACTGCCACATAAATTACTGTAAAAATTCACAACAGTAGAGGAGAGAGCTACCACTAACAGACGAGGATCCCCAGGCTCAAATTGAAGGGGTTAAGCAGCTCTATCTGCAAGGGGGAAAAATGATTCTTCATTTGCCTTCATCAAAGACTAATTTTAGGTCTCTTGGTAATTAAATGAACACATTGTTTATGCTCCATACACTTTCTGTCCTGAGTCTTGGAAAATACATGAAATTTCCAAGAATTAAAGTTTCCATTAACACAAGTGCCAAATCAGGAGGCCTGACCTGTGGGAGAAAGCACATTTGTCTTTGCTGGCTCCTTTTCAAAAAGCTACAGAAAGATATTTACTGTATAACTTTCTTGTGCGTAATGGCTCTGTTTTATCATTGAGGCCATCTAGACAAGACCGAGACGCTGCCACATTTCAGAAAGCCACCAATTACTGAAGAATGACGGTTTGAGTTCTGAAGTGTTGACTGCAGTCCCTCTTCGGGGTAAAATTTTTGTATTGGAAGAGACTTCGAGCGGTTTTCTTCTTCCACTTTTTTTTTTTTTT
>NW_020176571.1:16460397-16529930 GCF_003031525.2 Neophocaena asiaeorientalis asiaeorientalis | reverse complement strand
GTATTAGAAGAATAAGGGTGGGTTTTTTTTCTTTCCCTTTTTTTTTTTTTTTTTTTTTTTTTTGTCGTAGTTGTGTGTTTGTGTGTGTATCTAATTCCCTGAGAACCAGCTTCGGCTGGCGAAGAAATATGTCAATACGAAGTGGGTTTCAGAACACTACTTCCACTTATCATCCTTACTAGACGGAAATTTAATGTAAATCAGTATGTGTGCACGCAGCCTGGATGCGTCAGAAGACTATTTTCTGATCTCTATATCTGGTTTCATGTAACCTGAAGTAGCACAGTTATCTACCCAGGTTAAAAAAAAAAAAACCTCTTTACATCAGTGAACTCGAACTCAGAAAGTTCTCTCCCCGGAGCTGGGAGCCTTTTAAAGACATGCGTGTCACGCTGGCTGCGGGGGGTCGTAGCTACTGGGAAAAAGGCTGGTTCTACAGGCCCCGCCCTCCACCCCCCGTCGCCCCTCCCTCCGGCGGGCTCCCTACCTCCCCGGGTCTCGCCTCTCCCCCACCCCCTCCCTCCCTCATCTCAGCAATTTCGGCCTCAGAGGTCTGGCGCGCGTCAAAGCCCGAAGTGGGAGGCTAATTTGTGGAGCATCACGCCCCAGCTCCTCTCCCCAAGCCTCTCCTCAGTCGTCGGCAGCGGCCAAGGGATAGAGCCGAGCAGGGGGAGGGGAAGAGCGACACCCATCCCCCTCCCTCCAGCCCTCCCCGCGTTCAGATTCAACTGCACCTTTTATTATTTTAACTCTTCTCCCTAGGACGCGCGGCCCCGGGATCTGTCCCTCCGGCAGTCGCGGTCCCCGCTCCCGCGCCCGGAGATGGGACAGCGAGGGACCCGCTCGCGGTCGGCCGGCGTGTGCGGGGAGGTGCGGCCGCTGCGCCCGCTCGCCAGAGTCTGTAAGTTTCAACGCTCCTCTAAGCGGAGGGGAGGGGGAGGCTGAACGCGTCCCCGCAAACGATTGAAAATGCAGAACACGGGCGAGGTTGACAGCGTCGGATGGAATTTCGGGGCACACTCTTTTAATTGACTCTATCCGCAGCCCGCAGGCTATTGTCCGGGGTTTTTCCTGCAGCTTGTATGTTTGATCCCTTCGTCGTCAAGAAGTTTTCAAGCTATTACATTATGAGTTCCAGTGGGATTTTTAAAAGAAAAAAAAATGCAACTCACACTTCTTTCAAATTTAAAATACCTCGACGTAATTTTCAGGTTACATAGCACATTGCTTATTATTATTTTGTCGAATTACAAGAAACATTTATACTACGCAGGAGCTCACGGCCTTTGCCTATTTCTAAAAATAACAGAAAAAGAATTTCCCCTCTTTACTTTTAATATTGCTGCATCATGTGAATAGTTTAGTAAATAGAGCCTTAATTTTCCTCATAGACGTCGCGTGCTGGTATCCTTGCACTAATCTACAGACGCGGGTAATTTCAGAATTATCACTGAGCCTGCTGTTTACAGGAAGGCTCTTGGTTTTGTTTAACTAAGGCTGTGCTCTTATGTGTTCAAAACGATAAGGAATATTAAAACAGTTCTGATTCAGACCAAGTAATTTTTCCGGGATCCAAGAACTGAAGCACTAACTAGGCTCGTGTTTAGATTAATAAGATCATACCTTTAGCTTTGCACGTCACCTGGAATGTATAGACACACCCCTACATGCAAGGACTGAAGAGGTGAGGAAAATAGGGGGAAAAGTTTTTAATCTTCGTTTCCCTCCTGCAGGACGGGTCTCGAGGGAAGGAGAGGCAGGTCGGAGACAGGTGCATAGGCTGGCTATGGTGACGGGACGATGTTGGCCAGAAAGAGCATCATCCCCGAGGAGTATGTGCTGGCGCGCATAGCCGCGGAGAACCTGCGCAAACCGCGCATCAGGGACCGCCTGCCCAAGGCCCGCTTCATCGCCAAGAGCGGGGCCTGCAACCTGGCGCACAAGAACATCCGGGAGCAAGGACGGTTCCTCCAGGACATCTTCACTACCTTGGTGGACCTGAAATGGCGCCACACCCTGGTCATCTTTACCATGTCGTTCCTCTGCAGCTGGCTGCTCTTCGCCATCATGTGGTGGCTGGTGGCCTTTGCCCACGGGGACATCTATGCTTACATGGAGAAAAGTGGGATGGAGAAAAGTGGCTTGGAGTCCACCGTGTGTGTGACTAACGTCAGGTAAGAATGCAGCGGGATGAGGCAGGGGTGGAAAACAGTACAGAAAAAGAGATGAAACTGTCCTTTCTCTCTTCACTCTGTTATTTTGTTGCAAGTGAACTAAAGAGTTTGTTTCAGTACCTTCAGAAGCAAAAAAGTAAAAACATAACAACAACAACAAAACCAATCCAATGTATTAAAAATCTTCTCAGATGCAGCTTTATGGATGACGAGTCTTTGAAAATGTAGCGCTTCAATCCTTTGAGCTGGCCTTGAAAATATTATACCAGTTATTTTAAAATGGTTGTGGTTCAAAGGATTCCACAGAGCGCCTTCCTCAGAAAAACCACATACTGAGTTTTCAGTCTGAAAAAGCTGCTGTCCATAGTTCCAGCATCCACAAGGCAATATCTCTGATCAACAAAAAATACTGTGCAAATGCTAGTAATGTTTTTCCACAACTTCTCTTACCAGTGACATTTTCAGAAATAATGAGAAAAATGGGAAAACACTGGTGGAGAGGTGTTCTAGATAAAAAAAAAATTTTTTTAATCCACCAGAAATGAAATAAACATAAGCCCTTCTTTATCAAGATGATCTTAAATAGCTGATTGCTTGCATTGAATTCCAAAATTAGAAGTTACGCTGAGATTCAGAACTAGAAAAAAATTATTTTTTAATGGAGATTGGTCCAAATTTTTAATGGAAGAGATTATGTAGAAGTGACTTAGTGTTGTGGTTTTCTCTAAAAGTTTTAGTAGGATAGGAAGACAGTTCCTAGATTGCCCTAATTTTGCTTTTTTCTCTTATATTGTAAATATTTCAAAGATAAGTAAAGTGAATTTGATTTCAGTGATTCTCCTCTCATAGTTTCACATGGCCTTAGAACATTTACTTGGAGTGATTTGTCTCGTATTTTGTTGGCAGATGGAAAAAGGTAAAATATCAATTGCAAAAATATGCACTCTGCAGTGAAACATTAGTAGTTATGCTAGCAACTTTTCCAGGACCTTTTCTCAATAATATTCCAAATTCACATAATTCATAAAGCAAAGCAACTGAGCAAGCACGATTCTTCCAGGAAACTGTAAAGAATAAGACCTTTGATGACCCTGAAATCTTATGAAATTAGCGTACCATTGCAAGAAGCAGAAACTCAGACTGTAAACTTGTCCATCCTTCCATTCCCTGAATAGTTGCAATGCCAGCTTATCAAGGGAGCTTGCGGTATTTGTCGTAGAGATCACATGCCACAGATTTCAGCTCAGATTTTGAGGAGGAAAACAAATTGAATCGATCCACTGCCTTTACCGTCGAGTTAGATATTGTTTTCTTGTCTTAAACTTGCCACAGACTTTTGTCTCAAAGAAAATATAGATGAAGAATGTAGGTGATCATCAGTACACCAAATATAAAGGAACAAAATACTGTGTTTAACGGGTATATGTAGGTCAGATATCATTATCTATAATATTTCTCTTTAAGAAATTTATTGGCACGGATGTTGGTGAATCATTTTCCTATCAAGGTACATTTTTAATAAACATGAAGTAGATACACATAAAAAGAGATAAAAGAAACAGAAATGATAAACCTCGGAAAAATAAAGGACAGATTTTATTCACAAGACAAATATATGGCTTTTCCTGTGGGAAAAAAGTCATTAAGCAATTTGTTAAAGATATGTCATCAAAAGTGAGATATTTTCAATGATTTTGTAAAAGAACTTGACGGAGTGCACTGGTTATTAAAAGCTGTTTTACTGCTAGCTTTTATTATTCAACAAGAGGTGTTCTGAGGATTCCTGCTGGTTTGAACATTCAATTCACTATGAGAAATGGCATCACAGATACAAGGAGACACACTTGATTTTATCAGTATGAGAGTTTTAGCATTTTGTTTATTTATTTTTCATTAGATGATTCTCTAAAGCATATTTCTTTTTAAAAATTTTTTATTAAAATATAGTTGATTTAATCTTAGCATTTTAAATTGCACTTCTTACCTAAAAAAATATTATTGGACATCCTGTAAGGTTAAAATCTTACTGGTTTTATTTTAACATTGTGGTACTATTTATACTTCGATGCAACATACAATTTAATCTTAATCAACCGTACATAATACTTTTTCACCAAAAAAATAGAAACAGAAAATTCTCTATTCTCTCCCAAAAGGGATTTAAAAGATGACTAATAATATGTTTACTTCTTTGCATTTCCTTTCCTTTCATAAGTTCAGTGTCTCACCTTGTCATCAGAACCGAAAACAACTGATTGTAATGAATATTCTCCAGTGTATCCAAATAACATTTAACATTCTCCTTCCAGGCTGGCTCACTTTCCCTTTCATGTGGATGACTTTCTAACATGAGTCAGAAAATAAACCAATATATTTCCTCTTCTAATTCAGCCTCACTCCCTCTGTAGAAGAACAAATGATCAGTTAAACACTTTCATCTCTTGAGGTTGTTTAGCATGACAGGTGTTCATAAAAGGCTGGGTCTTGCACAATATAATGTTTGGAAGTAAGTTCTTTCATAAAATAAACAGCATACACAATATGGCACATGAATGATATCTTAAGCCGTTAAAATGAAACATCTGAGCATATTCATCATACGCTGCTCCCTGAAGCACGTATAATTAGAAATCAATGTTGTATCCGTACCCCTTCACTGGGGTCTTTTCTTATTCTTTGCCATGTTTTTGGATCATTCAGTATTAGCTCATGTGTAGCTAGTGCAAAAAGCAATCATTGCTTTCCATGAATCGTTTTAGCAACAAAAGGGGTAAGAAAGGCAATTTTCACACTCCATTTAAAAGTTAATTAGAAGAATCAACTATCTTTCAATTAAAAAAATAAAAATCCCTGATTATGAACCTGAATAGAAAAAGATCACCTGCGTGTGCTTGCCTACCATCCACGGTGTCCCGCCAAAGTGCAGTACTTAACTTAGTATTCAAATATTTAATATTTGGTCTCTCGTTGTGTGTGGCATTAATACACAGCTAATACTTTGACAGATGGTCTCTCGTCTATAAAATTAGAAAAGTTTGAAATTGGGGTGTAGGGCAAACACAAGACTAAGACTGTTTCTATTAAGAAGCCACAGCGGTGTAGGAGCTGTAGTTAAATGAATAAATTAGTGATAAGAATAACCAAATGTGGTGCTTCTCAACCAGGGGAGATAAAACAGAATTATCTGCAAGCTTTTCAAAAGTTTTATCCAGGTCCACCCTAAACTACCAAATCAGGGTTTACACTGAGCTAAGCAAGAGAGTGCGGTTTGAAAGAGCTTCCCAAGAAAACCCTGACATTTGTTGGTCCCTTCCCTGTGATTCTTTCGGAGACTAGGCCAGAATTAAGAGAATTCATGTTCTTATTAATTATGTAATCTTGACACAGTCACTTATCTACCTCTACCTCAAATCCTTCCTTTAATAACTTCAGTATTCTCTAGATCACTTAGAGAACAAAATGAGACAATCAGTAAGAAAACATGTTTCGTTCCAAATGGCACATGTTTTTTTTTAATTAAAAATACTAGTATCTTTGGATGATGTGCTTTGTACCACTCTTTAGCACTGTGCTTTCTCTATATAAGGTACACAAGCAGTGTTTGTTAGGGAGTACGACTTTTAAAGGTTGTAAATAATAAAAAGTTCACTTATTACTCAGTACTTCCCATATGACTCAAGTCACTTAAACACAGACAGGCAGTAAATAATAGACATCAACCTGGAAGAAAATTTCACAAAGTAAAATAAGCCTATAAATCTAAATATGTCTAGGTATTATTTTAATGTTTTCACATAAACAGACCCATCATTACATGATTTGAAAACATTAATAGAAGTGTATCCCAGAAGCCTGGAGGTAGATGCATGCGGAGAGAGAGAGAGAGACGGAGAGAATGAACAAGTGCTTGTGTTTAGAACTGGACATTTGATACATTAAGGTGGATGGTCTTTCTAAAAGCCTTTAACAGCCTTTGGACATGGGACTTCCCTGGTGGCGCAGTGGTTAAGAATCTGCCTGCCAATGCAGGGGACATGGGTTTGACCCCTGGTGCGGGAAGATGCCACATGCCACGGAGCAACTGAGCCCGTGTACCACAACTACTGAGCCTGCGCTCTAGAGCCCGTGCTCTGCAACAAGAGAAGCCACCACGATGAGAAGCCCACGCACTGCAACAAAGAGTAGCCCCTGCTCGCCGCAACTAGAGAAAGCACACGCGCAGCAATGAAGACCCAACGCAGCCAAAGATAATAAATAAATAAATAATTTTTTAAAAATAGCCTTTGGACATCGACAAATGAATGGCTAAAGAAGATGTGGTGTGTATATATCTATATCTATATATAGACATATACACACAATGGAATATTACTCGGCCATAAAAAGAATGAAATAATGCCATTTGCAGCAACATGGATGGACCTAGAGATTATCACACTAAGTGAAGTAAATCAGACAGAGAAAGACAAATATCATGTGATATCGCTTATATGCGGAATCTTAAAAAATGATAGAAATGAACTTATTTACAAAACGGAAATAGAGTCACAGACATAGAAAACAAACTTATGGTTACCAAAGGGGAAAGGGTGAGGGAGGGATAAATAAGGAGTTTGGGATTAACATGTACACACTACTATATATAAAATGGATAACCAACAAGGATATACTGTATAGCACAGGGAACTATACTCAACATCTTATAAGAACCTGTAATGAAAAGAACCTGAAAAAGAATATGAATGTGTGTGTGTGTATACACATATATATATATTTCACTTTGCTGCACACCTGAAACAACTAACACAACATTGTAAAGCAACTATACGTTCATAAATTTTTTTTAAAAAAGTAGCCTTTAGAGGAAGAAAACGCAAAATTCAACTTAGCCTGTTATTTCGTGATTCAAAATCTGATACAATGGCATTGTTTTCTGGTCTCATTTCTTACAGGTCTTTCACCTCTGCTTTCCTCTTCTCCATTGAAGTTCAAGTGACAATTGGGTTTGGCGGGAGAATGATGACAGAGGAATGCCCTCTGGCCATCACAGTCCTGATTCTCCAGAACATTGTGGGTTTGATCATCAATGCAGTCATGTTGGGCTGCATATTCATGAAAACAGCCCAGGCTCACAGAAGGGCGGAAACCTTGATTTTCAGCCGCCATGCGGTGATCGCGGTCCGAAATGGCAAACTGTGTTTCATGTTCCGTGTGGGCGACCTAAGGAAAAGCATGATCATTAGTGCATCGGTGCGCATCCAGGTGGTCAAGAAAACCACGACACCCGAAGGGGAGGTGGTGCCTATTCACCAACTAGACATTCCCGTTGATAACCCCCTTGAGAGTAATAACATTTTTCTGGTGGCCCCTTTGATCATCTGCCACGTGATTGACAAGCGCAGCCCCTTGTATGATATCTCCGCCACTGACCTTGCCAACCAAGACCTGGAGGTCATCGTGATTCTGGAAGGAGTGGTCGAAACTACTGGCATTACCACCCAAGCGAGAACCTCCTACATCGCTGAGGAGATCCAATGGGGCCATCGCTTCGTGTCCATCGTAACCGAGGAGGAAGGCGTGTATTCCGTGGATTACTCCAAATTTGGCAACACCGTGAAAGTAGCGGCTCCGAGATGCAGCGCCCGAGAGCTGGACGAAAAGCCTTCCATTCTCATCCAAACCCTCCAGAAGAGTGAACTGTCCCACCAGAATTCTCTGAGGAAGCGCAATTCCATGAGAAGAAACAATTCCATGAGGAGGAATAATTCCATCCGCCGGAACAATTCATCCCTCATGGTGCCCAAGGTGCAATTTATGACTCCAGAAGGAAATCAGAACACGTCGGAATCCTGACAACAACACAACCCCCAGAAAGTCTTTGATAAGTTGTTGAAGAGTTTCTACAGGGCACAGACTGAAACAGAGCTGGAACACAATAATTTGTCCTTCTTTATCTTAATGCACTAAATGATATGCATATTCCAACAGCAGCACTTTCTGTGTCAATAAACAGTAACACACAAGGAGGAGGGTTCTTGACTCACTTGTTTCATCCATGCAGTATTCGCAGAGATAGGCTTAAGTTATGTAGGGGAAATGCTCTCATTTCTCTCAATTTGAAACCCAAGAATTACATTAATAGTAATAGACCTTGAATATGAAAGTGGACCAAGGGATGATGCTTTATGAAATACTTAGCGGGTGACACCACAGTTGTCTCTGTTTCTATTGTTCACTCTTGAAATGTGATAGAATGGGCAGGGGGCCCCAAAACTGTGTTTTTCCTTTCTCTCTTTCTCTCTCTCTCTCTCTCTCTCTTTTTTTTTTTTTAACTGCACCAGGTAAGAAGACTGAGACAAAAACTGCTTGGTTTTGTTCTGTTGTTTATTTTTTATTTTTTAAATATGGAATTTTATTTTTTCTCAAATTGTATAGTATAAGCATAACTAGTATTAGGAAAATTACACTAAAATTTTAAGCAGGGACATCTGTGAAATTGGAAAACAACAACAACTGAGTTCAATTCTAGCATGTTTCCACATGAGAGTAATTGAATCTAACTAGAAATCAAAATTCCTATTCCATTAAATCAACTATTGTAGTATAAGACTCAAAGTTTCAAAGCTATAAATCACCCCACAATGTGATTGATGAAGCAAAGTTCCTGTTAACTTCTCATTCAGAGCCTTGAAAACATGAATAGAAACTTGCAAATCTATTTTTGGATTTCCCACAGAAAAACTGCTTAGTTCTGCATTTTCCCCGATGCTCAGCCAGGTGTCTGCAGTCCGGCTGGGGCTCCCAGCTGCTTAAAGACAAGCCATAGGAGGTACCAACTGACTAAGAACAACTCACAGAAGAAACGTTTAAGCTGAAAAGTTTTGTCCATTTCCCTGTGAGTTGGAAAAATATTTTTATTAAAAACAAACTTAAAAAGCTGCTTAGCTCTCATCTACTTCTAAGTGGATTCTCTTAATTCACTTGGTTCTTCACAGTGACCTCCAGAGGTTTCTTTGTCCCTCTCATGGCCACCTGTTGGCAGAACTAGGCAAGGAGTTTTTGGAGAAAAGCTGAGAACATTCCTGTGTCATTTAGGACTGGATTCCCAAAGGGGACAGCTACTTCTTTTGCCTTCTCAGTTCTTGTTGAGAGCCTCCACTATAGTGAATATTTTATTAAAATAATTTCTTTGTATTCACTGTTGTTTTGCAATTTCTCTTTCACAAAATTATCCCTAGTGAAAGCTCAAGGAAAAACAACACATTTTTAGAGGCATGTGAAACAGCGATCACACAGTGATGACATTCACCTCTGAGATCTCTCTCTCTGAGGGTCCCTCTCTGAGATCTGTTGTTCCAAGGGAACTACGTTATCCCTAGTGAAAGCTCAAGGAAAAACAACACATTTTTAGAGGCATGTGAAACAGCGATCACACAGTGATGACATTCACCTCTGAGATCTCTCTCTCTGAGGGTCCCTCTCTTTGAGATCTGTTGTTCCAAGGGAACTACATTTTTAAAATTTCATGTTGATTTCATTTCATTCAAAGTTTTAGAATGTTCTCTTGGTTTTTCTATTTGAGCTTGATGTATCATGGTAGTCCTGTAACCTTTTTTCTTTGCGTCTCCCACTTCCCGTCTTAAAACTACATCTCCTTCTCAGTAATATCTGAATGCAGGCCTGGCATATAAAGATTTAGCATTATCTCAATTGCTAAAGTGAGATTTTCTATCAACCCTTGATTTAATCATCCTTAGCTCTTGCCTCTTCAAGGAAGGGATGAGGGCACAGGGAGAGAAGTACAAAGCTAGTAAGCTATAGGCTTATTCTCATGTTTCACATAGCTAAACATCAGAAAGTTGAGCTCTTGTGTAGCCTTTTACACAGATTTTTGGGGTCTCTATTTATTTTACTTCATCTATGGACATTGGTATATTGAAACATTTCTGTACAGTTTTCAGTTTGCTAAAGAAAAATCTACCTTAATCAGATTTAGCCCACCAGTAATTACAGAGTTGGATATCAGACCTCCTAGCAGTCCTGGCATAGATGTGGATCCCCCTCTCCCATCCCAGGGAAACCAGACAGATGCAGAAGGCAACTGCCACACCAGCAAAAAGAACATGCACAGTGCTTACCTGTTGTTCTGTGCAGGGGCAGCTCAACATCTGTGAAGGTGACACAGGCTGTGGGGCAGGTAATGTCTGGGCATAGTGGGGCTGAGATGCAGGATTTCTGAGTCCAGGTGATACAGAGATCCTTGGCAGCCAGGGGCAAATCTAGCAATGGAGTTAGAGCAGTTCCACCAGCCAACTTCCAGCTGCAACCAAAGGCTGGGTGCCAAGGATCTGATGGCCATTGATCTCATGGGGAAGTCGGTGGAAGAGTTTGATGGGACCCCTATGTCAAGTCATGGCTCAGATAAGGACATCATTTAGCTAGTGACAGCCATACCAAACAAAAGGTCACATCAATTTCTAAAAATCTGCAAGTGTTTTAGAACATTACAATGATTTCAGAACCTATTTTTACCAAAATATATTTAACTGGCTAAGCAGTTTTGGAACTATTTAGTTTAGTTTTAGAAAATAAGATTCTTTATATGTGTGTGTATATAATTTTGACTTATGTATTGAATTTAAATATTATTTTATATTAAATACTTAGATTCTTCACTTCCGTCCTAGTCATCATACAGCAGCTACAATATTCTTTTAGATCATATTACATCACACCTCTGCTTAACACCCTCCTGTGTCTTTCCATTTTTCTAAAAATGAAAATCAAAACCTTTTCCAGGGCCCACAAGCCACTACATCTTATTACTACCTTTTCCCCTGAATCATTTCCACTCTACAAGTCTGGCCTTGCTGTTCTCTGAAACAGAGCCATACATACTTTCAGATCATGGGTTTGCTTCTACCAGGAACATTTCCCCAGAAGGCCTTCTGTGATTATTTAGGATTTCTGCTCCAGTGCCATCTCATGAGACAGTGCAGTATAGTGGTTAAGAAAATAGACTCCTCAGTCAGACTCTCTTGCTTTAAATTTCAGTTTTAACACTTAGCATCTGTGAGGGCTTGACAAAATTAATATTTGTGCCTCATTTTCCTCATACATAAAATCAAAATGATTATAGTACCTACCTCATAAGTTGCTGTAAGAACTAAGGTAGCTAATGTATATAAAGGGCTTAAAATTAATATTTGTGCCTCATTTTCCTCATACATAAAATCAAAATGATTATAGTACCTACCTCATAAGTTGCTGTAAGAACTAAGGTAGCTAATGTATATAAAGGGCTTAAAATAGTTTGATTCATTCACAAAGGACAAAAGCTAGAAATGAAAGACTGCCTTGAAATTGATTGGATTCTTAGTAAATGACATTCAGTGCATTATATTTGCTCTCTAGAACAGAGAAAAAAAGATCTTTGCAACATGAATCTGATCTCTTAAAAGTTCTGCAGCAGAGAACTTATGCCCACACCCAGTTGCTTTTCCTGCTTATCTGATACATGCCACCTGCCTGTTGTCAGATAGTATAACGTGTAGAATACTACAAAGTGTAAAGGGAAACATTTTACCTACAGAGGATATTTCTGGTTTCATGTATCTGTCATTAATTTATTTATCCAGTAATATATATTGAACTTCTACCATGTCTGACATTCACCATCTGGCAAAAAAAAAAAACCAGGTGTGTTTCTTCTCTTTATGGAGGAGCGGAAATTTATAAGCAGGTTAGGTGCTGATTCTGCACCCAAATACTTTGAGATGGAAAGCATCAGGAGAGGAAAACTGGCTTAGGTGCCAGAATTGCATGATCAAAATCGAGACCTACCCTTCGTTACTGGGCAGGCGTGGGAAGGCAACGGAAGATCCAGAGTTGTGCCACAAGAGTTTTGCGGAGAACTGGGTGAGAAAATAGAACACTGCTCATCTTTAGAGCTATCCTTTTTTTCCTGCTTTACATTATCCCAGTCCCACGGTTTTATTCTACAATTCCTCATCATTTGCCACTTGGCTCAAGACTTTCTCTGAGTAAAAATCCTGGTCCCCTGGACTCAGATGTTTCTAACTATCTGATCAAGTGTTTTAACACAGGTGTCTCAGAACCAGCAGAGACTTAAAGAGATGACCTCAGTTCCCAAAGAAAGTCTAACTCCCAGAGAATTTATTAGCCGCTTAGTAAACATGGGGCGGCACTTTTTCCCCTCCATTGGTTGGAGTCATTTATTTTTTACTGTTGTTTACAGATTTGGCATTTTTGGAAAAGAAATTTCCTCACAGATAATCAAATAATTATAGATAAAGAAGAAAGAATGAAAAGATATCTGCATCTCTTGGGGTTCCCACCCACAACTTTTGTCATTTTCACCATGTCCAAAGTAGAGGCAGAACTGAAATTAGTGTCTCCAAGGACCAGTGTATTAAAATAACCATAACAAATCCTACAGGCTGTTTAAGAGGAAACCCAAGGGCCATGCTCTTCCCATGATCTTTACGCACAATTCTCATCAATGGTGATGGGAATTCCCCAGAGATCTAGGAAGGAAGTGACCCTAATTACAGCCCCCTTGATAATTCACTGCACAGATTCAAGTTTAAGCTCATGAAAATCTTAATCAGCCTTTAACTTCAGAGCCCAATTTCATTTTAGAGTATTTCTATCTTCATTGGTACTCATTTTCAATCGCTGTTCCGGTTCTCATGGAGATTTTCTTGGCAGTACTGTATGACACCCCTCCCCCAACTCCAACACCCTCTGGCATAATTCAAATGAAACTCTTATTTTTCACAGTGTTTATTTTAATCACTTGAGAAAACAAAAATATTAAGGCTGGATTTCCACATACTATTGGACTACTTCAGCTTGTATTGAATAAACAGTGAAAAAGTGGAGGATAAAACAGCTACCTGTAAAACTGAAGTTAAAATATACTTTTCACTTATTAATAGATATATTAACAGATTTTTCAGGAGTCTTCACTTACTCGCCGTTGACTGGTGAAAAAAGTCTACACTCTTTAAGCATGCTAGTCGAGGCTCCTTGCGGTTTGATTCCAACGCACTGTTTACAGCTTTGCCTCCTAACCCCTTCGAATAGTGCAACGTGTAAAATACTACAATGTATAACATAATGCTTCAAGTTCACTGACTGCTTCACTCCTATTCACTCTCCCACACAAGTCTGCAAGTCTCTGAGCTTGAAATTCTGTGCCTAACAAAATTACTACTTTTACAAAGCCTTCTCAAATCCTCCGTCTAAATTACTTCTTTATCTCCACAGTGTGGACTGTGTTTATTGGTTATTTCATAATATCTGGCACTATATAACTTTCGGATATCATATGCATCTCTCCTCAGACTGTCTTTCCCCCAGACGGCTTATCACAGTGTTTGCCTAAAATAGATGGTGAAGCAGCCTGACAGTTACCTCCCCCAAATCCATTCATCCTTTCTTTCATAGCAACAGAGTTGTTCAGCTAGAGCCAACACATTCCTCTGTCTCTGTTAGCTGTGGCCATGTGCCTGATTTGGGGCCAATGGCCCATGAACAGAAGTCAATGGACCACTTCCCATTCTTGATTTTAAAAACTCTGAGCTTATGTTTCTGTACCTTCTTTCCCCTCCCATGGACCGGACACATAGGTGGTGGAGACCAGCTCTGACCGGGCTGATGACGTAAGAAGATGTGGTACGTGTGTGTGTTTGTGTGTGTGTATGAAATGGAATATTACTCAGCCATAAAAAGAATGAAAAGAATGAGCAAAGTGGATGGACCTAGAGAATATTATGCTGCTTAGTGAAATAAATTAGATAAAGACATATACTGTATGATATCACTTATACGTGGATCTAAAAAAACAATACAAATGAATGTGTATGCAAAACAGAAACAGGCTCACAGATATAGAAAATAAGCTAGTGATTACCAGTGTGGAGAGGAAGAGGGGAGGGTAAATTAGGGGTATGGGATTAAGAAATACAGACTAAAAAAAAAAAAAAAAAAAAAAAAAAAAAAAAGAAAGAAATACAGACTACACTGGAATTCCCTGGTGGTCCAGTGGTTAGAATTTGGTGCTTTCACTGCCAGGGCCTGGGTTCAATCCGTGGTCAGGGAACTAAGATGCCGCATGCCATGCATCTTGGCCAAAAAGAAAAGAAATACAAACTACTAAGTAACAGATAAGCAACAAGGATTATAGCCATTATCTTGTAATAACTTTTAATGGAGTATGATCTATAAAAATACCGAATCACTATGCTGTACACATGAAACTAATATAACACTGTAAATCAAATTATTAGAATCATTAGAAAACTGAATGAGTGTGAGTAGGATTTTTAACTCAAAATGATAAGCTTTGCCTTTAGCTCATCCCTTTATCGCTAAAATAACAAAACACAAAAACTTTAAATCAAAATTAATCTAGTGCAGTCCCATTAATAAGATAGCTTTTCATCAATGGGAAAGAAACCCTGAGGAATTTCTGGAAAATATAAAGAAGATGGAATGGATTTGCTGGGAAAACTAACCAGAGCTGAGACGTATGATCCAGATTCACTCAAAAGAAGGAACAGAGTGGCTGGACAAGAGGTTCTGCAGCAGAGGTCAGAAAATATCCAAAGTTCAGAGACAGTACGATCTGGAAAGAGAAGCAGGAGCAGACAGTGATACGGGGATAGTGCAGGGCTATAGAGACGTGGGCTGCTCTGCGGACGATGCTTGGCACTGTGAGGACCTGGGGATCTACTACCTCGGGTCTCTCGTGAGACCAAGGGGGCTCTGGGCCTGCAGATGACTTGGGCCACCAAAGTGACAGAGAGAAAAAGAAGAGGATCTCGGCTGAGGGTAGCATTTGAATTAAAGTTTTATTCAATGCACTTTGAAGTTTCCTAACATTGGGTCACAATTTATGTTTAAAGATTATGCATGTTGATACACTTTTTAACAGATCCCAATTTTGGCGTTCTCTAAAGGGCTTAAATTTGACATTGGCTTTAAATCTTCACCAAAGAAAAAGTCACCCAGGAACATAATTCAACTTATGATACTCCCATTTTAGGTGGAACTACCATTAGGCAGAAAGGATTCCTGGCACAACTTTAGTCTTTGCACTTGAATGGTATCATCCTGGATTTGAGAGGAAGAGCAAGCTGGTTGTCCAGGATGTGCAGTGGCTGTGGAAATGTGCGTCATCGTGGAGGCCACATCCAGAAGAAGACGTACAGAGAGCTTAATCTGGAATGCTCGGAGTGGCAGCTATGGCAAATGTAACAAAGAACAAGTGTTCAGCAAACATGCAGAATTTATCAAATTTAAATAACATGTCTGGCCTTTGAATAAAAGATTTTCTGTGTGTTTATTCAAAATAAAATGATTCTGTCCCTGACTTCCTTTTGCAAACCACCATCAAAACCAATTGTATTTTATTGGGGGAAACTGTGACTCTTTTCTCTTTTTAATCTTTTATTAGAGAAAATTTCTAACATGCAGAAGTGGAGAGAATAATATAATAAACTCCATATATTTACACCCACCTCAACAATGACCAACTCATGACCAATCTTTTTTCCTCTTTTGCCCCCCTAGAATTCCCTTTCTCTTTCCCTGATTGTTTTGAATTACTCCCAGCATTATATGCTTTTACCTGTAAATATTTTATTACATATCTAAAAGATAAGGAACCTTTAAAATAAATTATCACACCTAGAACAAAACCACCAACAACCTCTTAATGTCATCAGTATGCTCCAAAAATTATTATTGCCACAGCCATGGTAATGCTCATCCTTAGTGGTAATCAGAAATACTTATAGAATAGAAAATTTTATATATATTTGCTAAAACTATAATGTAACAACAAGGAGATTAGAATAAAAACAGTGTGAAGAATGTCCAGACCACCAAGAGGTAAGACTAGTCAGTGAATCCAGTTAAAGTCAAGAGTACAAAAAATAAAACAGAGTGAAAAATGGCAGAAATAGAATGAATTATATCAGCGTAAGAGAGGCACTGCTACAAACAGGCACTAATGGAATTCTAACAAATTATACTTGAAAATAGTTTTGATATTTTAATTTTTGGTAGGGTAGTCAAATCCTATTTACTTACTCCTACTTTTTAAATTCAAGTCAACTTCCCATTATGGCTCCTTTAGACCTATTGATGTCCATATCCATGGAACCAATTATTTTACTACAAAAACAAAAAGGGAAAAAATGTTATACTTGATTTTTCCTTAAAATGATGTGGCTTACATTATCTGCCTTTACAACTATTAATTGGTACCACTGATGAGTATAAAAAAAAAAAAATCCTCTATGAATAATTAGCTCCAGAGACACAGACGTCCTCTAAGCCCTAAAACCAACAGAATTAGGAAATCATTTGTGAAACTTTAGCGTTATTTTTTGCCTTTTAATTCAACATGTCAACTATGTATATAACTACAATTGTTTTGGCACAGTAATCAGATGTAAGCATGAACATAACAAAACCTCATTGCTAAAGAAAATTGTAATCCAATGAAGAGATGGTAGAAGGTTTAAAATAACAAGGCAGAACCTGGCAGGGCCATAAGAGGTGTGCAAACAAAAGACTATGTAAAAACTTGAGGGTGGGAATAACATTCAGATATCAAGACAAAAGAGAGGGAAGACTTCGAGATGGGCTTAAATGATGGGCATTATTTCAACAGGTAGAGATGGCAAGGAGTACAACCAATGCAGAGTAAGTGGCATTAACTCATTCAACATATATTTATTAAGCAAGATGGTATGATTCTGTTAAATGCTGGGAACACAGCTGTGAGCGAGATAGACAAAGTCCCTGGCTTCGTGGCTTTTACAGTGTTGTGAAGAAGAACAAGCAACAAAAAAGTAATCAAAAAAGTTTTTTTAACCACAAGATAATTTCAGCTAGAGGTAAAAAGTAGTGCAGAAAATAAATAAAGTGATATGAATGACTGGGTAGGCCACGGGCAATTCTTTAGGTGAGATGAGGTAGGAAACCCTCTCTGAAAACGTGAAATCTTTATTTTTATTTATTTATTTTATTTTCAAAAATTTTATTGGAGCATAGTTGATTTACAGTGTTGTGTTAGGAGATTCTTTACCCTTATAGGTTATTACTCAGTCTTACAGAACACTGAGTATAGTTCCTTGTGCTATATAGTAGGTCCTTGTTGGTTATCTATTTTATATACAGTAGTGTGTATATGTCAATCCCAAACTCCAATTTCAATTGAAACCTGTAGGACAAGAAGTTGCCAGAGGAAAGGCAATGAGAAGGACAAAAGCTTGAGACAGGGCATGTTCCGAGTAATAAGAAAAAGGCCATATGCCTGGGGGGAGGAGGGATTGAAGAGTCAGAGCACAAAAGGCCTCCACTTTTACTCTAGAAGGAATGGGGAGACATTGAAAGGACATGGGCAGGGATCGTCACCATCTAATTTATATATATTTAGAGTTTATTCTGGTAGCTGTGAGCAAAGTGGAAAAGAATGGGGCTTGCGGACTTCCCTGGCGGCGCAATGGTTAAGAATCCGCCTGCCAAAGCAGGGGATACAGGTTCGAGCCCTGGTCTGGGAAGATCCCACATGCCGCGAAGCAACTAAGCCCCTGTGCCACAACTACTGAGCCTGCACTCTAGAGCCCGAGCGCCGCAACTACTGAGTCCACGTGCCACAACCACTGAAGCCCGCACTCCTAGAGCCCGTGCTCTGCAACAAGAGAAGCCACCGCAATGAGAAGCCCGTGCACTGCAACGAAGAGTAGGCCCCGCTTGCCGCAACTAGAGAAAACCCGCGTGCAGCAAAGACCCAATGCAGCCTAAAACAAAATTTAAAAAAAAAAAAAGAAAGTGGCTTGCTAGAGAACAGCAAGAAGGGATAAGTTGAAGTCTTTATGGAGGAAATAAATGAGAAAGAGGACAGAGGTGAATTCAGAAAGTAGATTAGGATCATATTATGACCCTAATATGACCCTATTGGGTCATATTAGGCTTTGAGTTTTGGGGTGAGGAGTATGGATTTAATTTAGAAGGAAAGAGAAAGTTTAAACAAGGGATGTGATCATGGTTTCACTTTATGAAAACAGTTTTATTAACAATATGTTGGACTGTTTTGAGAACAGAGAGGCATAAAGGTCAGATTGGAGGTAATTGTACCAGCCTAGGCAACAGGTAATGAGGGCTTCTACTAGGATTAGAGTAAGAAGAGTGTAAAAAAAGACAGACGCACAGGACATTGTGAGAGAGAAAATCTCTGATATTTTGAAATTTACTGAGAAGAAAGCCAGGGGCAGTAGGGGATCAAAGAAAAGTAACTATCATTTGTGTTGGGTTTTTTCATCATTCAAAAAATGGAAGATGAGGAATAAATGTGTGTGTGTATGTTTGGGTGGCATCTGCATTGACAACTCAAATTTGACCAGTCCTGCTAGAGAAGAGAGAATACTAAGTAGAGCCAGGAAGAAAATTTGCTAAACTTTAGAGAGACAAAAAGAGGAAAAAGTCTGTTAAAAAAAAAAAAGAAAAGAAGTGTAAGAAAAGCAAGGGAAAAACATGGAAAATTTATCACAGAAACCCTAAAATAGGAGAACTGTCCAAAGGATAAGAATGATCAATAGTATTGAAGTGACAGAGAAAGAAAAACAAGTCTCTTTGAGTCATTATGGTCCTTTTCAAATCATATTTTAAGACGATTTAACATCCTGACTTGATTCAGGTATATATGACTCAAGAAATATCCCAGTCAGGTTTCATGAGAGGTTACATGCAGGTATTGACAAACTGCTGTGAAACATTTAGGATTTTCCATATTATATCAGTTGGTTGCATATCAGTGGACAAAGATAGTTCTTGGTGCTTCTCAGGCATTGATGCATTTTGTTACAGTTCAGAGACTAAAACTCCTTTCCCAAGGCATCCTCCAATTTCCAGAGCCTCAGACTCCTTGGCTGTGGTCATGCATTACCCATTTAATGAAGAGTCTAAACTTGGTGGAGGTATATAGTATATATATGAAACAGATTAATTATCTTTCAAGCACTGTCCTATGTAGATTCTGTCAAATTTCCCTTTCTGGTTGTGTAGAAAATCTCTTAATGAATGCTCGAGCAGCTTCCGAAAACTATGTTCATTTAAAATTTTAATCACGTATCAGAGGAAAAACTTCTACTCTCCTACCACTGGCAAGGCTGTGGCCCAGGGGATTTGAAGTGAATGGGGGGATGTGGCCCCTTCTTTTCATTCTCCTCCCCCTCCCTCACCTTCAAGGAATGGCCTGTCTTTGGGACTTCTCCTCCCTCTTCATTTTTGACATCATGGGTATCAGGGAGACAAGTGGGAGTAAGAGAGATGGTAGAAAATACCTTATGTAACTGGTACCCAGTATGTTTCCATGTGTTGCTAGTAGCCTCTCCCAATGTTATGGTCTCCATGAATATGTGTATGTATTTTTCTTGGGGTGATTTTAGCTTCGCTCGGTGAGGGTCTTCCCACCCTCCATTCATCCTTTGCCAGTGACCATGCTTTCACTGTCTCTGTATTGGATATCTATTGCTGTGTAACAATTACCACAAACTTAATGGCTTAAAACACAACATACATTTATTATCTCACAGTGTCTAAGCTAGGGCCTCCGCTTCAAGGTCTCTCATAAGGCTCAAAGAAATCTCATCTAAACACTTAACTGGGAAAGAATCTGCTTCCGAGCTCACGTGGCTGTGGGCAGCATTCGGATGCTTGTGACCTGTTGGATTGAGGGCCTCAGTTCCTAGGTGATGGTCGGCCCATGGCCGCCCTCAGTTCCTTGCCACATGGGTCTCCCAACATGGTTGCATGCTTCATCAAAGCATGCAGGCCAAGAAGGCAATAAAGAGAGTCAGCTAGCAAGATGTAAATTACAATCTTAATAACAAAATCCTGGAAGTGACATTCCATCACCTTTGCCTTATTCTGTTGGTTAAAAGAGACTCAAGGTTGTGAATACTAGGATGCTGAGATCATTGGATGCCGTCTTAAAGTTGACCTGCCCTAGTTCCCCTTGGGTAAGACTGGAACACCCCCTTCTTCCTGCCCTACCCTTTATCCCTGCTCCTTCACTTGGAGGTTCAGAAAGAACTGAGATCCTCTTCTGTATCTTGTCTGGGGTGAGGTGTTTCCCTCATTTTCCCAGGGATATTATAACACAATCTCTTCACTCTGTCGTCACCATCAATTCTAGCAAGGCTCATACTTTCAGAATTGTCCAAATGACAAACAGACACTAGTCTTCATATTCATATAGGGCTTGCAAACTCCAGGGAACACAAGTAAAGCTTTATCAAAAAGTTGGCTACCCTCTCTATACTGAGAGGACCTGTAAGAACTGCAGTTTAGTAAACATCCATCCAGAGAGTGAAAGAGCCGTCCTTATATTTTTCAGGCATCCGTTAACTTCATGAGTGAATCTCTTAGAGCCTTGTCTCATAGGGAATGAGAGGAAAAGCCACAGAACTCCCCATTCAAATGATGACACATGATTTTAACCATTACCCTTCTTCCCAGAGTCTTCTTATACAGGCACAGAAAATGCAGGAAGATTTGAGGCTGTAGCTAACCGTGAGAGGCAAGTTCTGTCATCCCTTATAAATGCTAGGGACAGGTTGGGTGAAGAGGCTATAGGTTTCCCGTCAATCAACAGGATACATGGGGTAAGTTGCACTCTTTGACCCCAGGGTTAGCCCCAGTTGCCAATTCTGGGTGAGGAGAAAGTCCCTCTATGCATCCTCTTACACATCTAAGACTGAGAAGAGTGTTAGATGGGTGTTTTTCTAAAGCCTTCCCCTCACCATCAACTTAGGTTGATAATTCAGGACTCCTGTAGTTGATCCAGTACTGGTTCCACTTCATCTGCATCCTACCATATTCCATCTTGAGCTCACATTTTTTTTAAAAGTGGTCACTTTGCCATGGTCCTAGTGAGATATAGGCTTGCACTCTTGGTCATTCCCTCTCTATTCTGTGTCTGTTCATTTCTCTAAAGCAAGCCAATATTCCTCCACTTCCAAATCCTCAATTATTTTATGGCTGGAAATTGAGCCTGGATCACATCATTTTCACATCCTTATATTTAAATATTTCTAGCAGGGCAGGCATAAGAGAGCTGAGCCTCCTTAAAAATGCTGAGCTATTTTTCATCTGCCATAGAAGAATGAAGAGTTATAGATTCTTAGAATGTTAACATTAAAAAAGCAACTCTCTTCATTTTGTAGGTGAACATCCTAAAGGTGAAGTTGTTTAAAAGAGGGTCAAGTTAACTCACCTGGCTCCCAGTATCCTTCCACTGTACAATATAGTTGTTGGGGGGGAAAAGGGCAGAAATATTAAAATCACACCATATTTATCACAATTAAATACATCATATATATTACACGATTTAAATCATGTCATATATATGAAGTGACTTTGTGAGTTGCTATATTTTTAAACTGGCTTGAAAGGCTGTCCCAATTTTTCCCATTATAAATGAATTGTGCTACTTTGTTTTATGAGTTTTGAAATCAGACCACTTATACAACGCTTACAGAAAGTACTTGCTTCTCCTGTTACGATGCTTAGTGACCCATCTTGGGGGTGAGAGGGCAATTGAATCTCCCAGAATCTGGGAAAAGGAGCTTTTCTATTGCATCTGCCAAAAGGCAGACTCCATTTTAGTTAATAAGAAGTCTGTCTTAATTCAACATTTGTATGAGGTCCAAAGTCAGTTGCAGTAAATCTCAATAACTACTGCTCATTTCAAGTCAGAATCAGGCAGTTTGTTTATTTAAAACGCTTGCTCCATGGGTTACTCCCCTGGGAAAATGACCTTATTTCCATCTCAGGCTCAAGGGAAGCTTCTTACACTGTGGAATCTTATTCTAGAACGTGTCTGGAAAGATGAAAGTTACAACTTACACTCAGCTAACATCAAATGATTCACATCATTAAAGCTTTTTTTATTTTTTAAAATAAAAGTAGGAAGACTGATACATTGTAACCCTTCTTACCTCCTGCCCACCCCACCACTAGTCAAAATCAGAGTTGAGAGCTGCTCAATGCCACCTACACTACTGCATCCTCTTTACTTTCAGGGCCCCAGAGGGACTTGGATCAGCTCTAAGAGTCCTCTTATGGGTAAAGTTAAAGGAAACCTTTACTTTCAGTACCCCGGAGGTGACAGAGGTAACAACACCCGTAAAGTGAAAAGAAACTCAGGTGGTTCTATGGACTGTGGGTAGGTGTGAAGCAGTGTGATAGGTAAACTTACTGCAAACAACAAGGCAACTGGAATGGGCAGAACATGAGTTTGGAGTTACCTTATGTAAATGTGGGACCTGTTGTCACCCTAGAACTCCTCCTCCTCCTCTCCCTCTCCCTCCCCCCTCCCCCTCTTCTCCTTCTCCTCCTTCTCCTTCTCTTTCTTCTTCTTCTTCATCTCCTTCTTCAAAACACTAAAAACTCAGCAGGAATTTGCCGTGCTTGCCTTTGGTTAGGAACCAGGTCTCTCTTGCACCGACAACTAAGGTGTAAATACCCCTTGAGTGATAACAACTTATGTTATCTCAGTCACTAACACAATTCTCTGCATTAGTTAGTTTTTTGACTTTTCTTAGCCACCCAGCTAAGGAAATAAAACTGCAGAAAAGGAGCTTTGTAACTGGAAGGGAAACACCATAAGCACAACTTTGAAGCATCTGGCTTCACCTTCTTAAAAGGCCAAAGAGGAAGGCTATAAAAACATGGATGTAAGCCATAATCTCACCATCCTCAGAAATCCTTGCATCTGGAGAGTGGGGGAGGGGAAGGGAAAGACAAAGTGCGAAAAGAAAAAAGGAACAGAGTGAATAAGAAAATAGTGGAGAAAATTAGACTAAGCCACTATCTCACTTAGGACACACTCACCAGACCATTGAGTTTACACCTCGTAAATAATCACTCCATTTCTGGAGCCAGACTTCCACTAGTCTCTACAAATACAGTCTTGTTCTCCATCTGAGGTCATGAAAAAATCATTTTGACCAGGATGCTTACCAAAGGTATTTACATTGAGATTGGACACCTTGTCTGGAAACATGGTGAGAACAGGCTCCCTAGTGACAATTTCAAGGTGACTCAACGTGTCAGATGAAGCAGCCTAGGCTGGAGAATGGCAACCTGTGCAAGACAGAATCTGTTGGGAATGTCAGGCCAGCCCTGCTGCTTCTGCTGGTGTCAGTTACAGGGCAGAAGCAGAAGAGGAGAATGGAGAATGAGAGCGGACCCCATAAAGTTCTGTGTCCAGATTCATAGACTAACTTTCCTAATCACTCTCCAGACACCCTAGACACAAACTCTAAACAAATAAACAGACCCCCAGATCTATATAGGAAAAAATCCTCTAGTGCTCCATCTTCTTGGAAAATTTACTCAAGGCATCTTGGTTGGAATAATAATCAAAGGGAAGAACAAGTATAAATCCGTTCTTCTCATGAGCAAAAAGAAAAATAAAGTAGTTCCCATATAAAAATTGCAGCACCCCTTCAACTACACTGGGACAGGCTGAAAGGAAGGTGGTGTTTTCTTGACAGAAAAGATTTTCAGAAGCAAGGGTTGTCTTACTTTATGCTCTATATTCACAGAATTCAGGGTTTATTCATTTCAAGGCATTAAGAAAAAACAGTATGTTATAAAAATAGCTTCTTCTGTAAGCTACCCACATTTTTTCAGGGTCTGGGCAAACCACTTAATGACCTACGATTTGCCAACTGGTAGCTGAGATACCAGATAAGTTTTGGCAAGTACTTAACAAGGAATCTATCACCTCACCCATAACTGTATCTATTTATAAAGTAATGAGACAGACTGTAATAATGCTTGAAAAATAGCTCAATAAAAATGTTTGCATGTTTTTAAGCAATTGTTTAAAAACATATTTAAGCAATTGTTTAACAATTGTTTAAAAACAAACATATTTTGCATTTAAGCAATTGTTTAAAAACATATTTTGCAGTTGTAAATTTAATGCAAGAGAGGTTTTCCCAAATGGGTGGAAAGTATAGCTTGACATAGAGGTTACTGGCTAGTTACTTCACTTGTAGCTTCCAATATGTAAAGCAAACAGATAAATGTGCTGGGAAGGCACTATGCTAAGACACTAATATTAATACAGGTTTAGGTTCCTCAGAGAGACACAAAGAGCAGGAGTCAATGGAACTTCCATGAAAACGTATTCAGTGTTAAGAAAAATAAACTTATAACAACAGGGATTTAAAAAAACAAATCAATTTGGGGTGGTCATTCACTATACAAAAGGCAATCCCATACAATGACATAAGCAAGATGGGAAACAAAGAAGCCCCAGGCCCTCCTTCCTTCACAGAGACACTGAGTTAACAGTGATATACGGACCAGAATACTTCTGTGAGAAGTCTAGAGACCAGGTGAGAAGCTACATCATCCAGGCCAATGTAAAGCCAAGAAGAGATTCAGGAAAACGGGTAGGTAGGAAATCTTGTGAGTTTTGCATGCCAGTCCACGCCCCTCCCCCGGTGTAGCATAATGCTGGTGTGGTGCAACAGAGAGGAAGTCTCCCATAATGGTACTTCTCTCTCTGAACAGAAACAAAAGAGTGGACCATGCAGCCAAGTTTCTAGCTTGTCTGGGGGCTGCCTGAGAGACTGGTTTCTGTCTCTCCTGACTACAAGTACTGACTGGACAGATGGCATAATTTGAAAGCTGCTGAAAATAGGCTAGCAACCAGGCACATTAGAGCTACAGTTCCACGTGCAAATGCCAAGGAGAGTAAGATCAGAAAATGTTTGAAAGGTCCTGGAACCTCTAACTAGGTTGATTGCTGAAGGTCTTCTCCTGTAAGAAGCCAGTATGCAAAAACTAGGAGAGGTAGCTGTTTTCTTCAAATGCCCAAATCTCAGCAAACGATTGAGGAGCACAAAGGAAACAGGGAAATATGGCTCCATCAATGGAACAAAATAAAACTCCAGAAACCAACGCTAAAAAAATGCAGATCTTTGAGCTGACAGTGAATTTAAAATAATTGTCAAAATGATGTTCAATGAGCTAAAAGAGAATATAGGTAGACAATGAAAAGAAATCAGGAAAATTATGTATGAACAAAATGAGAATATCAACAAAGAGACAGAAATTATTAAAAAGTATCCAATGGAAATATTAAAAACAAACAAACAAAAAATCTCCAGTGAGGATAAACCCAAAGAGAACTACAATGAGGCACATAATCAAACTGCCTAACATCAAAAACAAAGGAAGGATCTTGAAAGCAGCAGACATAAGCAACTTGTCACAGAAAAGAGAATGTCCATATAATTATCAGGGGATTTGTTAGAAGAAACCTTGCAGACCAGAGGTAGTAGGATGATATATTCAAAGTGTTGAATAACAACAACAAAAATCTGTCAACCAAGAATACTATGACCGGAAAAACTACTTCAAAAATAAAGGAGAAGCTAAGAGTTTCCCAGGTAAACAAAAGCTGAAGGAGTTCCTTACTACTAGACCTGCTCTACAATAAAAGCTACAGGGAGTCCTTCAAGTTGAAACAAAATATTGGTAGACAGCAACTTAAAGCCACATTAAAATATAAAGTTCTCTAGTAAAAGCAAATACATGAATCTGTATTTCAGTAATTTTGGTGCATAGAATTTAAATGACAAAAGCACAAAAAGTTACTATAACTACAAAAAATTAACTATGTTAACTGGTATACAATATATAAAAATGTTATTTGTGACACCAATAACATCAAGTTAGGGGGTGGAGCTCTAAAGGAGAAGAGTTTTTGTATGCAATGGAAGTTAATTTCTTATTAATTTAAAATAGAATTCTAAAACTTTAAGACATTTTATGTAATTGCAATGGTAACAAAGAAAATATCTATAGAATATACAAAACAGAATATGAGAGGAAAACACAAAGGAAGACAGTAAGAGAAGAAAGAAAGGACAAAAAAGCTACAAGGCATACAGACAACAAAATGGCAATAGTAAGTTCTTCCTTATCCATAATTAATTTAAATATAAAGTAAATATATTTTAATGTTATAAAGTAATATATTTAAATATAAATCAGAAGACATAAATTGGCTGAATAGATAACAAAACATGATCCAATTACATGCTGTCTACAAGAGACCCACTTTAGATCTAAGAACGCACATAGGCTGAAAGTAAAAAGATGTAAAAAGATATTGCATACTAATGGTAAACAAGAAAGAAAAAGGGCGGCCATATTAATATCAGAAAAAATAGACTTCATGTAAAACTGTTCCAGAGACAAAGAAGGACATTATATAATAACAAAGAGTCAATTCACCAAAAAGATATAATAATTATAAATATTTATGCCCAAACCTCAGAGCTCCTAAGTATGTGAAGCAAACTATGACAGAACTAAAGGGAGAAATAGACAACAACATAAGAATTGCAGGAGATGTAAATGTCTCACTTTCAATAATGGATAAAAAAAACAGGCAGAAGATCAATAATAAAATGAAGGACTTGAACAACATTATAGATCAATTGGACCTAACAGATACATACAAAAGACTCCCTCCAACAGCAGCAGAATATATATTTTTCTCAAGTGAACATGGAACATTCTCCAGGATAGACATGCAAGACCAAATAATAAGTCTTAACAAATTCAAGATTTAAATCATACAAAGTATTTTTTTCTGGTCACAATGGAATGAAACCCAACTGCAGAAGGAAAACTGGAAATTGAACAACACAATCTTAAACAACAAAAAAGAAGAGAAATTAGAAATACCTTGAGACAAATAAAAATTAAAAAAAAAAAGTATACCAAAACTTATGATATGCAGGAAAAGAAGTACTAAGAGGGAAGTCTATAGCTATAAATGGGTACATTAAAAAACAAGAAAGATCTAAAATCAGACCCTAACTTTAAACCTCAAGAAGCAAGAGAAATAAAAACATACTAAACCTCAAACTAGAAGACGGATAGAAATAATAAATTAGAGCCAAGACAAATGAAGTAGAGAATAGAAAAACAATAGAATAAAATCAATGAAGCTAATTAAATTTTCTGTCTATTAAATTGACAAACCCTCAGATTAATGAGAGAGAGAGAGAGAGAGAGAGAGAGAGAAAAGGGCTAAACAATTAAAAAAAATAAAGACTAAACAATTAAAATCAGGAACAAAAGAGGGGACATTACAACCAATGCCATAGAAATAAAAAGGATTATAAGAGAATACTATGAACAATTCTATGCCAATTAATTAGATTGCCTAGAAGAAATGGATAGATCCCTAGAAGCACACATCTTACCAAGACTGAATCATGAAGAAATAGAAAATCTAAACAGACCAACAACTGGTAAGGTTGAATCAATAATCAAAAACCTTCCAACAGAGAAAAGTCTCTGGACAAGGTGGCTTCACTGGAAAATTCTACCAAATATTTAAAGAATTAACACCAATCCTTTTCAAACTCTTTCCAAAAACTGAAGAAGAGGAAACACTTTCAAATTCATCTATGAGGCCAGCATTACCTTGATAACAAAGAAAAGAGAAAACTACAGAATACAAAATCAACAACACAAAACTCAGTTGCATTTCCATACATGAACAATCCAAAAAGGAAATTAATAAAATAATTTCATTTACAATAACATCAAAAGAATAAAATACTTAGTAATAAACCTAACTAACCAAGGAGTTGAAAAACTTGTACACTGAAAACTATAAAACATTGCTGAAAGAAATTAAAGCAGACAAAAATAGAGATACATCTTGTATTCATGGGCTGGAAGAATTAATTTTGTTAAAATGCACATACTATCCACAGCAATGATTCAATGCAACCCCTATAAAAATCCCAATGGTGTACTTTTTTACTGAAATAGGAAAAAATAGTCCTAAAATTCATATGAAACTACAAAAGACCCTGAGTAGCCAAAGCAATCTTGAGCAAGAACGAAGCTGGAGGCATTACACTTCCTGATGTCAAACTATATTACAAAGCTTCCATAACCAAAATAGTATGGTACTGGCATAAAGACAAACATATAGACAAATAGAATAGAATAGCAAGCCCAGAAATAAACCTTCATGTATATAGTCAAATGATCTTCAACAAGGGTGCCAAGTCCACTCAATGGAGGAAAAGACAGTCTTTTCAACAAATGGTGCTGGGAAACTGGATATCCACATGCAAAAAAAAAAAAAAAAAATGAAGCTAGACACTTATCTTGCACCATATACGCAAATTAACTCAAAATGGTTGAAAAATCTAGATGGAAGACCCAAGACTATAAAGCTCCTAGTAGAAAACATGGGGGAAAATCTTCATGGTCTTGGATTTTGTAATGTTTTCTTGGGTATGATACCAAAAGTACAGCAACAAAAGCAAAAACAGATTAATGAGATTACATCAAACCTGAAACATTTGTACATCAAAGGACACAATCAACAGAGTGAAAAGGCAACCTAAGGAATGGTAGAAAATGTTTGCAAATCATGTCTGGATATGGGGTGACTATCCAGAATATATAAGGAACTGTTACAAGTCATCAACAATAAAATAAAATAACCTGATTAAAAAATGGACAGGGCTGGGCTTTCTTGGTGGCGCAGTGGTTGAGTAAAAAAAAAAAAAAAAAAATGGACAAAGGACTTGAATAGAAATTTCTCCAAAGATGATATACAAATGGCCAATAAATACATTAAAAGTTTCTCAATGTCTCTAATCACTAAAGAAATGCAAATCCAAACCATAATTAGATGCCACCTCACACCCATTAGGATGGCTACTATATAGAAAAATAAACTAACAAAGTAAAAAGTGCTGGTAAGACTATGGAGGAATTGGAACCATTGTGCACTGTTGCTACAATTGTAAAATTGTGCAACTCCTATGGAAAACAGTATGGAAGTTCCTAAGAAAGTTAAAAATAAAACTACCATATGATCCAGCAATCCCACTCTGGCTATATATCTAAAAGAACTGAAAAAACTGAAGAGATATTTCCACATGCATGTTTATAGCAGCACGATTCACAATAGCCAAGAGGTGGAAGTAATACAAATGTCCATCGACAGATAGACGGATAAAGAAAATGTGGTATATACATACAATGGAATATTGTTCAGCCTTAAAAAGAAAGGAAATCCTGTCACATGCTACAACATGGATGAACACTGAGGACATTATGCTAAGTGAAACAAGCCAGTCACAGAAAGACAAATACCATATGATTCCTTTTATACGAGGTAGCTAAAGTAGTCAAATTCATAAGAAACAGAAAGTACAATGGTGGTTACCAGCATTAGGGGGAGGAGAAAAAAAAGAGTTGTTGTTCAATGGGTACAGACTTTCGGCTTTGCAAGAAAATGTTCTGGGGATCTGTTTCACAAAAATGTCTATATACATAACTCTACTGAACTGTACAATTAAAAATGTTTAAGATGGTAAACTTTATGTTGTGTGTTTTTTACCATAGTAAAAGACAAAACCATAAAATTAACTAAGTGGGATTAAAAAAATATTTGATTTTTATATTTCTCTTTGTAGCCCCTCCCAGAACTTTATCCCTGTATCTATGTACTGTAATAATAATAGTTCTAATCTCTATTTGTGATACAATCAACAATTAATACAGCCAAGATAGATTAGAACCTAGATTTGCATAACTTCAAATTTTTGTACACTTTATTATGTGAAAATAATTTTTTCTTTGCTTTTAGTTCGTTTTGATTTCTTAATACACAGTCCAAATGAAAAACAGGAGCTTAGTTAGGAAAATGTAAGTCTGAGACAACCCTCAAAAGGTTTGTATATTTACTTAAGGAAAAGGAAAAGGAAGAAAGTATGTCACTCTTCTGTTCCATAGAAAACCAGGGAGAAGTCCTGTGAGGAGGCAACAGATGGTTAGAAAAGCAGGAAAGACAAGCAAAGAGGGGAAAAATAACAGAAGAATAACCAGGGAATCAGAAAGTCATTCTCTAGCTCCTCACTAGCACCCGAAAGTCACTATTATCTGGCTCCCCAAAGATTTTCACCTTTCTGCTATCTTCCTTCTCAGACATTCTGTGCCAAGATACTGGAGCTACCATCATGACTTGTAGCTTAAAGAGTCCCTATTTCTCCCTCTAGCAGTTGGGAAGTGTGGAGAAAGTTGCTCCAGCCTCAGGAGAGAGATAACTGTGGCAGGTATTCAAAGTATGAAGTCTAAACGCATATTCTTGAATAAACACTATTATTCTTAGAAATTAAATTTCATAGTATTGAAAATACCTCTTGCACTTCAGGGAGCTTATGGGATATAGAAAGTTGTTGCCGATACCCTGCCCAGATCCATGTGAGAGGGCACCCATCCCGCAAGTGCTGTGAACTGACTGGTAAGAGCTCACAACTACACCTTTCTCTCAGAATTGCCAAACAGGAACTACCTTGTATGGAAATGCCTGGAAAGTTATAACCTCCCTCTTTAGGGATAGCCTGTGGCCACAGGTTGACTAATTCATGGGTTGAAAAGCCCATCCCCCTTACCTAAATTTGGGACAATAGTGTGGCACATTTTTAACTCTAGAGTTCTCCAAGGGACAGGTGGATCCAGACTTTAGCTGAAGCCCATTTTCGCTTGGCTTTTTCTCTTGTCCTCTCCTGCTTCCCTCAGTTTTTCACAGGTTTTTCTTCTGAGAGCACACCCTTAATAAACAACCTTCAAAAGAATTCCAGGATCTGGCTCTGCTTCTAGGGAACAAAACCCAAGACATAGGGAAAATAGATTTTTTATAAATAGACCTGAGAACCTAATTAGAATATAGGTTTTTATAGAAAATGCATTTCAAATTCAAATAAAGTCACTCGTGCATATTTTTTGAAATAAGCCCATTATGCACCTAAGACTAAATATATATTAAAATACAGGGGTTTTTTTCAGATTGTTTTATAAACAAAACCAGATAAACATATATGCAGAGAAATAACTACTCTTCTGCTTCTGGGTAGTCACAGAGTAAATAATTCAGAACTACCTTCTTGCTGAGAAGAAAAGAAAATTTGGAAACTATTTTTAAAATTTTGTTTGAAAGCAACATAGAGTTAATAAGGTAGTAAAGAATGATGAGAAAAAAATCCATAGAAAGATAAAGGCTTAAGAAGATGATCTAGAATTTAGGACCACTTTTCGCCTGCAGGAATTTGCAAATTCTATGCAGGTGAAGATAAAGTGATGACACACCAGGAGATAAGATAACATGAATAAACCAGCAGAAACAGCATACAGTAGAAATAGACCCACAACAACTCCAGATATTAGAGTTATCTCAGAGGTGTTTTAAACCAACAATACTCATTAGGTTCAAGGAAATGACGAGATTAAAAATTTTAGCAGGGAATTGGAAATGAATATATATATATATATATATAATAGATTAGAACTCAAAGAGTATAGCAGCAGGTGAAAAACAGTGAGGAGATAATTACTGAACTGAAAGATAAAAATCCATAATGAAGCATGAAGAGACAAATGGGTGGAAAACCTAAAAGAGAAAGTAAAACAATTAACAACACTTGTGTTGGGAGTCCCAGAGAGAGAGCGCGAGAGAGAAAAGAAAATGGTCAAAAGCGATGTTTGAAGAGATAATGGCCGAGAACATCTCAAAATTAATAAAACCACAGATTCTAGAATCCCTTACCTATTCAACAAGAGAAGTAATATATCAACTTTCCAAGGATAAATTTGTGAAATGTAAACATATTTTTGGAAAATATTATCCATAGAACTGAAGTAATCACTTCACAGGATTATTGTAGGATCAAATGTGGTAACATATATAGTTATTTCAACGATTTTATCTTAATGATAATTCTAAATTCTTTCATTTACTGAGCTAAGATTCTCTAAAAACTTTTATTTTATACAAGTCATGAAAACATTAGGTTAAAAACCCACATAATTTATAGATTTAACTCATGTAACAACACTTGTTACAATATGTGAGTTATAACATTAACTACAGTAAGTCCCCTACATACGAACCTTCAAGTTGTGAACTTTCAAAGGTGCAAACGTGTGTTCCATCAACATCAGGTGTGAGTGAAACTGCAGCCTGCTCTCCGTCTCCTGTTGCTGACGATCCTTCCGTTCTACCATCTCCCACCTCCTCTCTCCTCTCCAGTCAGTAACTCTTCTTGCCTCTTCACTCGATACCAACCCCTGTATGCCAGCTGTTGTACTGCACTGCTGTACTTTCCACACCATAAGATTAAAAGTGTTTTATTTTTTGTATTTGTTTGTTTTTTATGTATTATTTGGGCGAAAAGTATTATGACCCTGTTACAGTACAATACTATATAGTCGATTGTGTTAGTTGGGTACCTAGGCTAACTTTGTTGGACTTACAAACAAATTGGACTTACGAAAGCACTCTCAGAAAGGAACTCATTCGTATGTAGACTTACTATATTCTCCCTCTTAGCCTTTATAATTCTTAAGTGTAATATTTATCAGTCTTAAAAAGTTGCTGGAATGATTTGGAAGTACTAGAGCCAAGTGGGGTTTTTCTGGCATTAAGGAAGGAATGTGGAAGAAAACCAGCAAAGTAAACCAACAACTGAAATTAAATAGTCCTCCAATGACTGTGGTATGGGATCAATATTTATTTATATGCTTGTGAAGATAAAGATCATGAAAATTCCAGGGTTTATATGATGCCCAAGTACATTTTTTTTTTAAATCCTTATCCAATTCTTAAAAGCCACTATTAGATAATTACTGAACATTGATAATGCCAGGAAGTTAGGAAAACAGAAAACTTGAAACTAGCTCATAAACATTTTAATGACCTAATAAGAGTTATTTTCACCTACAGATATTGATCAAACTCCAGAAGAATAGAGATCATTCAGCCAAGTTTACTATCCTCACATGACCTATCTTGGCTGTTTATCTTTTTTGTCCTCTCTTGAGGTTCAAATCAAGACTTTCATGTTATAACAGAAGGATAATTTACTGAGTGAATTAAAGGAACTGACTTCCAGAACCAAATGAACAAGGAAGCTTCACAAACATTTGTTTTTTTCCTGGGATGTTTATTTTCAAAATCATAAATGTATGTACTTGAATAAGAAATTATTTAACCAGTAAAAAATAGTCTGCCAAGAGTTTCACTGTCATAACAGCTTCTATTCAATACAGTAAGATACACTTTTCTTTCCACATCAGATTTCATGACAATGTTTTCAGTTGGGGATAGATTTTCAAAGATGAAGTACAACAACCAGGAAAGCATACAACCATAACTACAGAGAATTAATAAACTTTAATTGGAGTCAAATAAATTTTGAATGAATTTGTTTACTAAATATGTATTCAGTGATCAATGATAGAGAGACAAGGACCATAGGCAAAAAGATGAGAAGATATAGAGCTAACTTGAAGGAGGTTGTACTCTAGAGGTGGGCACCCATGCGATCCACAATTGCAGAGTTGTTCAATAACTTAGATGCCAAAAATGTTTGAGTGAGATATTATGGAACCATAGATACAGGTATTTCTAAGTATTCTTGGGGAAATCCAAAGAGGCTTCAGAGAAGTCTGCCAAAAAGTTGAGAGAGAGGAAAAGGGGGCAGCATTCTAGTCTGTAAGAATAGTCTGTGCAAATGAAGCATAAAACAACAACAAGGGAGAAGTAGGGAATGAGATTATTTAGACAGACAGGGACTAGGTAATGAAGGAGTTGAGACTTCCACCAACAGGCCAGTTGTTTTTAAAAGAAACCAGTGGATCCCCAAACTCCCCTGATGGGGTCCAAGGGGAGACCGAGTAGATGGGGCTGCAGGCCAGGCCTCTCAGAGTAAAATGGTACCATTTGATATAGAGTGGATTCAAGCAACATTTTGATTGAAAATCACTGCTGAAAGTAATGGGCTGTACAAAGGAATGTTATTCAGGTTTTCTCAAGAGCTGAATTAATCAGAATATATTTCACAAAATTAGTTTTAATATATTCCTATTTTGAAAGCCACATCATCCATTTTAAAAAGACAAGGAATAATGACAAGAAACAGAGACAGGGACCCAGAAGATGACTGAGGGCAGCAGTTGAAGTCTAATAACTGTATTTTGCTGTGTTAGATCATCTTTAAGTGATTGGCAGCATACTTGATATGGCACGCATCATCTGTTCCATTGAAAGTTGCCATGTCTTGTTTGACAATCACAGATATAAATGATAGTTCTGTTTAATGATGATATCTTTACATCTCACAGTTCTTCAATATCCTTCAACATATAGGAAGAATAAAGAAGCTATTATTAGCAGAGTGTCCTACCTTTGGGAATAGGATACAATAATTCTGAATTCCAAAGATCGTGTAAAACTGATCGGCGCGACCTTTAACGACACTGGATTCTCATTTAAACAACAGAAGCTCCATTACTTGGGCATTAATCATTAAACAGAATCAATAGGGAGAGATAGCAAATGCTTATCCCCAGATAATCAGTAGTTGGTAAAATGTAGCTGGTATGAAATTGACTCTTGAAACCCTTCAAACCAAATAGAGTATTTCCAAAATGCTCTCTTATAAAATATGGTTCCCAGAATGGTTCTCACTTGGTTATTTTGAGAAGCTGTGATTTGTTTAAAAATCTGCATATAGGGGCTTCCCTGGTGGTGCAGTGGTTGAGAGTCCGCCTGCCGATGCAGGGGACGCGGGTTCGTGCCCCGGTCCGGGAAGATCCCACATGCCGCGGAGCAGCTGGGCCCGTGAGCCATGGCCGCTGAGCCTGTGCGTCCAGAGCCTGTGCTCCGCAACGGGAGAGGCCACAACAGTGAGAGGCCCGCGTACCACAAAAAAAAAAAAAAAAGTCTGCATATAAATCTCAAAATTCATTCTGCTATTATTGATGAAAATATGGAAACAAGAACAACTACACCACATGGAAGACTGTCTAGACAAGAATGTTGGAGGTTATGACTGAAATAAATTATTATTTGCTGAGAGCCAACAGTGTGCTTGGCATTAAGCAAGACAGCCAGAGAGCAGGACCCCAGCCTTTGGACTCACAGTTTAAGCCAGACACACAAACAACCAAATCATAAATCACAACAGCTAAAAAAATATGGTGTAAATTTCACAGGCATGAATTTTGGTGTTGATTTACTTTCTTGGCAATAATAAATTAAGAGATACCAGAAATAATCATCATAAAGATTGTCAATGAATGTTATTAATCCAGTCCCCTAATTAGCTACCTGACTGAATTTTAAAAGCAGATTTTTGACATTTGGCAAACATGGGAATGCATTTTTTTTTTTTTTTCTGGTACGCGGGCCTCTCACTGTTGTGGCCTCTCCCGTTGCCGAGCACAGGCTCCGGACGCGCAGGCCCAGCGGCCATGGCTCACGGGCCCAGCCGCTCCGCAGCACGTGGGATCTTCCCGGACCGGGGCACGAACCCGCGTCCCCTGCATCGGCAGGCGGACTCTCAACCACTGTGCCACCAGGGAAGCACAAGGGAATGCATATTTTTAACAGTAGCACTTATAAAACATTTTATTGCATGATGTTATGAAAAGCAAGTTATACTTCATGTCCTTAACTTCTTCTTGTGTGTACATTTGCTAATTTCCACTTTGCAATCTTTCGTGCCTTTGTGATCCCTGGTCTTATCTGATGATGAATAGGAATAGTAAGCCAATAAGAGTAATTTTTCCCTGCTTTTTTTCCTCTTAGGGTATATTTTTATATGCAGTCATATGTATATAAATGTCACTCTAGCTCAGGACATCAGAAAAGCAAGAACCTCAAATATTTTTCCTGTTGTCACCTTTCCAAAGAGTGCCAAAGGTCTTGATAAATAGTCAGCTTTGAGGTTAGAAACCTATACTCGGTACAATTCACAAATTTTCTGTCTTTACCCTGTTGTAGAAATTAGGTGGTATTTAGGTTTTGACTAACATAGAACATCTATGGACCTCTGTTTCCTCACCTGTAAAATGGGGGTCACATGCAAAAAACAGAAGCCCTTAGTAACACTCAGTAACAGTGAGTATTATTATTATGTAACACCATATTTATTTAAATAATTATTGTTTCTACATCGTCCAAGTTTATCATGGTAGAAAAATATAATTTAAAACAGAGCTAACAGATGACATATTTTAGAATTATCTACACTGAAACCCCAAGGAAAGGAACGTATTTGCTTTTTTATGTTTTTGGAGAGATAAAGCATGAGAATTGGGGGAACTCCATGACAAGTAATTCTTCCATTTAGGAGCCATTCAAAAAGAAGGGCCTAGCTGTTGTGTAGGGGTGGATGCAGGTTTTGTGAGTCTTGAAGTTTATACAATTTGAGATCCTTTTTAAGGTCATATACATATTTAATACAAAATTAAGTATTGTGGTTTTGATGGGATCCATGTACATAAGGATCACAGAAACTTAAATTTTATTAACTTCCTGGTGGATCTGCCCCTCAGGGTGAGATAAGGTGAACTTCAGATCCTTCCAATAGCAGAGGGTAGAAATGAGAAATAGGATTAAGGTTAGTTCTTTGAAATTTGTAGAAACCAATAAACATGAAATCTTATTTACCGAGGTCAGTGCAGGAACCAAGAAGACCCATCTTTATATCCAGAAAGTGTAACGTGGATACACTCACATGGTTAGAATAAGGTCTTGCTAAGCTCACATTCTGTAAAAAGTGCTATTCACCTGGTTCCACCCACCGAAGGACCCAGTGTCAGAACTACGGTCAAAGTAGGAGGTACATAGTCCAGATACACAGAATAATCCCTACGCAGGCTGTTACACATTGAAGTTGGTGTGGATGACCAAGGGATTTGTTTGGAGTATATTCTTTCATTCAGCAATCCTTTTGGGGGATTTACTATGTGCTAGGCGCTCTCCTAGGCAGCAGGGATGCAACAGTAACAAAACCGATTTTTTAAAAATAGGGCAAAAAAATCCATTTCCATGCCTACCTTCTATTCAGAGAGTACAGAAGATAAACAACACAAAAAAGTCAATCTCATAGGGTATTTGAAGGCGGTGTGTGCTGTGGAATATGAAGTAGAGAAGGGGGACGAGGGCTGGGGAGGGAAGAGGTACGATTGAAAAGATCTAGGCCAGGAAAGGCTCCCTGTGAAAGTGATATTTGAGTAAAAGACTTGAAGGAGAAAAGTCTAAAAGCAGCAAGCCATGTGGTTATCTGAGGAACAGGCCTTCCAGGACAAGGGAACAGCAAGCCCACATTGCCTAGAACAGTGCCTGGCACACAGCAGGGGTTCAATAACATGTATTCCATAAAAAGGAAAAGTGGGTTGGGCTCATCAAGATGAGTTTGGGGCAGTGATGCAGGAAGGAGAGCCATTTTTTTTCCTTTTGGCAACAGGGACCCTCAACAAAAGACAGAAGAGCAGATGCCTCTGCTGTGGAGGTTACGTGGTTCCGTGGCACCTGGTGTCACCATGGCCACTCAAGACCACTGTAGCATTTACTTGGGACGGCTCCCCTTAGTCTTGTCCTGCCCACTTAGCATGGCTTTGATTTTGTCCTCTTTGGTACCAAACTCTGGGCCTCAGCAATGCACTCCATTACTTCCCTGACTCTTAGCATCTCTCCTGCCAGCCACTTTGTTTCGATCTGTTGCAGGTACCTCAACTTACATGACTTCACATGACTAGTTGGAGAGTCCATAGTAATGGCACTGCTATCTAATTGTGACTATTGGCACAGATCAATCTACGTTACCAGTCTACTACCAGGACAAACACTGCATTTATTTTTTCATAATGCCAAGCAAAATCATAATGTAGACTCTACCGTCAGTTACGTGAATTGAATCAGGAGGAGAAAGTTGTTTATAAGCATCTAAAAATCACCTTCTGTGTTTCACAAGCAATAAAACAGAATTCAGAGAAAAATCCAACGCACATTATAATAATGCACTAAATCTCTTCTACTTACATTTCCCAACTTATACAGTTCATTTTCATTAGCTCATATAAACACTCAAGTCTGTAAAAGTTAGCAGTGTGACCAGTGCCAGGCTAAAAGTAGAGTGGAAAGAATTTGCTTATATACCCAACTATAATAATTTGAGAAACTGTAGTGAGCTGTGTCTTAGCCTCTCATTTATTCCTGCATCCCACCATAACCCTTTCCTGCAGCCATTCTGGAGAAATTCATTCTTTTGCTTCCCTGGGACAGATCTCAGCAACTATAACTCCAAGTATCTGATTTACTGAGCACTCACACTGGGACAGGCCCTGACAGAAGGGGGCCACATACAGTGCCCCTTTTAAAATCACCAGCACCCTGGGGAAGAAGGTATAAAAAATTTAAGCTCAGATCAGGCAAGTAACTTGATCAAGGTCACACAGTTTATGAGAGCCTAAACCTGGATTAAACCAGAGAGCTAGAGGATGCTAGAGCTTGAGATTTTAACTATATTCTCCACACTCCCAAGTGTTAATCCTGATAGGAGAGCAGGGTCAGGCAGAGAGAAGATAGTATCTTCCTGACAGTAATAAACGGCTTCCCAAGATACCTCCCTGAGGCCGACATTGTTACTTGTCTCTTTTTCCCCTTGGTCATGGAAGCCTGATTTTGTCTGGGGTGGGAAATGGTAAGCAAAAAAGTAGCTAAATACTTTTTCATCTTTCCTTGCAACTAGAGCTGGCCCCATGACACACGGCCAATAATATGTAAATTAAATTCTGCTAGGCAGTTCTGGGAAAGATTGTGTTTCCAACCTTTCCCAGAAGGAAACAAAGAACAAGCTTTACCAGAATCTTCCCTCCTCCTTTCTTCCGGCAGTTGCCATCTCAAAACTATAAGGGAAAATCTAAAACAAGACAAAACAAAGACAAAAAAACCCATGGAGATCTTAGCAATGAAATTGGAAGATTGGAACCTACATCAGACTACCTCCTCCCAGACAACTTGTTATAAAAGGAAAAGATATTCTTCATTTCCTCTCTCATTGGCTGGGTGTTCTGTTACTTGTAGGTAGACACTGGTAGCCGACACAGGCCGTTAGAGACCAGAGTAACCCTGGGTCAGTGATTCTCCGTGTTACTCTTCCATCCCAAACACATACCACCAACCAAAGATTTAAATGTTGTACAAGCTACAGAATCAAGTGGAGCTATGTACTTTGAGGTCAGCTATTTCCTTATTCCACATAGATGTAAAGTTTTTCCTTCCTATCATCTTTTTTGGTTCACTCTCTTTTGTTCTCTGTCCAAAAATGTACACGTAAGAGTTATGTGAAATACTAGTCAGTGTTATCAAGTGGCAGACTAATAGTAAAAAGGATGTAATGATCTCTAGTCTCTGTGTCTTCCTTTGATTTTTGTGTAATGAACTGAACTGAGGAATATGTTGTGATTTGGCTTTATTTGAATTTATTTGGTTTAACTCAGAGAAGGACCAGGCCCTGATGCAATATTTTCAGGATGGCCAGGGTAGAGGACAAATCCAATCTAGTGAAAGAGACATTCTTTCCCAAAGTTACTAGAGCTGTCTTTCTGAAATTCATCTACATCTGCTCTGTGACATCAATAGAGAAATAAAATCTCCTGAAAGTGAAAATGGTCTTCAGAGGTGGGTTGTGTTATAACTTAAAACTGTGCTACTCAAAGTGGGGTCCCCAGACCCGCAACATCGGCATGATCTAGGAACTCGTTAGAAATTAAAATTCTCAAACTCCAGAAATCTGCGTTTTAACAAGCCCTCTAGGTGATTGTGTTAATGCTAGAGTTTGAAAACCACTACTTTTTTTTTCTAGATTAATAACAAGAGAAGGAAATAATTGAAGTGCCTGGGAAGAATTTGGAAGGAGAAAAAGAAGCGAGGAAGAAGAAGAGAGAAAAAGGTTAGCATGATGGCTGATTGCTGTGGGACACGTTTTCATAATTATCCCCCATACTACCTTAACAAATATTTTTGGTAAAATCTATAAAACATATTTCTTGGGAAATTGATGTCATTGAATTTGTTCGTACATGTAGAAACTGATTAGGGTGGAGGCTGAGTTCTGGGTATAGGTTGACATGGGGGGAAAAAGAGAAATTGCACCTCAAACAGAAGGGACAGGGAAGGCCCCGCTGGCATCTGAATTACACATGCAATTTCCCTAAAGAAGTTCTCCTGACGACGTTTGACACAGAATCTATATTTGTTGCAAAGCCTTCCCTTCCTGTCCTTCTTGCATCCTGGCACCCCTGCATACGTGCTCCACCACCCTACACACATAAACACACAGACTCTCCTAGATCTAGGAAAATACCCATATTGCTTCAGCATTTTTTTAATTGGACACTTTTATCAACTTTTATTAACTCCTTGCTGTCAGATCTTGATGTAACATCCTGATATTGTTTTTCCTCCCTGCTCACTCATTGGATTCAAGGCTCTTCCTGGAAGTGGATTTCCTGTTATCTTTAGGCAATATTTGGAGGAAAATATCCTCTTAAAAACAGCTGCAGAAATCTTTTCTTTGAAAGTTTTGTCATTTATCTGGAATTTTAACCTTCCACTTATATGTAATTTTCACTCTTCCACTGATCTGTGATCCCCTGCATCCAGCCTGTGAACTCCTTTATTTCTGGGACTTGGTGTTATTCATCTTTGTGTTCCCACTGACTAGGAACAGTGCCTGACACATAGTGAATACTCAGTAAATGTCTGATGAATAAATGAATGATGTTATCAATAGATGCTAAACTTTCCAAGGCCTCAGCTTATCCCACTGGACTCCTGTGCTGGATACCTGCCCTCCACGCCCCCGCCACTCTCTTGTACCCTGATGCCTTGATGGTTTTGGCCAGTGGAGAGCCATGACAGGAGATTGGAGGGAGAGAGGAGAGTGAGGTCGTAGTATACATTCCCCTGCTGTCTCCTTCCCTGTGGAGCCACCTTGAATTGGTTCTGTCCCTTGACCTAAGGTCACTGCTCCTTTCAAGGTAGGCTTCTCCATGCTCTTTTTCCCCATTCTAGTAACTTCTTCCTGTCTCTCCTTTGGGATAAAGAATGGTAATAGCTCTCCTGACCCTAACCAGGTTGACTAGCTTTTGTGGTTCCTCTATGCCCTGCCCACATCTCTGTAAATAGACCCATTATTAAACCATCCTCAAATTATCCTGTTCTGAATGAGCCATCTGTGTACTACTGGAACACTGACTCATATAACTGTCAACTATAAAAATATTGGAAAACCTTCCATATCTTTAAATATTCACCAACAATTGGGTTGTTCTCAATACATGTTGTTTCTGCATAAATATGCTATTTTAGATATTTCATAAGTATAGAATTTTACACTGGGGGAGTTAGAAAACTTATGCCCCCTCTAGTCTCCTGTAGAGGCAGGCAGAGGGCCCTGAGCCAAGCTGGGTCTGTCTGTAAAATACTCTAGCAGAGCCAGGATTCCTGCAAATAACTTCACGCAAGCAAAGGATTTCAGAGAATGCATAAATATACATGCAAAATATATTCTATTTGGTTTTCACATGCATAATACAAGTTTTCCTGTGGGTATAATATCTTTGATTTATTACTTTTGCTTTTTGATTTGTTAGGATATTTACATCTTAAACCTTCTTTGCAGCAACAAAATCACTTACGAAACTTGAAAGAATGTACTTTGAAATCTATATTTCAAAATTTTTAAAACTTCTGAAAGCCCATCAGCTGGTTCTGATTGGAACCCAACGTGGAACCCCAGTATATATTATAGTGGTACAGGGTTGGTATTAAACCTCTGATTTTTTAATATCCTTTTGTAAAGGTAGTGTCACAGTATGGGATTGTAGATGACCCACATTCTTGTGTTTGCATCCAAGAGAAATGAAGGAGGAAGTATCTGGGGAATCAGAGGTCCTCACTTGTACTACTACATGGCTGCTATGAGCACGTCATTAATTTCTCTGCACTTTGCTCCTCTCACTTATAAAATAGAAGAGTTGCAGTAAATGATCTCTAGCGTCATTCCCAAATCTGTAGATTTTTATCCTGATGTCTTTAGAAAAAAAGGGAATATGTTTCTTTTCAAAACGCAGTCTCCATAGCTGTGTCCTAGCTGGATAGAACCCCAAATGACTTGAAGCCTTATATCCATTATTTTCCAATTAAGAAAAATTCAACTATGCTGCTCAACAAATTCTTGAAATTCTTCCTGCCCATAACTTCTGCTTCATTCACTGTTATTACCACAGCTAATTTAATCGTTTCATGTAACTATTGAAACAACACCTTCCTCAAATCTCACCCTCCAGCACTCCCGAGTCTTTTTGGAGAATGGACAGAACGGCCCATACACAGGCATACTCTGTGTGCCTTACTTGGTCTATGATACCCAGACATGTTCCTTAAAATCTTGTGATCAAAGTACTCCACGAGGTCTCTCCCCACAGCTCCCCTTCTTTTGTGATTTAAATTTACAGACCTTCCTTGATCTATTCAATCTAGTCCTCCTGAAAACCTTTATGTTTCTTATTTTGAACTTCTGTATCCGAAAACATACCCAAGGTTAGCACATGTTCCTGTGATTGCTGCTTCCTCCATGAAGCCTCCCTGGGCTGGAAGACCAATTCACTCCTCAGTGTCACCTTCAATGACAGCAGGACCTCAGCAACTCCGCCCTCTTCCTCATCCAACAATCCTGTCGAGCACCTATTCAGTGGGAGTACTCTGTACATCACCCACAAATGCTTGATGTCCTTTCACACATGAATATGAAATCTTGTCTATTTCACCGCCATTCATTGCTCAAATGGATGAGTATCTGCTTGTGCTAGCTTGCGTCAGCATAAAGCTGTGTGAATAAGGAAACACATCTGCTCACTGCAGTACAGTCATGGCACCAGTGGTCAGGGTCACACTGCTGAAGGCATTCCAAGCTTTGGGAACCCTCCGGGCCCAGGCACTAGTGAACACCGAGGTATGTTGCTCAGATCCTCTAGCTGCAATGAAGAACTTACTACCCCAGGAATGCTGCCTGCAGACAGCCCCTAGGGTCAGCCCCCTTCCAATATTGCCTCAACTGTCCAATTTTTGTCCAAGTCAGTTTCTCTTTGAAGATGGCCTGTATCTAAAAACTGTTTGGCCTGGGACTAGAAAAGTCCATCTCCCTCCTCTCAGCTCAGGGTGGCTGTGAAGTGTCCTTTAGAACTTCCCATAGGGCTGGCTGAGGCTTCTGCTGAAACTGCCTTGAAGTTTGACTTTTTCCTCCACCCCGTTCTGCTTCCTTATCTTCTTTTTCACAAGCATTGATCCTAAGAGCCCTCTGTAAAGTCCCTCCTGCATCCTGATCTCCATCTTAGAGTTTGTTTCTCAGGGACCTCAACCTGCAACACACATAATAGATGAGAAAAATCTCCCACCCCTAGAGGAGTAGGAATTTAGAGGGAGAGCCCACCTACAGCAGATAAGGTCTCAGTTTCCCACCTTCATTTTAGCTTTTTTAAAAAAGAATGAGATGTGGAGACCATATGTTAAATAAACTGATTCAGCAAAATGCCTGTACTTTTCAAGTCATGATAAGTCCTAAATTTAGTGAGTAGAAATAAACATTTGGTGAGTAGAAATAAACATTTAGTGAGAAACTATTTTGCTCCTTATGAAGTATCTTATATGCATTTAAATAGTAGTAAGACTTAAAAATATATAACCACCAGAGCATTGTTATGCCCCCAAAATAACAATAATATCTTAAATATTCTAATACCCAATCTATATTCAAATGTCCTCAGTTGTCTCAAATTTTTCTTTTGCAGTTGATCTGTTCAGATAATAAGAACCAATAAAGTTCATTAACTGCATGGTTGCAATAACTCTTAACTACTTTATTTATTTATTTATTGCGCTTTTTTTTTAAATCTATACACAAAAATAAACTCAAAATGGATTAAAGACCTAAATATAAGGCCAGACACTATCAAACTCTTAGAGGAAAACATAGTCAGAACACTCTATGACATAAATCACAGCAAGATCCTTTTTGACCCACCTCCCAGAGAAATGGAAATAAAAACAAAAATAAACAAATGAGACCTAGTGAAACTTAAAAGCTTTTGCACAGCAAAGGAAACCATAAACAAGATGAAACACAACCCTCAGAATGGGAGAAAATATTTGCAAATGAAGCAACTGACAAAGGATTAATCTCCAAAATTTACAAGCAGCTCATGTAGCTCAATGTCAAGAAAACAAATAACCCAATCCAAAAATGGGCAGAAGATCTCTTAACTACTTTAGTCTATGTAGTTCCCCTCCCTTCTCATGCTATTGAATTTGCTGGAGAAATCAAATTATTCATCCTTTATAGAATTGTACCCATATTCTAGAATTGTATGATTGTTTTTCTGTGATGTTTTTAATCAATATTTTTAATTGAAGTTTAGTTGATTTACACTGTTGTGTTAATTTCTGCTGTACAACAAAGTGATTCAGTTATACCTATGCATACAATTTTTTATATTCTATTCCATTATGGTTTAATCATAGGATATTGAATATAGTCTGTGTGCTATACAGTAGGACCTTGTTGTTTATCCATTCTATATATAAAAGCTACATCTGCTAACCCCAACCTCCCACTCCATCCCTCCCCTAACACCCTCCCCCTTGGCAACCACAAGTCTGTTCTCTATGTCTGTGATCCTGTTTCTGTTTCATACATAGGTTCATTTATGTCATATTTTAGATTCCACATATAAGTGATATCATATGGTATTTGTCTTTCTCTTTCTGACTTACTTCACTTAGTATGATAATCTCTAGTTGCATCCATGTTGCTGCAAGTGGCATTATTTCATTCTTTATTATGGCTGAGTAGTATTCCATTGTGTATATACACCTCATCTTCTTTATCCATTCATCTGTCAATGGACTTCTAGGTTGTTTCCATGTCTTGGCTATTGTAAATAGTGCTACTATGAACACAGGGGTGCATGTATCTTTTTGAATTATAGTTTTGTCTGGATATATGCCCATGATATATGATTGCTGGATCATACAGTAATCCTATTTTTAGTTTTCTGAGGAACCTCCACACTGCTTTCCACAGTGGCTGCACCAACTTACATTCCCACGAACAGTTTAAGAAGGTTCCCTTTTCTCCACACCCTCTCCAGCATTTGTTATTTTTAGACTTTTTAATGATGGCCATTCTGACCAATGTGAAGTGGTACCTCACTGTAGTTGTGATTTGCATTTCAGTAAGAAACTATTAAGTTCTAGGCAGTTTACCTACATTAGTTCATTCAGTCTTTATGGTTACTCCATAAAGACTAACATGCTCAAAGAGTTAAGGTAATTTGCCAGATATCACACCATTAATAAGTTAGTTAAAAACAATAGGACTTTGAACACTGCAAAAGATAAATGGACATAAGTTTTCAGCTCTTAGAAAAAGAGGCACTAACTTAGATGTCTCCTTTCTGCCTGGCTCTTTAATATACGGTTTTAAAAAGATTTATACTCTGATTAAAGTGGAGACCACTGTTGCTGAGTTTGCCTTTCAAAGCCACGTTGGAAACTTCCGCCAACTCTTGGTTAGATGTAGAGGAAAAGGAACCCTTCTTGTTCTTTGTCATCTATATACTCAACAAAGCAAGAGCTTTACAATCAAGCATTATCACTTTCTGATGATGGCAATACATTATCTACCAAGAGTACGCTAGCATTGGTACCTATTAAGTACTTTTGTGAAATACAAGGTTTGGGGAATTTAAGAAGAAAATAAAAGGCATTAAATTATACTTTCCCCCAGATCAACATCTCCCTCCTCTGTTTCTTTTGTCAAAGACCATCCCCCAAATGAGCTATTTAAACTCCTGGGAGCGCCTGTTTATTTTACGGCCCAGAGAAACGTGTTAAGTATTAGAGAATTGTGCCGAGAGACTGCTTAAGGGGGGTTTTTGTTAACTGACCTGAAATTTTCTGGGCCTTTTACAAGACTTGAAAATTTCAAAGTGAATTTATGTATGTTTAGAATAGCCAGAAAAATCAAAGTGAAAGGGACCAAAGAGACCTCTGGAGTGTAGGTCTCTTTCTCATGTAGACAGTTTAATAGCTGCGTGTGAAATAGCAGCATGCTGTTAAAGATACTTTGGGAGGGCCAGTCTCACCCATAAAGCAGTGGATTTCCTGCGAGCATTGCAGAATGTTGCCATTGGCTCCTCACTGCTGGAAGGCTGCTCTTGGAATCCTCCAAAACTGGCTCTCTGTGATTCTTCTTGAGCAAAGATCACATTCAGCAAATCGTAAGAAGGGACAATAGGTCACTGGCTCTTGAAAAAAAAAACCACTACCATTTCCCTAGATAGGTCTCTAACCTAGTGGTGTTCATGTCTTAAATAACTTTGAGCCCTTAAGGAAAAATCCATCTTGTCAGTTTTCTTCAACTCCTTGCCAGGCTCTTTATCAGAAGAAATTAAATACCTGTCCTTGCAATCTTTATGTCCTGAGTAAACAGTGTCAAGAAAATTGTCTGAAATACCAATTTTTCTAATATTAGGAATTTTTATATTTTTTCACACATGACTATTTTTGCATTTCAGCATTTTTTTAATTGAAGTATTGTTGTTTTACAACGTTGTGTTAATTTCTGCTATACAGCAAAGTGACTCAGTTTTATATATATATATATACTCTTATTTATTTATTTTTGTCTGTGTTGGGTCTTCATTGTTGTGCTCAGACTTTCTCTAGTTGCGGTGAGCTGGGGCTACTCTTCGTTGCAGTGTGTAGGCTTCTCATTGCGGTGGCTTCTCTTGTTGTGGAGCACGGGCTCTAGGCACATGGGCTTCAGTAGTTGCAACACGTGGGCTCAGTAGTTGTGGCTTACGGGCTCTAGAGAGCAGGCTCAGTAGCTGTGGTGCACAGGCTTTGTTGTTCTGCAGAATGTGGGGTCTTCCCGGACTAGGGCTTGAACCCGTGTCTCCTTCATTGGCAGGCAGATTCTTAACCACTGCACCACCATGGAAGCCCTATACTCTTTTTCATATTCTTTTCCATTATGGTTTGTCACAGGATATTGAATATAGTTCCCTGTGCTATACAATAGGACCTTGTTGTTTATCCAGTCTATATGTAATAGTTTGCCTCTGCTAACCCCAAACTCCCACTCCATCCCTCTCCCACCCTCCCTCCCCCTTGGCAACCACAAGTCTATTCTCTATGTCACACATTACTTCTAATTCTTCTAACAGTAATATTGACTTGTAAAACAGTAAAGGGTCCTGGTTAAAGTGGCTATAAATGATGAATATTGATAGTGACCATTTATTAAACACATACTAATCCTCACTATGGGCCAGGTACTAATTATGCAATTGGCACACGCATAATCTCAACAGCCCTCAAAGAAGAGTTCAAGAGGTTAGATAAAAAGCAATGCAATAAAACTCAGTCCCGTATATGACTCACTCCAGATTGTGATTCTAAACCACTGAACTGTGCTGTGTCTCCAAAGTGAAGCTAGAAAACAAAGGGTGACCTCTTTCCTCCTTCCCTTCTCCAGAAATACTATTTACAAGGCAAGAGAAGATAGGAGCTTGATACAGACATATTTTATCCTACAGTGACTTTGAGTGAAGAGTAATGAAACTTACTGCAGCCCCTGGCAAAATGCTTGCACATACCAAGCATATTGCTTGTTGTCTTTTGATCTTATTTGATAGTTAGATGGATAGATAAATAAATACACACATATATTACAAATTATGTATAACATATAAAGTATATATGAAAAAGTATACAAAAAATTTCTATAATGAACATTACATAAACATTTATGGAGACGATACAAAAATGTTTTCAATGGAGGAAATTATATTTATTAAGGGAACCCTGCCAAGGACATTCATGTTCCATCAATAGTTGAAAGGCGGCTTCCCTGGTGGCACAGTGGTTGAGAGTCCGCCTGCCGATGCAGGGGACACGGGTTCGTGCCCTGGTCCGGGAGGATCCCACATGCCGCGGAGCGGCTGGGGCCGTGAGCCATGGCCACTGAGCCTGCGCGTCCCGAGCCTGTGCTCCGCAACGGGAGAGGCCACAACAGTGAGAGGCCCGTGTACCGCAAAAAACAAAACAAAACAAAAAAAACTCTTGGCAGCTGTGGGTGTATGTCCATGAGGCCCACCTTGCTGCACCTGGACTCAGAATAGGAAGGAACAGAAGAAGTGGATGCATTGGGCTAAAATAAAAGAGAAAAAGGATGAGCTAGAGATGCAAGTAAAGTGTCTCAATACTGACTAGAAACCATGGAGTGAGATATGAGTTAATTGTCAGCCTCTGCTCTAGGAATTGCTTCTGATATCTTCACCTATTCAAAGGGTTTTTTCCCTCTTTTTTTTTTCTGGTAAATCTCTATTCTTGATTTACCGAACTAAAAATAAAAGCTATGAAAAGATAATCAACCAATCAATCAATCTTGATTCCTTCCAATACCACCTACTCTTCCTCTAGTCCCATCTCAGTAACTTGCATCTTATTTCTTTTGGTTGCTTGGAACCAAAACCTTAGAGTCATTCTTGGCTATCTTTTTCTCCCACGCATCACATACAGTCCATCAGCAAGTTCTGTTGGCTACTCTTTTAATATGTATTTTAAATCCAAATGCTTATTACTTTCCTCTATCACCCCCAGCCTGGTCTAAGCTGCCATGGAGTGCTGCCATTAGCCTCCTAACTGAGCTTACTGCTCCCACCACTTTTCCCTTCCAGTTTAGTCTCCTCCTGTGTATGGAGGTCTCCTTTAAAAATAGAAGACTCATCATGTCACTCCTCAGCGCTGCATCACCTAGTGATTCAGTCTCACTTAGAATCATGCTGGGTGAGCTAAGATATGGCACAAATGAACTTATCTGTGAAACAGAGGCAGACTTGCAGATATGGAGAGCGGACTTGTGGTCACCAGAGGGGAGTAGGGGTTGGAGGACGGATGGATTGGGAGTTTGGGATTAGCAGATGCAAGCGTGATATATAAGATGGATGGACAACAATGTCCTGCTGTATAGCACAGGGAACTATATTCTTTATCCTGTGATGGGCCATGGTGGAAAAGAATATGAAGAAGAATATATATATATATATATACGTGTGTGTATGGCTGACTCACTTTGCTGTACAGCAGAAATTGATACAATGTTGTGAATCAACTATACTTCAATAAAATTTTTAAAAATGAAAAAATAAAAAAGCAAGGTCACTCTAGGGATGGACAGGCCCTCTATTATCTGCCCCTTTGTGATCTCTGACACCCCTCTTATCACTCTCCCCCTCCCCCAATACACTCCAGCCTCCCTGGCCTCCTTGCTGTTCCTCAGATGTGACAAGTACTCTCCCACTTTGCTTCACTTCCTCTTCTGTTTGTCTGGATTCTTTTCTCTCAAACCTGCAGGGCTTTCTTCCTCACTGTCTTCAGGTCTACTCAGATGTTACCTCCTCAGAAAACACTTCCATGATTATTCTACATGAAAATTTACCCTGCCTTTTTAAAATCACTTATGGCCACCAACACATTACACCAGAAGTCAACCAATTCTTCTGTAAGAGCCAGCTTGTAAATATTTTAGGCTTTGGGGACCAAAGCTCTCATGTCTGCCATAACTACTTAACTTTGCTATTGTAGTTCAAAAGCAGCCATAGATAATATGCAAAGGAATGGGCATTGCTGTATTGTAATGAAACGATAATTACACAAATAGGTGGTGGGCCAAATTTGGTCTATGAGCCATAACTTGTCAACACCTGCCTTATATAGTACCTGTTTCTTACCTACACTCACCTTTTAGAATGTAAACTCTTTGTTGGCAAGACTTCTCCATTTAATATTTTAAAATAAATATTGAATGTTGCATAAATCTACTTTTTTTTTGTAATTGTTGCAAATCTTTCTGTGATATTCTGCCATAGGTTGATCAATACCAAAGGACAATATTTTCATCATTCAAGAAGTAACTGTGTATGTTTGGGCAGAAATTTTGACAGTTTCTACCATGGAAATGTACTGTTAAAAAAAGAAAAATCCAGTTAGTGTTCATTGGTAGATTTTTTTTTTAACATCTTTATTGGAGTATAATTGCTTTACAACGTTGTGTTAGTTTCTGCTGTGTAACAAGGTGAATCAGCTATATGTATACATACATTCCCATAGCTCCTCCCTCTTGCGCCTCCCTCCCACCCTCCCTATCCCACCCCTCTAGGTGGTCGCAAAGCAATTGGTAGATTTTTTAATGAAAATATAAAATCAATTCTTTGCATGTTCTGTGGTTAAGCACACTATTATTGTTTGGCATCTTTGAACTGCATTTTCTTAAAAAACAAAAATTGAATTGAATCTGAATCAAATTGGATAAAGACCTAATCTATGTTTAATGTTTTAAAATAATGTAAAATTTTAATTAAATATTTTCAATAGAATCTTTTCTTCTGAGAAAAGTTTTCCCTCTAAGGAAAATGGTCATTATTTTCAGTTTCACAAACCACAGAAGACATACAACCTCAGACTGTCAAATATACATTGTGCCTGGAAACCCACGTCAATCCTTATATAGATGTTTCCAATGGAAGATTGCTCTAAATACCATCAGAATCCCATTGCCATGAAATACCAAGCTGTTAATTCAAAAACAGTAAAAGCTTATGATTCTCAGCAATCCATCTTACTGGCTTGTTTCTATGATAACTCTTTGATGGTCAGGATTGCTTCCAAAGATGTGTTCAGACTAAAGTATCAGTGTCTATAATTTACTCAAGTTGAATTTTTCACTAACATAAAAATTTTCTGTTTTGCACCTTGTCCTGAAACTAAAGCAAAATGTTTTCTTCCTCAAGTTATTTAATCTTATCTCCTATGTGTTCCTAAACTATGTCTTAAAAGCATCCTCCTGGTGTTCCTGACAGAAGCCGTTATGAGAAAATGTCAAGATTTCTTATTTTCCTAATTGTCGTAGAAAATGCGAGAAATTTTCAGGCTATGAGTTCCCGAAACACAAAATGCTTCTGCACTTAATACTTTCCCAGTATCCGCAGCTATCAGTTAGATATTTTTGATTTGCTACTAGATCATTATTCTGATAAGAACATAAAATAAGAATTAAGAAAAAGTATCCTTTTTGACAATAAGCTGTCTTTGCTTCAAAATTGTTGCTCAAAAGTGAAATAAATAAATACATAGAAGTATCCAAACTAATTGAATTGCTTTCTCATCTCAAGATGTTGTCCCCTACAGTCAGTTTTGGAAGGTAAGGCAACTCCTCCGGCACTGACTCTGAGCATTAAAATTTTCTATCTAGGCCTTGAATTATCACCTTATACTTTTCTAAAAACAGAAGTCCACTCACTCAGCTTATAATACATATTTCTAAAGGAAAATAAACACATTTCATTCAGATGTTTGTGAAAGCAAACACAGACACTCTCATCCAAAGAGCAGAATTTATGGGAAAAAAAAAAGAGAAAAGATGGTCCTGGGATCATTCAAATCCCAAAGGAAGAGAAAGACACATATCACTTAGCAAAAATTCCCACCAGAAACAAGTACACATGTATTTGAGACAACGAAAAGCTGAAAGGAGCCCAAAAACAATAGACAGATAAGGAGGTTTAGATGAGTGAAAACTACTTTTTGTTGTTTATATTACAGTATTACAACTAGATCCTGGGGTAATATTCCAGCGATAAATTTTTAAACCTTATTCAAATATGAAAGTTGTTTAAGATATTTACTTTAATATTTTAGTAAATGTTGGCTTAATGGGGCCACCAATGTGTTAAAAAGTCTCAGGATTAAAATATTTGCTTGAGGTTTTCTTGTTGTTTGGGGGGGGGGTTTACTTGAGATTTATTGATGAGAAAAAACTCATGTAAGTATTCTAAGGAAAGATAGCAGATGAATTAAATAGGGGCTGGGAGAGCTACTTTGGAAAGACTCTTGTTAAAATGTTCTTTGTAAATGTAAGTCACCACCAGTTGGACAACCAACTTCTTGCACCCTTGGACTAGGGTACAGCCTGGCAGTCCAGCAGGCGAGGAGTGTTAGTCTAGCTGGAAAGAAAGAACATACTGAATGCTATAAACATTTTGTTGGTGCATCTCAAATAAACTTAAAGCTTAGTGCAATTCTATGCAAAATTCTAAACAAATATTTTTAACTTGGCAAATAATTCTAAACTTCTGTAAAGCTGAAATGGGCCCCCCCCAAAAAAAATGACTTTTTGTAAAGAATAAAATAGTAACATGAGGAATTTATCTTAGCAAGTGTTAAAATTTACTATAAAGCTATACAATCAAAACTGTGGAGCTAGAACAAGGATGGACAGATCAGTGAAATACAATAGAGAGCCCAAGAATACACATAATTATATAAAAAATTGGTGTATGTATATGTGTGATGAGTAAGAAAATATGTGATCAGTAAAACAAAAATGCAATAAATAAGAAAGTGTAGGACAAGTAGGAAAAAAGATTATTCAATAAATGATTCTGGAAAATTGATCAATGATTTGAGAGAAAAAAACAAATAATTCTAAGTGCATTATAAAGTTAAATAATAAAAATCCAAAGCATAAAAATAAAAGTTAGGAGAAAATGTAAATAAATATTTTTAATGCTTTATATGGAAAAGCTCAAGAAAAAATTATTAAATTCAGTTATTTACAAGTATCAATACTATCAAAAATTTACAAGAATGGATTCAGGCAATGACCTTAATATAAAATGAGTTCTTATGAAACTGACAGCAACACATCACACACCAAATTAAATTGGAGAAGAATCACAAATGGGCAGTTTACAAAAGAAAGAATTTAAATGTCTATTAAATATAGGAAATCGATATTCGCTCTAATAAGCAAATAATGTGATTAAAAATAATAAGAAAACCTTTGCCTATAAAAATTTTTAAATATGTATGTATACTCAGTGACAATACCCAGAGCTGCAAAAATGGAGTGAAAGAGCACTGGTAAGTTGTTGGAATTATAAGTTGGTAAATATTTTCTGAAAGAAGGATACACAGATAAAATATTTTTTAAAATAAAATCAAAACTGAAATAAATGTCCAGCAAAAGGTAAATGGTTAAATAAACAATGGTTAGCAAGATTGTGCATTTGAATAATATTTCATAACAGAATATTCATGATGGGTTATTAAAAAAACAAGTATCAAAATCATATAATGATCCCAATTTGTTAACACACATTTTCACAGAAAAATAGATAAATATATTACTTACAATTTTTTGATCATTTCAGATTTGCCTTATTATCTTGATATTTCCTAGAATACCCCAAAAGGGTATGTATTGTTATTTTTAGAAATTATTATGTAAAGTAACATGTGTTTGCAGCCACTGGGTATCTGTCTGAAATTTAGGTGAATTAGATGAGATGGTCCCTGTCCTTAAGGTGCTCACAGTTTCACTCCACACAAGCTCATTCATAAAAGAAAATTCAAGTATATATGACAGGGTATGTTCAAATATCAAAATAGGAGAAATTCAGAGGCTTTTTGGATTTCAGTGGGCATGGAAGGGTGTCAGGGCTGGGTCTTGAAGGAAGATAATAATTTGTCGAATGAGAAAAGATAGGTGATAAAGACTTGAGAAGGGACAGTCAGTACAGGATGTGACTTTTCTAAGGGACGATGTTAGGACATGCCTGACAATACACTGTACTTCATATTCTCTATCTTTTCCACAGTCGTTTAAAAGTTGTAAGGTATCTGGAAAACTAACGTAAATATACTACTAACATATCAAATACAGCATTTGAAAACTTTCATTTTTTAACAGAGATTCTAGAGTAGCCTGTCTTTTTTGAGAAAGAGAAAAAACTCACGTTAAAAATTGACAATAACAGAAAGAGGAAGACATATACCGTATGATATCATTTATATGTGGAATCTAAAATATGGCACAAATGAACTTATCTACAGAGACGGAAGACAGACTCACAGACATAGAGAACAGACTTGTGGTTATCAATGGGGGAGTGGGAAGGGATGGATTAGGAGTTTGGGGTTAGCAGATGCAAACTGGTGTATATAAAATGGATAAACAGCAAGGTCTTACTGTATAGCACAGGGAACTATATTCAATATCCTGTGACAAACCATCATGGAAAAGAATATAAAAAAACAACAAATGAAATATTTAAATGTACGAGCGTTCTTAAATTTTTTTCACAATTACAGATGGGCAACAAGTTAGGCATTGTGACTCCATCTAAATTCCTTAGAGACACGTGGAACTATCCATTACTAACAAGTGGCTGTGGTGAGCAAGACTCGTATATGTGCCATGTAGGAAAGAGAGAACTTTCCCATGACCTAAAGAGACTCTGCAAAGTGACCACAGATGGTTTATACCAGAAAAGTTGGAAAAATTATATGAAGTCCTGTGAAAAATCTTAGCTTGGAAAAAAAATAAGAGGGAACAAATAAATAAGAGGTCACCAGCAACCTCCAAATTAAAGGAGGTCTCTCTGAATCCGCCTCTCTGAGATTTTAACATATGGACTTTCTAAATCACAAAGGTCTGGAGAGATGAGAACCAAAGTGAGTTCCAAATCCCTGAGTTTTATTATCCCATTGTTACACACTAGGGAGATGTATGGAAACCTCTTCCATACATGTTTTGACTGTGGTAAAGAAATGACTCGTTCTCACTAGACCTTTTTATAAAGAAGAGATGCATTATGCCAGGAAGAGTGCTGAGTAAATGTTGGGTGACCAGAACTCTATCTGTCCTGATATTTATCACAGGGAAATGCCGTCGAATACTTGACCTCACAGGGTTTTCACTTTCAGAACCTGCAGTTTGAAGACAGTGTTTGAAACTAGAATAACACAACCAGTCCTAAGCAGGCTGTGAAGATCTTGTTCAGTAGTATAGGTCAGAATGTTCAAAAATAGGAGATTCCAGTTGAATTCATAAAAATCTGGATAGTGGGAAATACCCGAAAGACCACCAGGAAAAGCCTAATGGTCTCTGGGGTCATAGAAACCTCCTGGCCTGCCCCCTTTATTTTATAATAACAATACCAGCCTTGGATCGAATGCAATCTAAGGTCATGCTTGAGGTAAAGAGTAGTTTATTTATAAGGTAAATAATAATTTGAGGTAAATGATATCTCTATGAGATATATAATATTTTACAGATGAAAAAACTTGAGGCATAAGAGAAACTAAAAGTCGCTCGTCAGAGATGAGACATCTATGTGTCAGAGCTGGGAGCCTTGTCCCGAGCCGGAGCCTTGCTCTTAGGAGACTGTGCCCCACCTCCTCCTATCAGGAAGAGCTGGGACCCAGTTGGGGCAAAGAACAGGTAAGCACTTTCCAAATAAGTGCTGGAAAAATCTATCCAATGTCATAAAAATAAAGAATAAGTACATTGAATTGCCCCTCAGAAAGTATGGAAACTGAGACATAACCAAGTAACAACTTATTAGAAAAATCCACATTTTGAAATTACTTTAGAATTCCATGGAGATGTTTTGTGTAATTGAAGATACAACCTCAAGATATCAATGTTTGTTCCTTTTATGCTAAATGTTGGTGTGGAAACAATGCCACAATTTTCATCACTCCCTGTTGATGAAAAACAATTTAAAAAATGTTTTGCATACAGGAAGATTTTAAGAGGTTGTGATTGAGAGCATACTCTGCAGTGAGCTGGGCTGAGTTGAATCTTGGTCTCAAGACTTACTGTCTGTTACAAGTTATCTTAGTCATTGCTGTATCCTGAATGCCTAGAAAAGGGACTGACACCTAATAAACTGGTAATAAAGATTTATTGAATTCTTAGCATTTAATTCATTTTTTTCCAGAAAATGGTAACTTGGTCTCTCTCTCTCTCTCTCTGTCTCTCTCTCTCTCTGTCTCTCTCTCTCTCTCTGTCTCTCTCTCTCTCTGTCTCTCTCTCACAGACACACACACACACACACACACACACAAAATCAAGACTTTCTTTTAAGTATAGTGCAGCATACAATTTCTGTACTTTTCTTTCTCTTTCTTGGTCATTTTTGAGAATAACCGCTTCTCCTGGAACGGTGGTATTTGTAGAACAGCATTAAAACTATGTTGTGAATATTTTAACCATAGATTCAATGGGCACAAGTGAGAAATTCATATTTTGAAGTCTAAAGTAGCTGCTTTGTCTACTTTGATCACATTAAATGAAACACATATTTCACTCCTGTCTGATTAAAAGGTCTTTAACTAACATTTATTTTTCTGAATAAAAGCAAAAGAAGTTGAGGGACTACTTGGATGACATCTCAGACTACCTAAGAAGCTCACAGTCCCTTAGCCAAGCTCTGATGATGCTCCTCTGAGAACTTGCAGCAATCGATGAAAATTTTAAAATCATACAAAGAAACTAAATATTTCAAAGTATCCATAACCACCAAAATGAATAACTAACATAATGCCCGAGTGGTATGGAAGACAGGAAATGGAGAACAAAGTGGAAAGTTCTATTTAGTGGAACATACATTACCCTTAAGTCGTTTGACTGCTTATTTAAATTTGCATTTTCTTTTGATTGTAATTCCGACTGTAATTAGACTCGTCAATTCCCCTTAGACAATAACACTGAGACTTTGCTTCTATCCTCACTTTCTTACTAACGAGCTGAACAATTTAGCACAAATAATTTGACCTTTCTCAACCTTACTTTCTTCATATTTAACTAAGACAGTAGGGATAGAAAATTCTTAAGGGCCTTCTTAGTTCTAAAACACTGAGTTTTCAGGCTAATGACAAAAATGAGATCTAGAAAATGAACTGTGTTATAAATACTCATTCAATGTTTTAATTTGTTTATTCAATAATGACGGTCAATATGTATACTGAGCCAAGCACTTTTCTACACTTCATATGTATAAACACTTTTAATCCTTCCAGCACTCCCATGAGATAAGCACTGTTATTATCCCAATTTTATAAACGAAGAAAGAAAACACAGTGATCACAATGCTAGTTAGTGGTCAGGCAATGTAGCTGGGATTCAAACCCAGGCCATCTGGCTCAGACCCCATGTGTTGAAGCACTCTGCAATTCTGCTAGAGCAAATTTCAAAACACTCATCCTGACCCGGCGGGGGGGAAAGGCCCCACCCCTGGCCATCCCAGCAGTTGGTAAGGATTCCATTAATGCGGAATATCATGTCTTCTGAGAAAAGTTCTTCTCGGTAGAGAAAAGTAGTTTGAAGGTTGAAGTTGATTTTTCCCCCAGAGAGTATGTACATATCTCTAGCCCCTCCTACCTTTTAAATATTTTTCTCTAGTTTTTAAATTTCATAGTCTGATTGCTGGGATTGAAAAGTAATGCTGAGATAACAATAATTCGTTGTGTCAAGACGTGTAGAAATGAGCGTCACATAATTACCTCAATACTATAAAGACACCTTTAGGAGATGCATTTGAAAATATGAGTATTGGGTTTCTCAGAATGTAATTGCTATTTGTTCTGGCCAAGGCTATTATAAAATATGGAATAGATGAAGGAGAAAAATTGTGCAAACAGTAACTTGTGTATGCCTGTAAGTGTTGTATGATTGTGTACTTGTGCATGTTTATAAATATGAATCACTAAAGATAGCAGAAGTCAGCTAAAGTTACAGCCTATTATTAGTAAGTCCTAAAGAAAAAATAGATAAGTAAGATTTTAGGTATATATGTATGTTGGCAAACTTGTATGTACTTACTAAGGTAGGTTCATAAGGTCTAATTAAGACTAAGTCAAAAATATATGTTGAACTTACAAGGTTAATAAACTCATTCTATTTGGGAATAAAACTTAATATAAAGATATGGTAACTCATACTGAATATTGGTGCAGTCCTAAATAAATAGGCCAGTAGAACAGTACAGTAAGATCTCACATATACAAACGAATTACGAGACAATGTGATTGCATATCAGAGGAGAAAGTGTAGACTTTCAATAAATGATGTAAGGACAATAAATTTGTATCATTACTAGTCAGATAACCAAAGGATAGACAAAATTACTTTGTAAAAGAAGAACAAAGTTAGAGGACTAAACCACCTGACTTCAAGACTTACTTAAAGCTACAATAATCAAGAGCGTGTTGTATTGGTGTCGAGATAGACAAATAAATCAATGGAACAAAATGGAGTTCAGAAATAGATGCACACACACCTATGGTCAATTGATTTATAACAAAGCTGCAAAGGCATTTAATGGAGAAAGGACAAAGGGTCTTTTCAACAAAGGGTGCAGGAACAATAGGATTTCCATATGTAAAAAAAGGATGAACTTCCATCCATAATTTTGCATCAGAAACAAAAATTAACTCAAAATGGATAATAGACCTAAATTTAAAACCTACTTAAAACTATAAATCTTCTAGAAAAAAAATTATAGCAGAGAACATTTGTGACCTTGGGTTAGGCTATAATTTATTAGCTATGACACCAAATGCACAGTACATAGGACGAAATGACACACTGGACTTCATCAAAATTAAAAATGCCTATACTTTGAAAGAGTCTCTTAACAGAATGAAAAGACAAGCCATGGACTAAGAGAAAATAGTTGCAAATCACATAAAATACTTGTATCCAGACATTTACAATTCTCAAAACTCGATAATAAGAATATAAATATCCCAATTAAAACTGTGAACAGAGATTTGAACAGACACTTTATGAAATAAGATATACAGATGACACATTAAAGGATGCTCAACATTACTGTCCATTAGGGATGTGGAGATTAGAGACATGTAGCAATACCAATACACATCTATTAAAATATTTTAAAAATCTTAAAACTATGTCAAGTGTTGGCAAAGTTGTGGAGCAACTGGAATTCTCATATACTACTGCTGTGAATGTAAAGTGACATAATCACTTAGGAAAAGAGTTTAGCATTTTTTTTAAGTTAAATACATATCTATCATATGATCAAGGCATTCCACTCCTAGGTATTTATCCAAGAGAAATAAAAGCATATATCCAAACAAAAATGTATACACAAATGTTCATAGCATCTTTGTATGTAATAGCTAAAAACAGAAACAACTCAAAAGTGCATCAACCGTTGAATGAATGAATAAATTGTAGTAAATACATACAATTGAATATTACTCTGCCAAAGAAAGGAATGAACTTGTTATACACCATAACATAGATAAATCTCAAAATAATTATGCTAGGGGCTTCCCTGGTGGCGCAGTGATTGAGAGTCCACCTGCCGATGCAGGGGACGCGGGCTCGTGCCCCAGTCCGGGAAGACCCCACATGCCGCGGAGCGGCTGGGCCCATGAGCCATGGCCACTGAGCCTGCCTGTCCGGAGCCTGTGCTCCACAACGGGAGAGGACACAACAGTGAGAAGTTCGCATACCGCAAAAAATAATAATAATTATTATTATTATGCTAAATGACACAAGCTAAACATCAAAGAGTATATGGTGTGTGGTTCCATCTTTATAAAAACCTAGAAAATACAAATTGATCTACACGGACAGAAAGCAGTTTGGTGTTTGCCTAGGAATAGGGGAGATTGGGATGGGATGGGAGGGGTAGAATAAAAAAGGGCATAAGGGAATTTAAGGGGGTTCTAAGTATGTTTATTATCTTGATCTTGTTTATGATTTCCCACTTGTGCATATGTTAAAACTTATCAAATTGTATTCTGTGTTAGTTTTCTATTGCTGCATAACAAATTATCACAAACTTAGTGGCTTAAAACAACATAAATTTATTATACCACTATTTCCATGGGTCAGGAGTCCTAGTCAAATTATGAGTTACCTGGGTCAGGATCTCACCAGGTTGAAATCAAGTTGTCAGCCATGGCTGTTATTTCATTGGAAAATCGAGGTCTCAGAATTCAGTGCTTTGTGGTTGCAGGATTAAGATCCCTGTTTTCTTACTAGATGTCAACCAGGGATTCTCTTAACTCCTAGAAGCTGAGGGCTCTAGTCATATGGACCTTTCACAACATAGAAGCTTACTTCTTCAAAGAAATCAGGAGACTCTCCCTCCAGTCTGTCCTGATGTTTTCTTCCATAACATAACCTAATCACAGAGTTATGATCTCATGGTTTTCACAGGTCCAACCCAAACTCTAGGGAGGGTATCCTAGTCAGCTGGGCTGCCATAACTAAATGTCATGGATGGGATGGCTTAAACCACAGAAATTTATCTTCTCATAGTTCCAGAGGCTGGGAAGTCCAAGATCAAGGCTGATTTGGTTCCTGGTGAGCTTTCTTCCTGGCTTGCTGATAGCTTTTTCACTATGTCCTCACTTAGCCTTCCTTCTCTCTCTCTCTCTCTCTCTCTCTCTCTCTCTCTGTCTCTCTGTCTCTCTTCCTTTTCTTATAAGGCCACTAATCCCATCATGAGTGGCCCATCCTTATGACCTAATTGAATCTTAATTACTCCCAAAGGCCCCATCTCCAATTTAGGGGTTAGAACTTCAACATATGAATTTTGGGGGACATGTTCAGGCCATAATGGAGGCGATTATATAGGGTGTGTACAACAAGAGGTGGAAATCTTGAAGCCATCAGAGAGGGCTGCCTACCACCTTTACTTTAAACATGTGCAGTTTATTTTATGTTAACAGAAAACATCAACATAAAAAAAAGAGGAAATGATAAAAGGGAAAGAAATTAGATTGTTGTCAGACTTTTTGAAGTAATTTTTTATGTTAAAAAAATAGAGTAATATTTTCGATACTGAAAGAAAGATTATGTGAGCCATTGATTTTATATCCAATAAAACTCATTTTTAAATATAAAGGGCACAGGAAAATTCAGGAAATGTTGTTTCTATTTTCTTAATTAGGAATCTACTACAGAATGTACTTTAGACAACCAAAATGAGTAGAGAATTATCAGCATGAGAACAGATGATGAATATTAAACATATAGTTACTTGTAGAACTGACACTAAATGAGGAATAAAGGAAGACAGTAAAATATATAATGTCTTTATTTTTAAGCAAAGTAGTGAAGTTATAAAAGTTGGGTTTAATGTACAGAACATATTCAAAAAATAGTTTTAAAGTCCTCAGAAATTTTTAATTGTGGTGGTTTTAGCACAATTATTTTAAGACTATCCTGTTTGTAACATGGGATAAAGTAATAGAGCGATTATGGGAAATTCTAATTATACTCTCTCCTGTATTCATGAGAACTGGGATTCTTGATGTGGAAGAAAGTGGTTACAGTTAAGTAAAAACAAACATAACCCGCACTTATACGGTCAATCAATTTATGACAAAGGGGCCAAGAATATGCAATGGGGAAAAATACTCTCTTCAATAAACGGTGTTGGGAAAACTGGACATCCACATGCAAAACAATGAAAGTAGATCACTATCTTACACCATACACAAAAATCAACTAAAATGGATTAAAGACTTGAACATAAGACCTGTAATCATAAGACTCCTAGAAGAAAATGTAGTGGGTAAGCTCTTCGACATAGGTCTTGGCAATAATTTTTTCAATCTGATTTTGATACCAAAAACAAAGGTAACAAAAGAACAAATAGACAAATGGGACTACATCAAGCTAAAAAGCTTCTGCACAGCAAAAAAATGCATCAACATGAAAGTGAACCTACAGAATGGGAGAAAATATTTGCAAATCACATATCTGACAAGGGGTTAATATCTAAAACATCAAAAGAACTCATACAACTCTATAGAAAAATTTAAAAACTAATTCAAAAATGAGCAGAGGATCTGAATAGACATTTTCCCAAAGAAGACATACAGATGGACAAATGTACATGAAAGTATGCTCAAAATCACTACTTGTCAGGGAAATGCAAAAAAGCAATGATAAATCACCTCACAACTGTTATTAAAAAAGATAAGAAATAACCAGTGTTGGCGAAGATGTGGAGAAAAGGGAAAAAATCCTTGCACACTGTTGGTGGGAATGTAAGGTACAGCCACTATGGAAAACAGTATGGAGCTTCCTCAAAAAATTAAAAATAAAAGCTACATATGATCCAGCAATTACACTTTTGGGTATGTATTGGAAGGAAATGGAAACACTAACTTGAAAAGATATCTGCATTCCCATGTTCACTGCAGCATAATTTACAATAGCCAAGGCATGGAGACAACCTAAGTGTCTATCTCTGAATGAATGGATTTTTTTTTAAGTGTAGTGTATACATACAATGGAATGTTACTCAGCCATATAAAAAGAAGGAAATCCTTCCATTTGCAACAATATGATTTGAACTTGAGGACATTATGCTAAGTGAAATAAATCAGAGAAAGACAAACACTGCATGATGTCACTTACATTGGAATTTAAAAAACAAAACCAAATAAACAAAGGAAAAAAAAAAACTCAACTCAGATACTGAAAACAGATTGGTGGTTGCCAGAGAAGGGGTGCGGTGGGTGTGTGAAATGTGTGAAGATGGTCACAAGGTACAAACTTCCAGTTATAAAATAAATAAGTCCTGGGGATGTAATATACAGAATGGTATTATTAACTAGTTAAGAATACTATAGTGTATATTTGAAAGTTGATAAGAGAGTAAATCTTAAAAGTCTTCATCACAAGAAAAAAAAAGTTTGGTAACTATTTACGAAAAAAGATGCTCCCTAGACTTATTACAGCAATCATTTCACGGTATATACAAATACTGAATCATTACATTTTATACCTGAAACTCATATAATATTATGTCAATTATATCTCCATAAAAATACATTTAAAAGGTAAATATAAATAAATCCATTGTGTCAGTTGGTGTATGGGCTAAGCTGCTATAACAAGAAGATCCCCAAATGCTAAACAAGAGAGAAGGTTATTTCTTTTTCGTGGTAATAGTGGAGGTAGGGAGTCAAAGGCTATTGCAGTGGTTCTTCCACCCCCAAGCATCTGGTTTCTGTTTCTAGGTCTAAGGACATTGCTCCAATTTTCCTAACCTCCTAGCCTGGAGGAAAGGAAAGGACCAGAGGAGGGCATGTACATTTTTTTAAAGGCATGGTCTGCAATAGAATTTCTCAACCTTGACACTGTTGACATTTGGGACCAGATAATTCTTTGTTGGGGGCAAGGGGCTGTTTCATGCATTGTAGTATATTTAGCAGCATCCTTGGCCTCTACCCACTAGATGCCAGTAGTACCCCCAAGTTCTGACAACCAGAAATTTCTAAAGGGAGGGGAGAGGCAAAAATCACTCCCATTGAAGAGTCACTGATCTAGAAAAACCACACATTACTTCTTATGTTTTCCTATTGCCTAGAACTTAGCTATATGGTCATAACAAGCTGGGCAGCCATACCTATCTAAAACTTGGGAGTTCTATTATTTAAAAAAGAGAGAGAGAGAGAAAATGAATGTTTGGGTATGACTAGTAGTCTTTGCATCCATTTCAGGCATGTGGACTGCCAAATTTCTGAAGTTCCACCTCAAGTCTGAGATACCTGCCCAGAATACACAATGAGGCTGGCTGTGATGGGGAGGGAACAAAGGTGGTCAACAGGAGGAACTTCTAGGGTCCTTGACAAGAACTCAAAATATATATATAATGTATGGTTTAAAACAGAGGAAAGAAAAAAGAGAAAGCTGTTTACAGATCTGAGGGAATCTAGGAAGAGGGGAAAATCCCAGTTTCCCACCAATAGCCCAACCCTTGGAGTGAAGAATTAGATCAATTTCGTACAAGAATTTGTAAAAAAAATCAAACTGCAGCAAAGCTGGCCTGGCTTCTCTTTGAGCCTCCAGGAACAAAAAAGAAACAAAAACAGAAACAGCATACCCTCACACCCCCTAACACTAGAATTTTAATTGGAAATATATTGATATAATCTTACAAGCTATTATATGTGTGTATGCATGCACACCTGTGTATATGCATATATCTGTGTATATGCATATGTGTATATACACTCATATACAAAGATTTCCTCCCTTTTCCACTCCTTTCCACAAGGGGTCTTCTGGCTACATGGTCCTGTCAAGACAATCACAAGAGTCAATTGTACATAATTCCTTGTGAAGGACAGTTATTCAGGTCCCTTTCCGCTAAGCTCAGTTATCTCCTCATATGAAGTGACAATTAGGCTCTACATCCCTCAGTGATCACACAGTCTTGGCTTCACATCTCCTGTAAGGAAATTCTCGGGGGCAAAAGCATCTATATATCTCCTTAAAACAGTATTTCTCAAGCTTGCGGCAGTCTAAATCTAAATTTAGACAGAATAGAATTCTAACTTTGCAAAGACAGAATTCAGCCAATACATACAATTTCTATTACTAAAGAAAATGCTTAACGCCTCAGTCTGAAAGGTACTGCATTTTGGCTCCCTCACTGGATTTCAGAGCTTCTCTAAGAGTAAAGGTAGGTGATCGATCATCCTTTACCTGCATGGAGAAGAGCTGCCACAAAGGCAAATTCCTGCATCATCACTGGGAGATGAACAAGAATCACTACTCCCCAAATAGAAAGTTTTCCCACCACCACGTTGAGGTCCAGAAGCTATCAAGTACTCAACATTTTAGAATAAGGCAACAAAGTCTTCTATCGAACAAATACAGTTTGGTCTCATAGGTTTGCCAAAATGCCATGTGGTTTTTTATTTCCTAATACCTCAAATGTCCCCAAGCAAATTTTTAAACACACAAGTTATTCCTTCAAAATGCCAAGATTCCATGGGAACATTATACTCTGTTTTAAAAATAAAGTTTAAGGCTATTTGAAAATAAAGTATTAATCAGTCAATGCTGAGTAGCCAGATTCACAGCACACAGAAATATGTGATATGGTTTGAAGCTCTTCAGTGGAGACAAATATTAGAGACCCCTTGAAGACATAGGCTTTTAGAAAACCTTCTATATTAAAGCATGCTCTTAAGTCTCTTTGTCCTTTTAACAGAACAGAACATTTCAAAGCACTGAATTACCTTATTTAATCATCACTAAATTGTTCCAATTGTAACCAAGCAGGATACTATGGGGCATTCATGGACAGACCCCTCCCCCCATGTCCTCTGCCTGCCTCTTGTTTGTAGAAAAGCTGTAGTCTTTCAGCCCTCCCCGAGTCACAAAAACCTGGCTCAAGAATTAATGATTAAAAGGAGGTGAACATGTAATGACAAAAAAAGGAGTTGGGCCAGGAGAACTAGTAACAATTTAAACAGTAAATCAGCCATATGGCAGTCACAGAATCTTTAGTTCCTCCCTGAAATACATAGATAACAGTATCTGGTGCACATTTCTGAGTTGTTTTACAGATACTAAAGCCTCCACCAAGTGGAAGAAGTTGACTACATGATGACCATGGACACATAGCCCCAGACCTACTGGAGTCTGAGAATTAATAATGTTAACCCTTGTGACACTGTCCAGTTACCTCACCATCAACCAGTCAAAGAACTGTGCATGAGCTGATCATATACCCTGCAACTCCCCTCCCTCACCTTGCCTTTAAAAATGCTACCTTGAAACCTATCAGAGAGAGTTCAGGCTTTATGAGCATTAGCTGCCCCTTACTCCTTGTATGGCACCTGCAATAAATGCTGCACTTTCTTTCACCACAACCTGGTGTCAGTAGATTGGCTTTACTGCTTCCAGCCTGTGGACCCAAGTTTGGTTGGGTAATGACGAAATTATTCCATTGAGTAGCATTGTTTTTTGTTCAGGGGAAAAAAATATAATTTCTTTAGTCCTGTCTGATTCTCCTTTTCCCTCCTCCTGCTTCACAAATTCAGGCCATTTCTGGCACTCATGGAGGTATTTCAAAATGCTGCGATAAGCATAAGGACTACATGCAGCTGTCCAATTTTCCCAGCACCACTTATTGAAGAGGCTGTCTTTTCTCCATTGTATATTCTTGCCTCCTTTGTCAAAGATAAGGAGACCATATGTGCATGGGTTTATTTCTGGGCTTTCTATCTTGTTCCATTGATCTATATTTCTGTTTTTGTGCCAGTACCATACTGTCTTGATTACTGTAGCTTTGTAGTATAGTCTGAAGTCAGGGAGCCTGATTCCTCCAGCTACATGTAAAAGAATGAAATTAAAACACTTCCTAGCATGATACACAAAAATAAACTCAAAATGGATTAAAGACCCAAATGTAAGGCCAGACACTGTAAAACTCTTAGAGGAAAACATAGGCAGAACACTCTATGACATAAATCACAGCAAGATCCTTTTTGACCCACCTCCTAGATTAATGAAGAAAACCAAAAATGAACAAATGAGACCTACTGAAACATAAAATCTTTTGCACAGCAAAGGAAACCATAAACAAGAAGAAAAGACAACCCTCAAAATGAGAGAAAATATTTGCAAATGAAGCAACTGACAAAGGATTAATCTCCAAAATATACAAGTAGCTCACGAGCTTAACATCAAAAAAAAAAAAAAAAAAAAAACCCAATCCAAAAATGGACAGAAGACTTAAATAGACATTTCTCCAAAGAAAACATACAGATGGCCAACAAACACATGAAAAGATGCTCAACATTGCTAATCATTAGAGAACTGAAAATCAAAACCACAATAAGGTATCACCTCACACTGGTCAGAATGGCCATCATTAAAAAATCTAGAAAAAATAAATGCTGGAGAGAGTGTGGAGTCCCCCGGTCCCAAAAAAAAAAAAAAAAAAAAAAAAGTCATGGGGGCTGAGTTCTGAGGAGAGCTGCTATTTCACTTCCACTCTGAAGTCATGTGGCACTTCCACTCTGAAGTCATGTGGCTGACAGTGTTTTGGTGCTCTACCTAGGTGTCAGGCCTGTGCCTCTGAGGTGGGAGAGCTGAGTTCAGGACACTGGTCCACCAGAGATCTCCTGGCTCCACGTAATATCAAATGGCGAAACCTCTCCCAGAGATCTCCATCTCAATGCTGAGACCCAGCTCCACTAAACGACCAGCAAGCTACAGTGCTGGACACCCTATGCCAAACAACTAGCAAGACAAGAACACAAACCTACCCATTAGAAGAGAAGCTGCCTAAAATCATAATAATGTCACAGACAACCCAGAACACACCACCAGACACAGTCTTGCCCCCCAGAAAGACAAGATCAGGCTCATCCACCAGAACACAGGCACTAGTCCCGTCCACCAGGAAGCCTACACAACCCACTGAACCTACCTTAGCCACTGGGGGCAGACACCAAAAAAAACAGGAACTGCGAACCTGCAGCCTACAAAAAGGAGACCCCAAACACAGTAAGTTAAGCAAAATAAGAAGACAGAAAAACACATAGCAGATGGAGGAGCAAGGTAAAAACCCACCAGACCAAACAAATGAAGAGGAAATAGGCAGTCTACCTGAAAAAGAATTCAGAGTAATGATAGTAAAGATGATCCAAAATCTTGGAAATTGAATGAAGAAAATACAAGAAACGTTTAACAAGGACCTAGGAGAACTAAAGAGCAAAGAAACAATGATGAACAACACAATAAATGAAATTTAAAATTCCCTAGAAGGAATCAACAGCAGAATAACTGAGGCAGAAGAATGGATAAGTGACCTGGAAGATAAAATAGTGGAATTAACTACTACTGAGCAGAATAAAGAAAAAAAAATGAAAAGAATTGAGGGCAGTCGTAGAGAACTCTGGGACAACATTAAATACACGAACATTCTAATTATAAGGGTCCCAGAAGAAAAAGAGAAAGAGACTGAGAATATATTTGAAGAGACTATAGATGAAAACTTCCCTAACGTGGGAAAGGAAATAGTCAGGCAAGTCCAGGAAGCTCAGAGAGTCCCATAAGGATAAATCCAAGGAGAAACATGCCAAGACACATATTAATCAAACTACCAAAAATTAAACACAGGGCTTCCCTGGTGGCGCAGTAGTTAAGAAACTGCCTGCCAGTGCAAGGGACACTTCCTTGGCCCGGGAAGATCCCACATGCTGAGGAGCAACTAAGCCTGTGTGCCACAACTACTGAGCCTGTGGTCTAGAGGCCACAAGCCATAACTACTGAGCCCACGTGCCACAACAACTGAAGCCTGTGTGCCTAGAGCCCATGCTCCACAACAAGAGAAGCCACAAAAATAAGAAGCCCACATGCCAAAACAAAGAGTAGCCCCCACTCACCGCAACTAGAGAAAGCCCATATGCAGCAAAAAAGACCCAACAAGCCAAAAATAAATAAATAAATAAATTTAAAAAATAATTAAATACAAAGAAAAAATATTCAAAGCAGCAAGGGAAAAACAACAAATAACATACAAGGGAATCCCCATAAGGTTAACAGCTGATCTTTCAGCAGAAACTCTGCAAGCCAGAAGGGAGTGGCAGGACATATTTAAAGTGATGAAAGGGAAAAACCTACAACCAAGATTACTCTACCCAGCAAGGGTCTCATTCAGATTAAATGGAGAAATTAAAAACTTTACAGACAAGCAAAAGCTAAGGCAAATCAGCTCCACCAAACCAGCTTTACAACAAATGCTAAAGGAACTTGTCTAGGCAGGAAAAAGAAGAGGAGGAAAAGACCTACAATAACAAACCCAAAACAATTAAGAAAATGGTAATAGGAACATACATATAGATAACTACCTTAGCTCCCACCAAAAGACATAGATTGGCTGAATGGATGCAAAAACAAGACCCGCATATATGCTGTCTATGAGAGACCCATTTCAGACCTAGGGACACATACAAACTGAAAGTAAGAGGATGGAAAAAGATATTCCATGAAAATGGAATTCAAAAGAGGGCTGGAATAGCACTTCTCATATCAGACAAAATAGACTTCAAAATAAAGACTATTACAAGAGACAAAGAAGGACATTACATAATGATCAAGGGATCAATCCAAGAAGAAGATATAACAATTGTAATTATTTATGCACCCAACATAGGAGCACTTCAGTACATAAGGCAAGTGCTAACAGCCATAAAAGGGGAAATTGACAGTAACACAATCATAGTAGGGGACTTTAACACCCCACTTTCACCAATGGATGGATCATCCAAAATGAAAATAAAGAAACACAAGCTTTAAATGATACATTATACAAGATGGACTTAATTCACTCTCACCACTATTATTCAACATAGTTTTGGAAGTTTTAACCACAGCAATCAAAGAAGAAAAAGAAATAAAAGGAATCCAAATTGGAAAAGAAGAAGTAAAGCTGTCACTGTTTGTGAATGACATTATACTATACATAGAGAATCCTAAAGATGCTACTGGAAAACTACTAGAGCTAATCAATGAATTAGGTAAAGTAGCTAGATACAAAACTAATGCACAGAAATCTCTTGCATTCCTATACACTAACGATGAAAAATCTGAAAGAGAAATTAAGGAAACACTCCCATTTACCATTGCA
>NW_020176571.1:16441328-16460121 GCF_003031525.2 Neophocaena asiaeorientalis asiaeorientalis | reverse complement strand
CTCCCTGACTTCAGACTATACTACAAAGCTATAGTAATCAAGACACTATGGTATTGGCACAAAAACAGAAATATAGATCAATGGAACAGGATAGAAAGCCCAGAAATAAACCCACACATATATGGTCACCTTATTTTTGATAAAGGAGGCAAAACTATACAATGGAGAAAACATAGCCTCTTCAATAAGTGGTGCTGGGATAACTGGACAGCTACATGTAAAAGGATGAAAGTAGAACACTCCCAACACCATATACAAAAATAAACTCAAAATAGATTAAAGACCTAAATGTAAGGCCAGACACTGTAGAACTCTTAGGAAAACATAGGCAGAACACTCTATGACATAAATCACAGCAAGATCCTTTTTAACCCACCTCTTAGAGAAATAGAAATAAAAACAAAAATAAACAAATGAGACCTAATGAAACTTAAAAGCGTTTGCACAGCAAAGGAAACCATAAACAAGATGAAAAGATAGCCCTCAGGATGAGAGAAAATATTTGCAAGTGAAGCAACTGGCAAAGAATTAATCTCCAAAATTTACAAGCAGCTCATGCAGCTCAATATCAAAAAAACAAACAACCCAATCCAAAAATGGGCGGAAGACCTAAATAGACACTTATCCAAATAAGATATACAGATTGCCAATAAACACATGAAAGGATGCTCAACATCATTAATCATTAGAGAAATGCAAATCAAAACTACAATGAGGTATCACCTCACACAGGTCAGAATGGCCATCATAAAAAAATCTACAAACAATAAGTGCTGGAGAGGGTGTGGAGAAAAGTGAACCCTCTTGCACTGTTGGTGGGAATGTAACTTGATACAGCTACTATGGAGAACAATATGGAGATTCCTTAAAATACTAAAAATAGAACTACCATACGACCCAGCAATCCCACTCCTGGGCATATACCCTGAGAAAACCATAATTCAAAAAGAGTCATGTTCCACAGTGTTCACTGCATCTCTATTTACAATAGCCAGGACATGGAAGCAACCTAAGTGTCCATCGACAGATGAATGGATAAAGAAGATGTGGCACATATATACAATGGAATATTACTCAGCCATACAAAGAAATGAAATTGAGTTATTTGTAGTGACGTGGATGGACCTAGAGTCTGTCATACAGAGTGAAGTAAGTCAAAAAGAGAAAAACAGATACCGTATGCTAACACATATATATGGAATCTAGGAAATTGGTACTGATGAACCTAGTGGTAGGGTAGAGAACGGACTTGAGGACACGGTGGGTGGGGATGGGGAGATGGGAAGTTGGGACGAAGTGAGAGAGTGGCACGGACATATATACACTGCCAAATGTGAAATAGATAGCTAGTGGGAAGCAGCCGCATAGCACAGGGAGATCAGATGGGTGCTTTGTGACCACCTACAGGGGTGGGATAGGGAGGGTGGGAGGGAGACGCAAGAGGGAGGGGATATGGGGATATATGTATATGTATAGCTGATTCACTTTGTTATACAGCAGAAACTAACACAACATTGTACAGCAATTATACTCCAATGAAGATGTATATTAAAAAAAATAACTAAAAATTCTTTTCCCCAGTAGATGCCATTAGGAAAATTCCAAACCAAAGGGAGACAGGGAAGTGAATGTTTATAGAGTGCAACCAGTGTGGAAGATAGAGCTTTGCTCCTTTGTAAATTAAGTTAGAATCAGCCTACTTTTCTCCTGGGCGTAGGTTGAGAAAGAGAGAAAGTGAACTCCCCTTTGTTTGAATATCGCTTGCATGGCCGCACTTCCTAGGCTGTGTCTCAGTGAATCCCCATGTGGGCATCATTATCCCGATTTTATATACGAGGATAGAAACATGCTCACATCTGTGTATCTGGCATGCAAAAGTGCACAAATCACACCCAGACCTATGGATTGTAATTTTAGAGATAATTGTATCTGACTGATAAAACTTGTGTTCCCTGGTCTGTAGCCACATCCTCGGTAGCAGAAGAAGCCCTGAAAATTACCCTTCTCTGCTGCAGCTAAAATCAGATCAACTCATCACTCCAAGCTATTGAAAATGGTCCAGGTAAACCTCATAATCTAAAAATACAATGGACTAAAAACCCCACCGATTTCTAGCTCTTTTTCCATATCTCTTAAATTTTAGTGTGAATGTTTGGTTTAAAAATACCTCATCAAGCCAAGTTTAAAGAAGAATGTCCAAGCAGCCTTTTGGTTCAACACAATTATAGGGTGTTTTTGTTCAATCTTTAGAAGGTTTTCATAGATATTTTTAAGAAATGGGAAAAAAACCAAGTTACACACAAAAAGTTTGCTTCCCAAGCTGAAACATTGACTTGTGAATCCAGGATAGTTGAACAAGAAAATTATTCTTGGAGGAAATATCTGGGAAAGAAAATATGCCATATTAAGGCAAACTGAGTAAGGAAGGTGATGATTAACTGCAATAGAGACCAGGGTCATGGCAGGTCCCACTTCACCTTTGGATAACTTCACTCCCTCATCCTTAAGGGAGTCGCGCCAAGATGACAAGGATTGCTTATGACAGGTAATTCTTCTTTTTTTCTTCACATCTTTATTGGAGTATAATTGCTTTACAATATTGTGTTAGTTTCTGCTGTATAACAAAGTGAATCAGCTATACATATCCATATATCCCCATAACCCCTCCCTCTTGCATCTCCCTCCCACCCTCCCTATCCCACCCCTCTAGGTCATCACAAAGCATCGAGGTGATCTCCCTGTGCTAAGTAGCCGCTTCCCACTAGCTATCTATTTTACATTTGGTAGTGTATATATGTCCATGTCACTCTCTCGCTACATCCCAGCTTACCCTTCTCCCGCTGTGTCCTCAAGTCCGTTCTTTACATCTGCGTCTTTATTTCTGCCCTGCCACTAGGTTCATCAGTACCGTTTTTTTTTAGATTCTATTTATATGAATTAGCATACGGTATTTGTGTTTCTCTTTCTGACTTACTTCACTCGACAGGTGATTCTTGAAGTCACATATATGCAACCACAAACCCAAAAGAGACTTCCCCCACGCCCAATACGTGGTTTTACATACACTTTCATGCATAGAATCCAAGATAATCTTTTATTGTTTATTAAAGGCATTTCTTACTTAAGGGCATTCCAACTCCCGCATAAGGTCACCTTATTCCCTGCGCTTGCCTCAATGCACATTTTTCCACACTTTTTTTTTTTTTTTGCACCGGGAAACTGACTCTAGCACGCTGACTTGTCATAGGAAACCCAGTGGGAATTTTTAGCCATCAGTTTTAACTGAGAGCTATTGATTCCTTCGTAGAATAATATCAAGCAGGAGAACAGTAACAAAGTTCCCCGGGGGGGCGGGGGGAGGGAGTGGGTCGAAATGGATGGATGGGTTATTACTTCCATCTGGTGGCAAGGATGCAAAACTACAGGCAATACATTGGCGAGTTCAGAATGACTCGTTCATTTGGGAAATGCATTGTTTTACAAACTGATAAGAAAATGTTTAATTCCAAGATGATTACCAGATGTTTTGTTTCACTTACTTGATCCAGACCAGTTGGAATTTCAACTGTTCTAACTCACTTTTTTTCTCAATATCCAGGAACATAAAGGTGTTTTGAGTTTTCTGCCCTAAAGACCACAGAAAAGATTTAATGATCGTTGCATCCATTTCACCTTCCTGTGGAACTCAGCCTCCAAAGCTTTTAATCTAAAACCGAAAGTTGATAGACATTCTATTAAGGGGGTGCAGCTTTCAAAGGGGGACACCTCATCATTTGTTTGCATCTATCAGGTTCTTATGGTATGTTTCCTAGGCAGTTGTCAACATGATAAAATCAGGTAAAATTCAGGATACCATTGCTTCAACAGGGCACACTAGTAAAGTGTCTGATTATGACTGCAGAGGAATTCCACTCCTATGATATCTAGATGTCCTTTTATGCCAAAGTCTCTATCATACGCTAAGCAGTATCATCCCCAGCTACACATCATGTAATTTCTGTACAGGAAACCAAGCCTTCTTTCACTGCACACTTGCACAACTTGTTTGTTTCTGCCTTCAAGTCTTCACACTTTCTTTTTCTTTCCACCTCTATTTCCTTCCACACTCTCCTAGACAACTACCTGGGTCTTGGCCAAACTTCAAAATGGACCAAAGATCAAAAATGCTTCAAGGATTATGTGCACGTAATTCTGATCACTACAATTATCATTGGGGAGGCTGCTTGCTATGGGTTAGGCACTCTTTTAAACACGTTATAAATATATTATTTAAAAACTGTCAGAAAAACTTGAGGAATTATTATCCCTATTTAAGAGTTGACAAATCTTGGCTCAGAGCAGTCAAGAACTGACCCACACCTACGTAGGGAGTGGGTTAGAGAAAGAGCAGAGAAACCAGGTTTGGAAGCAAAGCTCAGTGTAGTTTAGAGATTAAACTCATTCCTTCCCTCCTAATCACACTATCAGCTCTTCAGCATGCATACACGTGTACACACACACACACAAATGTGCCTACACACACGGTTTGGTATAACTGCTACACTATACATTTGCATATGATACTAACAGTACATATATATTGTCCTTTTCACTTGCCTGTGCAATTGCATCCATTTCGCTCAACGGAGTGGGAATGATTTGAAATCAGAAATAATACCTGACATTTCCTTTTAGCAGCTCCAGAGAGGCCACATCAGCAAGTCATATGGTCTTTTGATTCAGAGTGTGGATTCTGAAGTCAGACTGCATTCTACCACCATCTGCACCATCTGGATGGGATTGAAAACGTGCTTTCAGGGAACTCTACTCAATACTCTGTAATGGCCTATATGGGGAAAGAATCTTAAAAAGAGTGGATATATGTATATGTGTAACTGATTCACTTCACTGTACACCAGAAACTAACACAACATTGTAAATCAACTATACTCCAATAAAATTTTTTTTTTTAAAAAAAAGAAAAAGGTTCTTGACATCACTCGGTTTGGTAACTTTGAAATGTTCATAAGGCTTTCTGAAAATTAGATGAGATAATCCAGGAAAAGAGTTTAACTAACATCATGCTTGTTACATATCTCTCATGTATGAAGGGTGAGTTTTTATTTTTGCCCCTTGTACGCACTGGCTATTCCATTCATATGGTTGATTAACTGTTTTTAGTGATACAGCCAGGCTTTCACAACAGAAAATGAAAAGAGCTCTTATACTATATTGGATGACTCGAATGGTAACGCTAGAATAACAAGGCAAGGCTCCTTGTACGGGCTGTAAATACTGTAAGGTCTGGATAGAGCATCTTTAGGTATTGGAAAAAGCAGAGGGTACCAGACTCCTGAATTATCTAGCCTGGCAATGGCCTTATGGAAAGTTCTAAATGTGAAAATGGTAGCTTTGTCAGTTTTCTCCTAGAGGCATTCCAAAGACTGTCATCCTCCCTGTTCATCTCCAGTAAAACATAGTAACTAATACAGCTCCTCTAAGTTTTGCCTTTTTCTAGGACTTTTCCCTAACATACAAACGCAAAATGGAATTGCAGCACAAAAACGGTTAAACTACATAAATCCCAGAAATTATATTTGAAATAAACTTTATACTTTCTGCTTTTTAGTTTTGTAAGGGAAGTAAAATAGTAATCACCGGGAGAGAATTTTTATATTCCTGGGAAAATAATTTAAAGTGTTATTTTTAAGGAGAAGAGCAATCATCTCTCATCCTAGAAAATGAGAAGAATTTTTTCAAATTACTGTTTAAAGGGTGGTAGTTTTATAAAAGTTGTATGTAGTGGCGTGTGTGTGTGAACATGTATATATCATGTATTTATATTCTAAGTTGATATCATTTCTTAAACCACTGTCCCACTGCCATGGACACTAATGCCTTAAGAATCCCCATTTCTGCCATGATCATGGCAAGTGTTACACACCTCACGGACTATCCATTAAGATTAGAAAAGAAGTACAAAATCCTTTAGCCTTTATCCAGCAAACCTACTTCTAAGAATCAATCCCAACCATACACTAGCAAGATCAAAAAATACATTTGCTCAAGATTATTCATTGCAAAAACAAAGAGAACAAGCAAAAAAAGAAAGAAAGGGACTTCCTTGGTTGCCCAGTGGTTAAGAATCTGCCTTCCAACGCAGGGGACTCAGGTTCAATCCCTGGTGGGGGAACTAAGATCCCACGTGCCGTGGGGCAACTAAGTCCTCATGCCGCAACTACTGAGCTTGCCAGCCACAACTAGAGAGAAAAGCTGGTGTGCTGCAAGGAAGAGCCCTCGTGCTGCAACTAAGACCGGACACAGCCAAAAATATAAATATAAAAATAAATAAATAAATAGAAAGAAAGAAAGAAGAAAGATTATTCATTGCAGCATTATTTACCATATCAAAAGACTAAAAACAACTCAGATGCCCATCAAAATGGGACTAGTTAGTTAAATAATACATCTATGCAATCAAGTACTCTGCAGACTTTAAAAAGGGATAAGAACTCTCTCCATGCTCCATGCATTTCTGTGGATTATGAGGGATATTTTATTAAGTAAGAACAATCAAAGTAGAGAAAAACTTTTATAGTATGCTGTTATTTATCAAAAAACAGGAGCTATTGTGTTTACTTACACACATACATATTTTAAAAAATTTTTTATTGATGTATAGTTGATTTACAATGTTGTGTTAGTTTCAGGTGTATAGTAAAGTGATTCAGTTATACATATATATGTATGTATTCTTCTTCAGATTCTTTTCCTTATAGGTTATTACAAAATATTGAGTAGAGTTCCCTGTGCTGTAGAGTAGGCCCTTGTTGGTTAGCTATTTTATATATAATAGTGCATATATATTACACACTTCTATATATACACATATAAAATATCAATAGGGCAAATCAAAGAAATTTTTAAATACTTACCAATAGGCTAAGAGGGAATATAGAGTGGAAGAAAAGAGATAGAAGCTAGTCTTCTTTAAATATAGCTTGTTTTATAAATTTGAGTTGGAAACCATGTGAATTTTTAAATTTGAAATATGTTATCATACGTAAAAAGTTTCTATATTAGTTATGTACAAGTAACTCTCAAACAGTCATCTTTCTGCACATCCTTAACGGCATATAGTCTAAGGACAAAAAAAAAAAAAAACCTTTAAAAAAAACACTTTGTGGGGGCTTCCCTGGGGGCGCAGTGGTTGAGAGTCCGCCTGACGATGCAGAGGATGCGGGTTCATGCCCCGGTCTGGGAAGATCCCACATGCCGCGGAGCGGCTGGGCCCGTGAGCCATGGCCGCTGAACCTGCGCGTCCGGAGCCTGAGCTCCGCAACGGGAGAGGCCACAACAGTGAGAGGCCCGCGTACCGCAAAAACAAACAAACAAAAAAACACTTTGTTTCAGTAATTTGTATTTTTGGTGATAGTGATGCTATTGTCATTCTGGTACTGTTGGGTGAGTCACGTAGGATAAAGTAAATGAATAAGTATGTCTGTATCACTGACAAACAGTAATTTTAGCGTGAAAGAGGGAAAATACAATGGTAAGGTTAAAGAAATGAAATTGAAGTCTGTATTCTTGAGTATTAATTGAAAATATCAGTGTGAACTCACGAGGAATTTTATCTTTAAAAAAAAAAAAAGGATTTGAAGGATTGCCTAACTCTGCCCTCTGAAAAGATCTAGAAATAATGACTAGCCCAGTAGTAAGAGTACCCTGAGTGCCAAAATTGTGGTCTCTAAATATTTTTTATTTTCCACTTAGATGGAACCCGGGCTTCTTGAAGAAATGGCTGATTCCAGATCTGGAGCAAGAAATTTACAGGATAAACTTGAACTTTCTTGTTGGGTCAAAAAATAAGAAACACTGCCCAGATCATTTCCAAAGGACTCATGGTTCAACCCGAAAAGATTCCCACCATCCCAAAGTTAGACAATTAGAACACCAATAAGAGTAATAAATGCAATCACATAAAATATGTATAGCCCATGGTTTGTAATAATTTCAAGCAAGCAAAGAAACAAACTCATTGGCCATCCTTGGAAAATGATAGGGAACATACTCATTTTGAAAACTAGTAAATAAAAGGAAAGAATCCAACTTTATCCTGCTTTTTCTATATAAATTATCTTCAGAGTAATTCAGTGGTTAATGAGGCTAGAGTTCTCTATATAGAAATACTCCAGCTAATAAAAAAGGGAATTGTAGAATAGTGATATTCTAATGCATATTGCTCTTTTGCAAACTCTAATGAGTTAATAGATTTAGACAATGATCGTTAACAACTTCAAAAATCATAAAAAGAGAATCAACTAGGCAATAGGTCCCTCTTGATAAAAGTTCACTATCACCTATTCTTGCCCAGAAAATTAAACCTAACTTTCATCAAGACTAAATCTAACTACCATTTTACTGAAATTACAGAAACATATAAAATAATACCACAGATGCAGTCGACAGAATCCAGTTTCTTCAACAAATAAATGACAAGTGGGAAAAATAAAATGATGGAGAGAGGCCCTCTGGACTAAAAAAGATTTGAGAGACAGATTAGCCAATTGCAGTTCATGAGTCTTATTCAGAACCTGATTTAAAGAAAAACGAACTTGGAATAAATTGAGACAATGGGGAAAATTTGAACACTGACAGGATACTTCATGATATTAAGGAATAATTGTTAATATTTTTGTTGTGACAACGGTACTGTGGTTATGCTCAAAGAGTTCCTATCTTTCAGTGACACAGAAATATTTATAAATAAAACTGTGTCTGGATGTTGCTATAAAATGATCTGGTGTATCAGGGGAGGTAAGTAGGGGCGTAAAGAGAAAGCATTTGAGCTTGAATTGGTAATTGTTTGAAACTAGCAATGAATATATGGGAGATAGTTACACAGTTCTCTCTAGTTTTGTATATACTTGAAATTGTCCGTAATAGAAAGTAAAAATAAAAGCTGGATTCTTACCATTAGCCAACAAGGACTTGCATAAACTGATCCATGCCCACCTCTCCAATCCCCTCTCGCTCATTTTGTGTCAGCGACTCCGACTTTATTTCATTTCTGTGACTACATCCAGCTCTTTGTCTAGAGAGAATGGAGAAGTATTTGAAGAGATAACAACAGCAAATTTCCCCCAAATTACGAAAGCCATTAAACATACACACAAGAAACTAAAGGAAGCAATAAGTTTATATCTACTTGTCCTTTTTCTACTAATTCTAGTATTCTTAGCCGGTTAACAGACTTTCTATTCTATGGATATCTTGCACCCCAAGGCCATCCTAAATCCACCATTGACCACCTAGGTGGGTTTCAACTGAGAAGATCTCCTCGGTTCCATCCTTATTGATATCTGCATCCTCTGAATGACCCAGATACCAATATAAACAAGCCTCGGGGTTGAGGTTTACAGTGATTATAGATTCCATACGATGCCTTTAAAGCCAAGGTGTACCAGGAGGGAGGAAGAATAAATAGCTCTTTCTCATTTAATTTGATGCAGGAATGAAAAGGGAATAGAGTGCTATCAACACAGTTTTTGAGGTCTTCTGAAAGCACTGTCTTCCGGGACAGTTTTTAGGGCAAGGAAACTGATCTAAGGTAGATTGAAGGAGGAGGCTGGCTTCAGAAACAGGGACTAAACAGTGGGAGATCTGAGATAAATCAGGGCAAAGGACTAGAAAATGGGGTTGGAGAAGAAAGCAACTGCAAATGTGGGATGTTGTTTGTCCCCGAGGATGTCTTTAGAATGACACAGAACAAATTCTGCTTTCGTGTTTAGGGCCAGTTGTAGAAATCTGGTCAACAAATAAACAGAAGACAAAGGGCATATTGCAGCAGGAAGATGGATGAATGCAGATGGTTATGTAATTTTGCAGCAACTCCACACCCCTTGGCAAGAGGTGATGGTTCCAAACCCCAAGAATAGCTCCCCATGTGACCTCAGACTAACTGGGAACGAGGATGTACCTGGCATGGCAAGGGGAGAGCTCGCCCAGAAAAGTGATGAGTGAGAAAATCATTTTCCCTGATAGACTTAGGTCAGCAACCTCAGAGAGAAGAGATTCGATGATTCAGAAGCCAACGATGGCCACCACTGTGCTGTTTTTAAAGAGGCAGGAGGCTGTTAACACCATATGCCATTCATCTCATTTATCCCCCAAATGGCATTCTTTGAACATACGCTGTTTGCCAAGCCCTGAGCTAGACCTGGGGAATGCAACGCTGAGCAAAGCAGGCCTGGTGTCTGAAGATAGATTGAGTATCACGTCCTTGTGTATCAGGAAGTCAGTTGTCCAGGGACATTCAGTGAGAAGCCAGGCAAAGGGCTTTCCTAGGCTCACCTCTCTTGGCTTCTTTTGCCAATAATCCTTCCCGTCAAACCCCTGTGAGCCCCATTTTAAAGTTGACAGAGTCCGTAAGAGATTAGTACACGGAACAAAGGATAGGAGATAAAGACCTCCAGGGGCCAGAACTCTTTGCAGAATTTTTGATGTACAGCAATGAAAGCAACAAAATCCTCAAAAATTTAGTTGTCTACAAAGGACAAAATAGCTCAATAAAACTACACCCACTTCACCATCACTACTGTAGGCACTTTGTATAGACAAGTCAAGGTTGGCCTTGTCTGTTTCTATTTTGTCTGGTGTAGAAGATAATTCATATTATGACAAATGGCAGCATCGAAGAAGAATTGAATGAAGTCTGCTTTATTCCATACATAGAAATTAATGCATCTAAAGTAAGTTGGCTGGGCTTCCCTGGTGGCGCAATGGTTGAGAGTCTGCCTGCCGATGCAGGGGACACGGGTTCGTGCCCCGGTCTGGGAAGATCCCACATGCCGTGGAGCGGCTAGGCCTGTGAGCCATGACCACTGAGCCTGCGCGTCCAGACCCTGTGCTCCGCAACGGGAGAGGCCACAACCGTGAGAGGCCCGCGTACCGCAAAAAAAAATAAAAATAAAAAAATAAAGTAAGTTGGCTTACAGAAACTGAAAAGTTTTGGTCTGTGCAAAACTGGCATCAAAATTAAAGGAACTTAGGGGCTTCTCTGGTGGTGCAGTGGATAAGAATCCCTGCTCGCAATGCAGGGGGCCCGGGTTCGATCCCTGGTCAGGGAAGTGTATCCCACATGTATGCTGCAACTAACAGTTCACATGCCACAACTAAGGAGCCCACATGCCGCAACTAAGGAGCCTGCAAGCTGCAACTAAGGTGTCCACAAGCCGCAACTAAGGAGCCCGCCTGCCGCAACTAAGACCTGGTGTAACCAAATGAATAAATAAATATTTTAAAAGATGAAAGGAACTTAGACAAAATGGCCCCACTTAACAGAAAAGGAACATATACAGGTGCCATAAAATGATCAGATTAGGAATATTATATCAGAACAGTTATAAAACTCTTCATCTTTTCAAAATTCATGAGTAATTAAAATACTAAAATAAATAGAAAAGAGACTTAAAATGTCATTTTAATTCTTCTGTTATAAAACCACTTTCTTGTATAAGGTAACAATTTTAATTCCTTTTTGAATAGGTAACAAATGTGTTTGGTTAAAAAACAGTAAACAGTAAGAAAGTGGGTCTCCTTTCCGCTCCTTGTCACCTAGGTCTCACTCCCAGAGGAAACCACTGGAACGAGCTGCTTGAGTGTCCTTGGGAAATAAGCAGTGCATGGACATGTATTGGACAGGTAGCGCTGGTATCAGCGTATGTATTCATATTCCTGCTCTATTCGCTGTTTAAGGTCAACCCCTGTTCTGATTGGTCAGTCAGCATCCCCCTGAGTACAAACATGTGCAGTACGTGTATAACCTTGTTCTACAAATGTAACACATTGTTGTATCAATTGCTCTGTTTATTTATGTGTGATTAAATGCACATATATGCATTTATGTGCACATATATGTATATAATGCGTTCATATACAGAGTTATTGATACCTTGTCCTTTCAATGTATTAGCTCTAATCTTCAGAATGTTCTGATTTATAGATGAGTAAACCGAAGTTTAGAAAGATTAAGCAATTTACCTAAAACCACAAAATTGGCAAGTGGTAGAGTCCTGGTTGAACCAGATCTCTCTCAGTCCAAAAACTCTTACAATTTTAAATTCACTAAGAACAATAATAAAGAAAACATAAGTTAACAGAAAAATACAAATTGTCAGCAGTACTGCTGCATTTTCCTGTTCCCTTAGCTTCTAGTCATGATTGACTTGATGAGAATGACAGAAAGAGATGACTGAGGTCAGACTGCAATATACAAAATGCTGTGAATTCACGCAGCAGTTCTAGCAATCTTCCACTAGGTGGCAGTATTTTTAAAATATTACTGAAAGCCACAATGACTGCAGCTAATTGCTGCAATGAGATTGGATGTCAAACAAAACTCTTTAAACTTTGGCCCACACTTGGATTTCCAGTTTTGTTTCGGTTTTTTGTTTTTTTCGTTGTCCTTGGAAAAGTTCAGGAGCTAAAGAGTTACCATTTCCAGTAAAACTGTCTAATTTGGGGTTCACCCTTCAACTTGCTAATATAGAACTTCAGCTTTAACAAATTACAGTAAATTTGTTTAACCTTATTTTGGAAATTCTGTGTAAGGTCCTTGAAATTGTTCCAAATACCAATTCCACCTCTGGAATTTTGTGGGCTATGCTACAGAGTGGTATTTAAATGGCTGTTAATCTTTATCGCGTCTCAAATGTCTGGGCCATGTGTGAAGTACAAGGTCAGGAACTGCTGACGTGGCATAGGAATCGGTAAGAACTCTGCCTGGAAATAAGAGTAATATTTCCCTAACAGTTAATGTCTTTTACAAACCACTCCACATTTGCCATTTCTCATCACTCTGCAACACTGGACCTTCAATCCAGTCTAACAAACCACCTTCCTGTGTACATCTCTCTTGCTCCCACTTCCATACTTTACACACACTCTCCCTGTTAAAAAAATTCCTTGCTGGGACTTCCCTGGCAGTCCACTGGTTAAGACTCCACGCTTCCATTGCCGGGGGCGCGGGTTTGATCCCTGGTGAGGGAACTAAGATCCTGCAAGCCACATGGCACAGCCAAAAAAAAAAAAAAATTCTTGCTTCATTCTTTTTCAGTCCAGGTACCCACGAGGGGGAAAAAAAAATGTTGTCTGCCATCAAGCCATCAGGCTCTGTAGCCCCCGCCCCCACTCTGTGCACCCTGAGGGGAATTCAGGTTGGAGAAAAGAAGGATACTGGCCCTAGGTAGTTAAGATGCATATCTAAGGAGTCATTTCAATGAGCCCAGACTTTTGTCTCTTCCCATACACAGTAAAGCACTAAGATCATTAATTTGAGATTTCTGGGTTTTGCAATTAGCAGTAATCTTTTGAGGTTCAACTACATGTTTTTGTTTTGTTTTGTTTTGTTTTTTCAGCAAAAACTCCTACCTATCGTGGCTCTTCTTTTACCTCTTCAGAACAGTTCCTCAGAGCTATCGGAGAGGCTGTCAACCAGGTTATAGCCCTCAGGAAGGTCCCCAAATAAAGCATAACTCACAACTTTGAGGTTGTGCATTTTTCTTCAGTCAACACTACCTTGCTTCAAAAAGTCTCTTCAAACAACATACTCTAGGGCTTCCCTGGTGGCTCAGTGGTTGAGAGTCCGCCTGCCAATGCAGGGGACACGGGTTCGTGCCCCGGTCTGGGAAGATCCCACATGTGGCGGTGCCGCTGGGCCCATGAGCCACGGCCGCTGAGCCTGCGCGTCCGGAGCCTGTGCTCCGCAACGGGAGAGGCCACAATACTGAGAGGTCCGCGTACCAAAAAAAGAAAAAAAAAAAAACAAATACATACTCTAGGCATTTTCTTGACTAATTTTATGTTCCTCTTTTGCATCTTCGCTCAGAACTTATGAAACCAATTTTCCATACTAACTTACATTTTCATATATGTTTGTCCTACAATTTTTCAAGTCAACATTTATTCCATGTACGTTAAAAACTTCTGAGGTTTTTATACTTCCAAAGAGTCATCTGTGGCCAATTTGATTTCTCATATTAAGTATTTTTAGAATACACATTCCTTCAGAGTTGGGGTTTCTTCCAAAGAGAGGAATTTATGTTTGCAAGGCACTTTGAATCAAATGTGCGTAATATTCACATTTTCCTTTGTTCTTCCTTTGCTATTTTTTGTGCAAATTATTACTGCCGTATAATATACATACAGAAACGTGTGTAAATCACAGGCATACAGATGATAAGTTCTCAAAGTAAACATACCTACATAGCTAAATCTAAATCTAGAGACTGAACATACTCAGAACCAGAAGCTCCATCAAGGCCTGGTGGACAAAAAATGTCACCTGCCCCATCAGTACACGGAGAATGTTGCAGCCATCAAGCTATCAGCCACTGCAGCCATTCCCACCGTGCGCCTTGAGGGGACTCAGGAAGGAGAAAAGCAGGATACTGGCCCTAGATAGTTAAGGTGCATGTCAAAGGAATGACTTCAAGGAGGCCAGACTCTTGCATCTTCCTGTACATAGAAAAGAGCTAAATTCATTAACTTGAGGTGTCTGATTTTCTTTAATTAACAGTAATCTTTTGATGTTTGAGTACCTGGGCTTTTTTGCAAAAACACTTGTATGTCCTGGCTCCTCTCTTACCTCTTTGAAACAGTCCCTCAGAGGTGTCTGAGAGGCTGTCTCCTGGGTTTAAATCCTCAGTATGTCCACCAAATAAAGCATAATTTTCAACTTTTAAGTTGTGCATTTTTTTTTCAGTTGACAGCATCTTACAGTCGCAATTCTCTCTAACCATTATCCTGACTTCTAACACCATAAATTCCCATCTAACTTTAAGAAGCATAAATAATCTGGCACACTTGTAATAGGTGGAAACATAAATATATGTAGAATAAATATAACTAACTAGTGGTTGTACTTCATCTCCATTTATTTATGTCATCCTCACAATAACCCTATGAGTTATGTCCTCCCTTTTTTATAATTTTCAGATAAAGAAACTAAATATTAGAGCAAAAACAGCATTTTCTTAAGGTTTCCCAGCCAGTTAATGGCAAAATTGTGATTCAAAATGTGCTTTTTCCTACTCCAGAGATCCCATTCTTAATCACTGTGCTCTACTTTCCACGTATAAGAAAATACAGTTCAAAAACAAATATAATCAATGAAATGATCATTTACTCTTGGAGTGTTTCAGAAGAGGAAAGAAAAATAAATTGATAATAAGGTACCTGTCATAAATACAGGCAAGCAGGGAGGGAAAGAAGTTTCTACCAAAGAGAAAGTATTGATTCATTAAGAGAAAGTCCATTATATTCTCCCTTACTCATGGTATCTTTTAAAATTAAACCCATCTGTTGTATTATTTTCTTTCTGTCAGTTTCATTGCAGGATAAGTAGAGTCATGGTAAACCTGAAGTGCTCAGACATGATTAATTAGCTGAGTAAAGGGGAAAAAAAGTAAGAATTAATTAATTTAGGAAATGACCATGCTTACTATTTCTCTCCCATAATGCATTTGTATCTCATACACATTCTTCTTTGTCCTTCCCTCTAGGTGCACCATCACCACGTCAGGCAGAAAAATCCAATCTTCTGTCAGAAAGGGTCAGTAACTATTTTCAAACAAACAAAAAGACCTTTTAAAAAAATATCATTGAAAGAAACTGAGTGTGGTCTAGGCAGGAAAAAATACATTTCTGACCTAATTCATATAGTACAGTTTTCCCCAAGATCATCTATTTACTCTTAAATACATGCTAACAGGCTGAGTGTGTACAGCGCACATATAAGGAGGCATGAAATAGTTACATAGGAAACTCCCAGGCAGCTGGGAAGACTTGTGACCCAGTAAAAATGAAAGAGGTGCTCCATGGAACTGTATAGTTCTACACCCTAAACACCTTTAGATTTAAGAGTTTACATGGATTTGTGTAGTGGCTGCTAGGTACAAAAATAGTATAGTCTGTGCACCCTGGAAGCCCTAATCACCCAATATGGAGCCACCAGAAATTTACTTGGCTGGAGACTTCAGATGAGTGAAGTGGTTTTCACTCATTGACAGTGGGTTTCCCAACGTTTGGGAATTGCTGGAATAAATGTCCCAGAGATCCTTTAACCCTTTCAGAGTTATCTACATTTTAAAAGTTTATAGCTAAAGAAATATCCATCCACATTTTAAGTACTGAGAGAGAGAGAACTTTTTGGAAACTGATGATAAGATATCTGGATTGTCTCCCTTAGAAAAATGCACATGTGCTTATATAGATAATTTTATATAAAAATTCAAAGCCCTGATGCTTTTACTGAAAGGTTAGGAAGAATTCCATCTATAGATATGATTTTAGGCAGTGTAAAAAGGTAAACTAAAACTTTTCAGGAAATATGGAACTTTAGGAACAGATGACATTCCCTGGTTTAAACACACGTGCAGCCTGGGTTTCTGGATTAAAGAAGATGTGTCTTGAGTTTTCATTGGCTCCCTTGCACTTCATGCTCCAGCAACTCAAAATCTCCGGTCACCCCCCAGCTTACAGTCCTCTGTCCTCTGCTCACGTCTCAGTGTCTCTGCTCTTGCTTTCCCCTCCTTCTCTCTTCTCTTTTTCTCCTCTCCTAAGGTTGAGCTGAAGTTTACTCAGCTCCATCTTAGGAGTGAGTACGAACCTCCATTTTCCAGGAAGGCTTCCCTGACTTGCCTAAGCCCTCTGTGCTCACAGGCTAAGCCAGATGCCCCAAGGATCCCCTGCTCGTGAATGCATCATTTCATACCATCCCTAGAATCTAAGCAGTTTGAGTGCAGGAACTGTAAGCGATTTAACTTTGTGTCCTCAGTTCTTAACACAGTGCCTGGAACTTAGAAATATTTCTGAATGAACGAATAAGTGCATATATACAGGTGATACATACACTCAGTGTTTGAATCCAGGTGGCTTAAAGTTCAGACTCCTTTGAACCTATTTTCAGAACTTGAAACAATATCACTGCCTTTGAATGGGCTTGATTAAAAGGAGCATGTACTCATTAATAAATAATCCCATCTTCTCTCTCGAGGTCAGCAAAGCAGCTCCTTCTGACGAGCTCCTGAGTGATCAGTGTTTGTTAAATAAATTCTTACAGCAAACATTTCCCATTTCCTTTTCTTACACTTTTCATTATTATTGTTTAAATCGATATACATGTGTATGGTATAAAATGTAAAAAGCTACCAAAAGATATACAGTGAAATGTGAATTTCTTCCCAACACAGTCCCAGCTCCTCAATTCCCTCCCCCAAAGCAACCACCATTAGCAGTATTCATAGTCTAGGCATGTAACAATATTTTTCATTACATTATTGGACGTACATTCAAGAGAAAGAATTTGCTGATGGCCCAAATATTCTCAATCTTGGACAGCTGCTGAAAGGACCAGCATGCTCTGGTCCTTTATCCTTCCTCATGGACAGGCTGTAAGGGTTCCAGGCAAATATATCCAGGTAATAGCTAGAAATATAGGTCTGGGGCTTAGAGAGAGTTCTGAGCAGGAGGTAGAAATCATTAGTAAGAAATTGTTGATACCATTGGGATGATGCAGTATCCCAGGAAGCATAGCGGAAGGTGAGAGCCTGGCATCTCACCAGAATCAGGGACATGTCCAATACTGAGGACAGATGCAAGAAGAGCTGATAGTCAAACCCAGGCAGGACCAGATAAGGATTGTCTTAGTTTGAGCTGCTACACCAGAATGCCATAGACTGGGTGGCTAAAGTTTTTTTCTCACAGTTCTGGAGTCTGGGAAGTCCAAGGTCAGAGTGCCAGCGGATCCAATGCCTGGCGAGAGCCCACTTCCTGGTTAATACATGGCTGCCATCTTCTCTCTGAGTCCCCACAGAGCAGAAGGGGCAGGGAGCTCTCTGGGGTGTCTTTTATAAGACGCAAATCCCATCCATGAGGGGCTCCACACTCAGGCTTATCATTTTTCAATGGCCCTCCTTCCAAATACCATCACCCTGGGGATTAAGTTTCAACATGAATTTTGGAGGGACGCAAACATTCAGTCTATAACAGGGATGAATTAATAATAATGATAGTTTTTGAGACATTAAAGTAAGAGCAAATTTTGTATTCTGGACACTTTAAATTATACTGGGAGGCACTGTTGGATACTGAAAGGTCAGCACTGTAGGATACTGAAAACAGAGGGAGTCAAGAAAGTGGTAATAGCACAGGGAGAGATGCGAACAAATTTTATCCATCAAATATTTATTGAATGGTTACCATGCACCAGGAATGTGGGAATGCAACAATGAACAATACAGGTTTTTGTTCTGTCCTCTTACAGGTACATATCTTGGTGCAACTGTAACTCTAAGAGAATGCCCTAAGATAACCTTCCCTCCTCACGATGGTGGAATATTCAAAGTAGAGACACTAGTCTCAGGTTGCCCTGATACACATAAATCATCCACTCGAGTTTAAGAGGATTTTGAAAGCCTTGTAAACATTCATCACCCAACCTGCTCAGAATCTGTGCCTAGAAAGAGAAGTTAGGACTACGATAGGGGAGGTGTGTTAAAGCACATCAAAGAAAAAGACAAAGATGAAAATGGGGGCTTCCCTGGTGGCGCAGTGGTTGAGAGTCCGCCTGCCGATGCAGGGGACACGGGTTCATGCCCTGGTCCGGGAAGATCCCACGGATTCGTGCCCCGGTCCTGGAAGATCCCACATGCAGCTGGGCCCGTGAGCCATGGCTGCTGAGCCTGCGCGTCTGGAGCCTGTGCTCCGCAACGGGAGAGGCCACAACAGTGAGAGGCCCGCGTACAGAAAAAAA
>NW_020176571.1:16396657-16441278 GCF_003031525.2 Neophocaena asiaeorientalis asiaeorientalis | reverse complement strand
GGCCCGTGTACCACGAAAAAAAAAAAAAAAAAAAAAAAAAAAAAAAGATGAAAATGAAGGAGGACAAGGTAGAGGAGAAAAAAAGTAGTAGCAAGAACAGCAAAAGGGTCTGAGGCTTCCATATTTTCATATAATCTTCATTCATCCAACTATTTAAACGTAAAAATAAACCATTAAATGATTTTTTACCATACGCCTTACATTGTTTTAGCACTGAAAATGCAGAGATGGAAGATAGGCTTCTAGAAGTTTGCGTTCACAGATAAATTAACAGACTCCGAATGTTGGTGAGTCACTATAGAGCATCACACCTTTTCAGAAAGACTTTCCACAGGCTCAGGTACACCAGTGTTGCAGCCATATGGATATATGTACAAGGTGCAAAGGAAGCAGTAAGAGAGATGCTTCCCCCACTGTTAGGGTTAAGAAAAGATTCCAGGAATTTCAGACCAGGAATTATTAGTTCTCTCTCGGTTGCAGTTTTAGGGCATATCCTGCACATATTTGATCTAATTTGAGCGTCACCAACAAGCCAATGCCATTCTTGTGCCCATTTTACAGATGAGAAGTGTTCAGAAAGACTACATTGCCCATGCACTTTGACATAGCTAACAGTGGGAGAGCCTGGATTCAAGCCCAGAGTGTCTAGCTGAGAATGTACATATGTGATCACCACACTCAGTGCCTCCTTTATTTGCCTATCACCATGATCCAAACATTTGGCATGGAACTATAAATGCCTTCTTTCAGGAGTGGGGTAAAGGAGATGAGATTAGGGAGTCAAAGGTAAGTGTTCAGACTCTTTGGAAGTTTAGAACAGTTTTCCACAAAATGTGTGCTTTGGAAACTTGTATCAGAGTCACATGGATATTTATGAAATACACAGACTCTTGAACTCTACCCCTTACACACTGAAATGGAATTTTTCTGTATGCGATGTTTGAAAAACATTGGCTTCAAGTGTGACACTGGAATGCTTTAAAAAATCCCACTACTATAATTCCAAAATGATGAATGTGATACAGTTTTAAAGGAAAATTCAAAATCCTCCAAAATCCTTCTAAATATATGATGCCAGGAATGTCAGCCTGGATCTTAACCATTTAAAGCACCTACTTTATTCTGACGTAGTAGACAATTGAGAATTTTCCTCAATGCTTGCTTATGAAAAAAGGATCTCAAGCCTCAGTAGAGTAAATGATACTGGCAGGACTTGCAAATGTAAACAACTGGAAACTAACCAAAATAGGAGAAACAACAGTTTTTAGACATTGGAAAGCAGGCATGAGAAGACCGTGATCCTTGGGAAAAAAAAGAAAAAAAAAAAGAAAAGAAGGTGAGCCTTATAGTTGACGTTACTTTCCTCCTGGAAGCATTTTTTGGATCACAGCGTTAGTAGAAGGAGTCCAAGCAGAGCACTAACATCTCACTGGGTTGAAGAGACAGGGATTGGTATTCCAGGAAGTCAAGGCAGCTGGAATAGGTGGGACACATATAAGATATGAAGTCAGCAAAGAACAACTGCCAAGAAATGTAACTGGGGGACTCCCAGAACCCAAATGAGATTTGGTGATGTTCAAATTCTGATCGGCCATTGTGTTGAAATCTTGTTGAAGACCCAGGGTCTCAGTACCTACCCTAGAAGTCTAACACCTTGTTAAGACATGTAAACCAGCCATAGAGTAAAACTACTCTAGAACTGCTCTAACAGAGCTTAAAACAAGCCTCAGTAAGATCAAGCTGATCCACAAGTAACTTAAATGCCCTCTAAACAGACTTCAACACCCTTTGTAGAATGCAGCAAAATCTAGAGACTTTAACATGGTAGCATTCACAATGACAACATCCAACATCCAACAAAAAATTGCTTGATATGGGAAGAAGCAGGGAAAAAGTCAGTCAGTCCAAACAGAAAACATAAATGACAAAATGGTTGAACTTTACCCACACATACACACACATGCACACACTCAAAGACATAAAGGAAAATATGAATATAAATAAAAGAGCAATTGAAACTATGAAAAGAACCAAATGGAATTTCCAAAGATGAATATATAATTTCTAAAATTTAAAATATACTGGATGGACTTGAAGCAGATTAGAAACTACAGAAGAAAATTTCAGTGAACGGGAAAAAGTAACTATACAAACTGAGGCATAAAGAGAACAAAAAAGCTGACTTGTGGGACTGTATCAAGCAGACTAACACAGATGATTTCATGCCCTCCTGGGCTTAATTCTTACCATCACCATATGTACATTTGGGGCCAATTGATTTGACCTCTCTGTGCCCCAAATTCCCCAACTTTCAAACAGGGAGAGTAATAGCACCTGGATTAAAGGGTTTTCATGAGGATTAAACATGCTTATATATGTTAATACAGGTAAGGTAATCACACAGTAATCGATGAATTTTAACAATTTTTATTAAATTCCAAAATAAGAAGAGAAAAAAATTGATCATGAGAAGTTATTCTTAAATGGTGATCTAAGATTTTCAAAATTTGAAACTAGAAGATATAATTTGCCAAAAATAAAACAATTATTATGAAAGAAAAATAATTTACTTCTGAAAAGGAATAGGATTTATTGGAATCTGATTGTATTTTAACAAAGTTTTAACTATTGTTTAATTTTAAGATGTGGAGACAGAAAGGATGCACAATAAATGGTTAACAGTGATTACTTCTAAGGAGAAGAATTGGGAGATGGGGAAACTGAGGACTTTTGCTTTCTACTTTGTATATTTTTACAAATTTTCAAATCTCTTTAAAATCATGAAGTATTTATAGAATAAAGTTAGGAGAATTGAAATGAGATGACCTGATCGTATGTTATCAATTAGCCAGAAATTGGCTAATGTTTTCTTCCACCTCTGGCTTTACTATGATTCCGTTGCCTAAGATTGTCGCCCTTCTTCATTAAATACTATTAGACAATTGTCTCAAGGTCAATAGCATCAGTACCCTATTGACTATATTGCCAAGATTATATTGGGCCATTCAGAGCACTCAGTATTGCCTCTAACACATAGCAAGTCTCAATAAATACTAGTTCTCTTATGTCGCATTCCCAAATCACACCCATTTTTTCATTTAATGAACAGCATCAAGATTCTGGATTTTAGAGATTGCTTTTGGTGCACCTGTTTTTCTGGAATCTTTTTTATTTCAGTTGAGTTTTGTTTGTTGTTGTTTTCCTTCTTTTCTTTCTTTTTTTCCCTATCCGCTAAGGTCAGAGAAAACAAAATGAGACAATTTGTTTAAAGACTTTTTAATTTAAAGGCAGATGAGAAAAGTATTTCTTATCCTACTTTTGCTAAAGAAGTACCGGTGAGCAGTTGGAGTGGAGGGTAAACACAGCTGCAGGGAAATTGCTTTCAGAAACCCATTAAGCTAAACGATTTCAGCCACTAGGGATGGATGAGTGGTAGAAATAAATTCCTTTGTGGTACACAAGAGCACTGCAGGAAGTTGCATTTTAACCTGCCTTAAATAATCAGCAAGACATAATACCTAACTTAAATACACAGTCTACAGCCAAAATGCCTGAGGCATATGTTCTTTGCAACATTTCTACTCGAAAAGTGAAAGAATATTCATTGAGTCTATCGATGCTGCCTAAAAACCTGGGTAATGCTTGATATATTTTAAAGTATTTATGTTTATTTTCTAGTTAAATTATCTGTGGACATTGCACAAATTGTTCAATATAAATAAATGTATATTTTATAAAAGCACTCAGATGCATATAAAAACCGGAGAAACCTGAATGAGGTCCATAGTTTAATTTATAGTAGTGTACCAATCTCAATGTCTTGGTTTAAATAATATACAAAGGTTAAATAAGATGTTACATTGGAGGAAGCTGACTGCTGGATACATGGGAACTTTCCAAATGATTTTGCAACTTTCTGTGAGTCTAAAATAATTTCAAAATAAAGTTTTAAAAATCACCTATACTTCTAATATTTTGGTGTTGAAACAAATAAGGTCAGCATGATTTTAAAATGGACAAAAGAATGTGTCAGTGAGAACCCTGCCTTTGGTCAGTGATTTGTTTACCTGAAAAATTCCAGGGAAGGGGTTCAAATGCCATCACCTGGTTTTTCTCTTGTCTACTGTCCCCCAATTCTTATTTCTCTTAGTTGGTTCCAGTTTCAGACAGGCTCTTCTCTTAAGAAGCTCCAGTGCATCGTAGGGGAGGAAGGGATGAGAACAGGACAGAAAACTCTGGGCTGGTTTCACAAAGTGAATAGTTGCTAAGTGGAAAAAAACAAAACAAATTTCCACTGCAGCAGATGAGCGGAGATATGGAAAGTTTCAAAACAAAATAAAACAAACAAAACCCTAAAGAAACCATGTGTTCCGTAAATATTCAAAAGATATATATCTTTACCAATAATCAAAATTACATAAATTTAGAACGAAATTCCATTTTCATCTGACAAACCGGAAAAACTAAAACATTAAGTAAGACATACAGAGGCTGGGAAGCGTAAAATGGTACAAGCCTTCTAGAAAACAATTTATTCATATCCTTTGGCCCAGTAATTTCACTTTCAGTGATTCTAAGGAAGGAATTAAAAATACAGATAATGACTATGTACAGGGATATTTATGCAATGTTTTTTTTATCATAGTGAAAAGCATAATGTCTCAAAATTTGGGGATAATTGAATAAACATAGTGTTTCTGAATGACTGAATATTTGTAAACTTCCAGATTTCTTGTAATATTTAAAGTAATATTTTAAAAAAGGAAACAAATATGTATAAATCTATATTTTAAGAATTACCCTCAAATTTTAAAAGTTTTCTTACTAGCTGTGTGACCTTGGGCAGAATATTAACCTTCTGTGTCTCAGTTTCCTCATCTGTAGAATGCAGATAATTAGAGTGACTTATAGGCTTGAGATGAGGATTAAATGAGTTACTACAAGAAAAATAAATATTGCATGTTGTTAATTCATGTAATTGCATATATTACATGCTTTTCGATGTATTATATGCCTGGCACATAGTATTACTTTTTACAATAAATGAAAGCTTTTTTATTATATAAGACAAATTCTTTGGTGTGTATTGCCTTATAGAACTCTTAGAAAACTTTAGTGAAGTAGACCCCAGGATTTTCCAGTTAAAAATCTCAGTGATAACTCTTTCCACATTACAAATAGACATGCTTTAAAGGACTACGTACTCATTCATAGTTTAAATGAGTACAAGGAAAGAAGGGAAAGAGCAGGTAGGCTTCAGAAGAATTCAAGAATTGAGGAAGAAGACGCAATTGCATCCAGACAGTGTGTGAGAGGGAAGGGGCAGGGGGCCATCTATTTTATTATAAGCCTTTTCATTCCATTTAATTCTTTTTTTTTATTTGTTAAAAATAAAAAAATAGTATTTTGAAATGTGTAGGGCCAGAACACAGAAAAACTACTCATCTTCTTCAGGGTCTCTAAAATAAGAAAAGAAGTATTAAAATAAGAAAAGAAGCTATAGAAGAAAACCCTTGGCAGCACAAAGAGTAAGAGGCCATGATTCCAGGAATGGGAAATGTCGACAGAGGACTTCACACAATGAAGACCTTGGCAATGCCCTGAGGGGCTGTAGGATGAACTCTTCCCAGAAAGCATCACCCAGGGAACTCAAGGGCACCTCTTTGTAAGCAGTAGGAAAGTTCTGCTTTCTGACTGGCTCTGCTGGAGCTGGCCAGCCTGAAAGATCACCTTCAGGCAAAAATTGTGAGCTCTAATCTGGTGTATAATTCACTCTGTGTAAATATTTTCTTCTCAATATCACCTTAACTGGAGCAAACTCTTACCAAGGCAAGAGTTACCAGAGGTACTTTTCAAAGATGTATCCCCTCTCCCAGCAAAGGAGCATTTTTCCATGAGTGGGACATGGTTAGTCAAAGAGTTATCCACTGATATTTTTCAGACACCCAGAGAAAACAACCTCCAAGGACAAGAGAAGTAAAAATGCATGCATGCTCTCTGGTTGGAACCCAGGAGTCTGTTACCAACAACATCACTTCTAAACATCTGTCATTCAGGGACTTCCCTGGTGGCATAGTGGTTAACAATCTGCTTGCCAATGCAGGGGACACAGGTTCGATCCCTGGCCCCGGAAGATCCCACATGCCGTGGAGCCACTAAGCCCGTGCGCCACAACCCCTGAAGCCTGCGCACCCTAGAGCCTGCACTCCACAACTACTGAGCCCACGCGCCTCAACTACTGAAGCCCGTGTGCTCTAGGGCCTGTGTATCACAATTACTGAGCCTGCATGCCACAACTACTGAAGCCCGCACACCTAGAGTCCGTGCTCCGCAACAAGAGAAGCCACCGCAATGAGAAGCCCGCGCACCACAATGAAAAGTAACCCCTGCTCACCGCAACTAGAGAAAGCCTGCGTGCAGCAATGAAGACCCAACGCAGGCAAAAATAAATAATAAAAATAAAATTAAACATCTATCATTCAGGTACACTAAGGGGCCCCATGCTTCTTAGGACAAACTACTCTATACCCAACTAGATTCCAACATAGGTCATTTCAAAACTACTTGTATAACTCAGAATACCATTACCTCCCTTTGAAAACAAACAGCTAATATGTACACAGAAAAGGCACTCCGAGTTACAACTATCCAGTGAATGGCTGGACAATTAAACCTTCAATTTTCTTCTTTCCCCAGTGTCATGATGTCTCTCCCTGGCCACATTTGTTTCTTGTAGTTAGATACCCACCAACATCGGTTCTTCATTTTATAAGCAAATATAGCTATTATATAACAACTTGAGTGACAACCCCCCAAGCAGAAACTCAGCTTCAAGGAGCCTAACTATCTGAAACATGCCTAAGAATTGGGAAATAAAGAAAAATGGCAAAAATAATATATATACATATATATATATATATGCCTGTGTGTGTGTGTAAAAGAGTCTGAATCCAGGGATGCTTCTTAAATCCTTGCTCATATTGTGCCCCAAGGTTAATAAATATCTAGCTGGGAGAAACACAAGTATCTTGTCAGATACTATGTTACTTGGAGATAAAAAGATGAATAAAATACTCTAAAGGAATTTATAGTTCTAATAAGATTAATCTGGTTCCATGAACACAGAAGAACAAAAGCAGAACAATAGAATTAAAAGAATTCCTGCAGGCAGACGCACAGATAGCGGCAAGACCGAAGCTGTTTCTGGTTCTATTCTTAACTCACAGGGTAACTTGAGGCCAGTCACTCAAACTCTGGGTGTTCATTTGGGTTAGATTATGTCAAAACTCCAATTCCATTCTAAAAGTCTATGCATTTGGTTTTTAAAATAGTTGATAGTCTGACAACAGGAGTTTTTTTTTTTTTTTTAAGGCACAAAGTGTGAACAAAACAGAACAGCAGTTTGGGGTGATTTACTATAGAAGCAAAGCACTCTACCCTCAGAAGTAGGCTTTATCATGGCACATAAATCATTCACAAAGGCCCACAGGCAGGAAAAGTCCAGATAAAGCAATTGTGTATTAATGGGCTTTTATATTCTCTATCCTATTATTTTTTATTAACTTGTTTATTATCTATGATCTTGTCCATACCTGTCATATATTTATGTTTCAATAAATATTTTTTGAAAGAAATAATCATATTTTTTGAATCATATATGTTTCAATAAATATTTTTTGAAAGAAATAATCTCTTTTGATGATTTTTGACTCACAGTCAGTTTTGTAACCAGATTTCTGGCAATTTTTAAGCTGTATCTCTAAATGACTGGTTTAGCATTCACTACCTGTAAGGCTTTTTCCATGACACCAAGCAGTTCTTCAATTTTCAGGCCGCAGTGACCGGGTGTCGCACAAATTTGACACAGTTCTCAGACTGTCTACCTAGAGATAGCATCAGAGCCCATGGGTTAAGGGCTCAGTCCCACAAGACTAACGCACTTCAGACACCAAACCACAAGTCCAGGTTTCTACTGTGCTTCTGACTTAGTGGCTATAGATCAGAGGTTTCCACAACCTCCTTCTTGGGTGGGATTCATTTGCTAGAGAACTCAGAGAAAACACACATTTTCCAGTTTATTATAAAGGATATTCTGAACAATACAGATGAATGGGGGAGGTTTGGAAGGGTCCTGAGCACACGAGCTTCTGTTCTAGTGGAACAAGGGCGTCCCACCCTCCAAGGCATATTTACCAACCCAGAATGATTTCTTAAAGAATGGAATGCTATAGGGTGTACGGGAGAAAGAACTTTTTCTTCATCCTTTAAGGGTCCCTGGCTGGGTCTGAAAAGCAAACTGACAAAGACAGATTAACAAAAGAAAAGTGTACAAATTTTATTAAACTTTTATATGTACATGCGAGCCCTCACAAAAGAATGAAGCCCTAAAGAAGTGACCAGTGGAGGGAACTTTTATATCTTTTAGACAAAGAAACAATAAATTTGTGAAGAATTTGACAAGACAGGGGGGTTTGGGCTAGGGGTGGTAAATGGTAAGGAAGTAGCTGCAAAGATAAAGGTTAGTTTTAACAAAGTTTGTTTATACAGACTTCCCTTCCTCCTGGTACAGGGAGGGTGCATTTCACATGGGAAATTTACCTCCTGCTCTCAGGGAAGACGGGTGAAGTAGGGGGAGGGGAGATCAGAATAAGCGTCCTGCTTCTGCTGTTTCCTCAAACCCCCTTCAGCTTAGGCTATTCAATATGCCAAGGTACCATATTTTGGGGTAGCGTGTCATGAACCCCGTCAGGGGAGTATATTGTATGAATCGTATACAAAATTGTCTTTCACACTTCATACTGAAAAAAATAACTCCCCTGGTTATACAATTCTCAAAAATCTTTGAGGCAGGTAGTACGTGCTGTCCTGGCATTCAGAGCTGCAGATGGAGGACTCAGTTCGATCAATCAGATTAGTAACCGATTGTGGAGGGGATGGAAATGAGGGTGGAGGAAAGAAATACTTTTTCTTCTTTTTTTTTCCTGTCCCCTCTCCCAGCCAAAGATACACAGTAGCAGGGGTGGTGTGGGGCCTTTAGGGACTTTCCACCCCCTCACTTGTTCCCGTAAACCAAACTCTTGCGCCACTCCTTCTCCCTATCGAAACCAATTCTTCTCCCTATCGTGCGCCACTCCTTCTCCCTATCGAAACCAATTCTTCTCCCTATCGAAACCAATTCTTGGAGTTTTTCAGTTGACGGGGACTTTCCAGCCAGCGGGTAATTTTCCAGTTGCCCGTAACAGGCATACGCCCTAACCGCCACAATGAACAAACAACTGTAACGGCCAGAAGGTGGGGCAAAAGTTCCTAAGCCAATGAATTCAAAAGTCACCACATTTACCCAATCATTGTGAGAATATACCCGCCCTATGAGTAAATAAACCTATAAAAAGTATGTGATTCCGCTTTAAGGGGTTCCCCGTCGGCCTCCTGCGTGAGGTTCAGGGAACCCCGGTGCAACGGCTCCTAATAAACCTCTTGCGTGTTGCAACGGCTCTCGACTCTTGACGGTTTTTGGGCGAGTTGGAATCCCTCGTAGACCGTTTGGGTCTAACAGTGGCAAGAAGGAAAAACTGCAGAGATATTTAGAAGTCTACAGGAGATGTAGAGTGACTGTTTTGGAAAACAGGTGAGAAAGATCTAGGGTGGCTTCTACATTTCTTGCTAGAGTGACTTGCTCATCTTGCTTCAAACTCAGATTCAAGATGAATGTAATAATACATTCGAGGTTATCCACCAAGCCCTTCCTCTCCCTGATCATCACGTTTCAGTTTGTAACTAGACGGTGCCTTTGGGGGCATTGAAGTCCCCACTAACTGGCCTCTAATTCTGGAGTTTGAGGTTTATCAATTCCTCTAGACACCCCTTTTCTCAGTGGCTGTCCCCCCCCCCTTTTTTTTTTTGGCTGTGTTGGGTCTTCTTTGCTCCACGTGGGCTTTCTCTTGTTGTGGTGAGCAGGGGCTACTCTTTGTTGCAGTGCGCTGGCTTCTCATTGCAGTGGCTTCTCTTGTTGCAGAGTACAGGCTGTAGGCGTGCGAGCTTCAGGGATCAAATCATGTCCCCTGCATTGGCAGGCGGATTCTTAACCATTGCACCACCAGGGAAGTCCAGTGGCTGTTCTCTTTGAATTTTTATTGTATTTTAGCCAAATCTCTGTTACCACATCACATCGTATTGTAATTGAAAGAGTTTGCCTGCTTGTCTATCTCCTAGGGACCGGGAGCATCTCAATAGGCATCGTGATATATACATTTGTGTACCTTCCATGCTTGACACTGAGATGAAATTAAGGCATAGGATTGATGGCCATTTACCAAAAATAAATAGCAAAAAAAACCCTTTCAAATACAGGGCGTTTTAATAAAATAAAAGCATTTTAATAAAGACACACACAACTGAAGCCGAATCTTTAAGATACCTTCACCCGCTTAGTCATTCATTCATCATTCGTTTATTCATTCACTCATTCACCGACACCGTATTGAGGCACTGGGCTGGGTACTGGAGACACAGAGACGAATGGCAACATGCAGCTTCGGAGTCGCTCAGGGACTGAAAGAGAAACTGCATTTTACTGGTGGCCCCATTATCTGCCCCTGAGACCGTACAGATGGGTAGAGAACTTCAGAAGGCAGGCCCTAGGCCTCACTGGTTTCGCAGGCAACTAGTAGGTAGTTGTTGCATATTTGCTGAGTTAAGGTGGGAAAAACCCTTGCATCAAATAAACTTTATATCGAAGATGACGAGAAATGAAAATCTAATTTTATTTTTAGAAAACATCCAGAAGCAGCAGTTTTATTCCAGGGGAACGAACACACACCACCAGCATCTCAGCTCAGAACAGTGGTCCCCTGAAGTGGATGTGGAACGCAAAACAGAAATTTACTTCTATTGGGACTAAACTTATCCAAACAAGAGCGTGAGAGTCCGAAAGGGTCAAAGGTGGTCAGGGTTTAGAAATAAGGCAGCCTCTGTGTGGAAAAGTCTGTAAGCTGCCATGAGACTGGCTGAGAGGGAGCCCGCCTTAGCCGACATAAGGTGACCCTCTCAACTGGGCCGCGGGAGGGCGTGGGCACATTTGAGTCCTTGTCCTTGAAGGGCACTGAGCGAGCCGAGGGGAGGGGTGGGCGGGGCTCGGATTTCCAATCACAATAGAGGAAGCTCAGAGGCGGCCGAGGGGCGGGCCCCGCCTCCTCCTCCCTCCTTGCGGATCCTGCGCTGAAGGAGACGCACGCTGCTGACTTTGTCTTCTCCGTGCGACCCTTACCGCCGTCTCGAGAACTTTCTCTCCCCTGGTAGGTTTCTGCTCGGGACCCTGAATCCTGGCTCTCGAGCAGACTGGGTGGGACGTGGAAGGGAATCCTTGTGTAGCAAGACTGGGGGAAGGACCAGGAAGGACATCTGCGCTCCCGGGCCTGTAGCCCTGAGCATCCGGACTCGGGTTGGGGCGGGGGCCGTGCCCTGGGCTGGGGAGCAGGGCGGGGCGGAGGGGCTGCGACCGAGCCCCCGGGCTTTGTCCGCCACGCTTCAGTGCTCGCCGCCAGCCCCTGCTCCCCCGGGGGACAGACGTGTTGCATTTGCAGGTAATCCCGGACCCTGCGTGTCCTTGATGGGTTCATGGCGGCCGCATCACCCGCGGTGCCTGCTGGCGGGAGCCCGGACACGTGCTTGAGGAGCTGGAGGAGGGAGAAGGGGCCAGGTGACCTGTGAGGCTGGCGGATCGTGAGCCTGGGGATTGGCGTCCATTACCATGGGAATGGAGAAATGCCCGGCTTTTCGGGGTTGAGGGTGAAGGACGATCTTGGCCCTGCCCTCCAGCCTCTCCCAGGCTGCGGCACACGCAGCCCTTGCCGGAGCGATGGGCCGGCTCGTTTCTGGCTTCTTTTCTTGGTGCTTCGGGTGCTTTATTTGCCAGCTTTGGGTGTTGAGCGTGAGGAAGGCCTAGACTTTTTCGCCCTAGAGACCTTGTCCGGGGAGATCCGTAGTTGCTGCCTCCCCTTGTGACGTGCGCTCTCCTCTGCGGGCGACAAGAGGAAGAGGTGGCCCGTGGGTGGCCTGCACAGCCTTTGCAGCTGGGGCCTGCGGCGGTAGGAGGAGGGGAAGAGCCGGCGCTTACTAGTGAAGGTATCGCACGGCAAAACTGGGCTCTTTAAAAGGTTAGTCCGGGGGTTTCCCTGGTGGCGCAGTGGTTGAGAGTCCGCCTACCGATGCAGGGGACACGGATTCGTGCCCCGGTCCCGGAGGATCCCACATGCCGTGGAGCGGCTGGGCCCGTGAGCCATGGCCGCTGAGCCTATTTAAAAAAAAAAATGGTTAGTTTGCAAAGTAGAGCTTTGTTGCTGAACTTAAAAGCCCGGGTTCATTTCTAATGATTTATATCCACAGAAGGGACAGGAGGGTGGGGATGTAAAGGACCAAACATCAGAGGTAATTTTTACCCTGTTTAGCATTCTTTTCCCTTACAAGCCACCACTCTGGTCTTGAGGCACTCCTGTGTATAACATAAAATATTTTCTTCTAATTTCTTACAACTCCTGTTAGAACCCCTGTTAAGAGGGGAAAAAACAAAATTAAATTGCTTTTTCTCTAGAAAGATCTGAGAGAAAATCTGTACTTCCTCAAGCTTCTACACTGTCATTTCTGAAATTCCCCAAATAGTTTAAAAGATCTATCTGGACAACTAATCTGTATTTCTATAGCAGTCTTTCTGGATTTTTGTTTTCCACTGCTTTACTGGATCCTCTGTATACCTAAAGGATCTTAAACAAACCAGCTAGTGAAAATAACATAATAAAGAAAATCTGTGCGTATCTGTTCACCAAGAGAGGCGGCATCCTTCTGCTTCTGCGCAATATGCAGGACATGTGAATTTCATTGTTAAGGTCATCTATTTGTGGAGACAGTTGTACACCATTGTATATTTCTTTTTTCTCTAGCACGGAGGAGAAAACTGCAAATAGGCTTTGTAAAGGCAAAATAATCTGAGTTTAGTCCCTCATGTTTGGGGGAAAATAGTTTTTTGGGAAAAAAATAGCTATAGAATGAAACAGTTGTTAAAGTTATCTCCAAATCAAGTACTTTATTCCAACTTGGAGCCTTACCAACTCTTACTTAACATATACAATTACTAAACTAGGTTTTGTTACTTCATCCTTTGCAGATGAGAAACAAAAAACGAGAGGGAAGCAGGGGTACAGTTTGAAACAGGGACATTGTCCTCTAAGTTAACAGTTTAGCATTAAAAGTAAAAGGCAAACACAAATACTATATAATGGGTTACAATTATAAATGATACTTAATTCTGAAGAAAGGGCTTTTTTATGATCTGTACCCTCTTTGTTTAAGAAAGCGGGTTGATACAATAAATTTTGCCTTTTGTTTTAGTTATCCAGAACACTGAGCTGATGGCACAGATGAAATTGGTGTTACTGTATAAATGTTTTCTAACAGTTTCCATTTTTTTAACTTTTCCTTTTTGGCTTTTTCTTAATGGCTGGAAAGAAACTCACTCAAAGGCTGATATTCTCCTAATGTGACCCCCTGAAAAAAAAATTTAATGAGTACCCACCTTCCAATAAGCTTCCAAGGTGCACTAAAAGGAATTCAGAGTGATATTTTCTGCAGATTTTGCATAAACATTATTCATCACCATTGTCACTGTATTTAAGCACACATAGTATGTCCAGTACACTGTGACAAATTTTAAGTGAAACTTCAATAGAAGAAGAAAATAGAAGGACCAGTTGGTCCCTATCTTCTAAGAGTGATAATAACCACTGGTAGTAGAAATTATATTCATAACTGGCCATTCTTTTAGCCCAAGCTTAAATATGGGTTAATACTGGGCTCTAACTTAAATAGTTACAAATAAATACTTTATAGGGGTCATAGAAACAAATCCACTAATCTAAATCTAAATATTATTCATGTTGTTTAGCCAGTAAATGAATGGCCACAAGACAAAATTGTTGCAACTTTGTTAAATACTATTAGAAAAGCAAGGACAGGCTGAAGAGACGGACCCAAATTCTAACGGGCTTCAAGGAGGTTTTTGTCTTGTTTTTTGTTAATGGGTTAACATGGTTTTTTTTTTTTTAAACATCTTTATTGGAGTATAATTGCTTTACAACATTGTGTTAGTTTCTGCTGTATAACAAAGTGAATCAGTATATGTATACATATATCCCCATATCGCCTCTCTCTTGCATCTCCCACCCTTCCTATCCCACCCCTTTAGGTCCTCACAAAGCACCGGAGCTGATCTCCCTGTGCTATGCGGCTGCTTCCCACTAGCTATCTATTTTACATTTGGTAGTGTATATATGTCCATGCCAGTGTTTCATTTCGTCCCAGCTTACCCTTCCCCCTCCCTGTGTCCTCAAGTCCATTCTCTACATCTATGTCTTTATTCCTGTCCTGCCGCTAGGTTCTTCAGAATCTGTTTTGTTTTGTTTTAGATTTCCATATATATATGTTATCATACGGTATTTGTTTTTCTCTTTCTGACTTAACTTCACTCTGTATGACAGACTCTAGGTCCATCCATCTCACTACAAATAACTCAATTTTGTTTCTTTTTATGGCTAAGTAATATTCCGTTGTATATATGTGCCACATCTTCTTTATCCATTCATCTGTCGATGGACACTTAGGTTGCTTCCATGTCCTGGCTATTGTAAATAGAGCTGCAATGAACATTGTGGTACATAACTCTTTTTGAATTATGGTTTTCTCAGGGTATATGCCCAGTAGTGGGATTGCTGGGTTGTATGCTATTTTTATTATTTTATTCTTTTTGTTGCAATGGTAAATGGGAGTGTTCCCTTAATTTCTCTTTCAGTTTTTTCATCATCAGTGTATAGGTATGCAAGAAATTTCTGTGCATTAATTTTGTATCTTGCTACTTTCCCAAATTCATTGATTAGTTCTAGTAGTTTTCTTGTAGCATCTTTAGGATTCTCTGTATAGAGTATCATGTCATCTGCAAACAGTGACAGCTTTATTTCTTCTTTTCCGATTTGGATTCCTTTTATTTTGTTTTCTTCTCTGATTGCTATGGCTAAATCTTCCAAAACTATGTTGAATAATAGTGGTGAGAGTGGACAACCTTGTCTTGTTCCTGATCTTAGAGGAAATGGTTTCAGTTTTTCACCATTGAGAATGATGTTGGCTGTGGGTTTGTCTTATATGGCCTTTATTATGTTGAGGTCAGTTCTCTCTGTGCCTAGTTTCTTGAGGGTTTTTTATCATAAATGGGTGTTGAATTTTGTTGAAACCTTTTTCTTCATCTATTGAGATGATCACGTTTTTTCTCCTTCAATTTGTTAATATGGTTGATCACATTGTTTTTTAAAAATATATTCTGTGCTCTAGAATACCATTATGCTCCTTTGAAAATGTATTTTAGTTCAAACTTGCAACAGTAACATTACAAATTCCCACACAGGTTTCTCATGTGGACACGTGTAATATTTTGATTATTTTCTTTCAGGGCACAATGGCAACTCTTAAGGAAAAACTGATCGCACCAGTTGCAGAAGAAGAGGCAACGGTCCCAAACAATAAGATCACTGTAGTGGGTGTTGGACAAGTTGGTATGGCATGTGCCATTAGCATTCTGGGAAAGGTACGTACTTTCAAGAACACCATACATACTAATGAGAACCTACTGTATAGCACAGGGAACTCTACTCAGTGCTCTGTGGTGACCTAAATGGGAAGGAAATCCAAAAAGGAGGGTATATATGTATACATATAGCTGATTCCCTTTGCTGTACAGCAGAAACTGACACAACATTGTAAAGCAACTATACTCCAATAAAAATTAATTAACAAAAACAAAACAACACCATATGTGATAGATAATTCAGCATGTGTATACAGTCTCTTTAGGTATCTGAGAATTTGATTGTATCTTCAAAAGATAAGTTGTAGGCATCGTGATACTTCACCTTTAAACACATTAGCATGTATTTCCTGAGAGAATGACATTCTTCCTATCTGACACAGTAGAGTTACTGTGCTCAGGAAATTTAATACTGATAAAATGCTATTATCTAATATGTAGTACCCAGATTAAATGTTCTCCAACTATCAGAATCCTGCCTTTTCTCCCCTAATCCAAGATCATATTTTTATATACTTGTCATGTCTCTTTCTTCTTCTTTAATTTGGAACTGAGCCATTCTTTGTCTGTCACGTCATTGATACGTTTGTAGAGTCCCCATCGGTTCTGTAGGATGCCCCTCAATTTATGGTGGTCTGATGTTTCCTTGTAATTGGGTTCAGGTTAGGTTTGGGAGGTGGGGTGCTGGCACATCCTTCACAATGCATCACAATTTTGTCTCATGACTGGTGGTGCCCAGGAGTCCTCTGGTTGAAGTGGTAACTGTCAGACTTCTCCACTGCAAAGGTCCGTTAGCCCTCTATAGTTAATAAATAATCTGCACAGTCGCTTTTTGAGGTCATGGAAATATCCTATTATTCCCCTCAGACCCCCACCCAGTCATTTTATTTTGAAATGATTTCAGATTTACAGAAAAATTTGCAAGACTATAAAAAAAATAAAACTTCCATATTCACTTCACCCATGTTTACCAATTCTTAACATATTTGTGTGTGTGTGTGTAGGTGTGGGTGCACGCACGTGTGCACACATGTATGGACTTTTTTCTGAACCATTAGAGAATAAATGCAAATGTGCCCTTCCTTTCCTTCTGTCTGTCAGAGTACATTTCCTCAAGATAGGACATTCTCACATAGTTCAATTATCAACATCAGATTTAACACTGACAACATGCTACTAGCACCCTCTACTCCTCCAGATTATATTTTCCCCAGATACCTCCATAGACTTTTAGTTTGCTTCCTGTATTCTTACTTACCTCGTTGAATTGATCCTTGTTCTTTCTGAAGGCTGTCTTAAATGTTTTTTAGGGGAACCCCTCCCCTAAATGCTGCCTGGCCTTCCGTAGAGCACACTGTCCATTTGTATTGTATGTGAAGGCTGCTTGAATAACTCCTAGCCGAGCATATTTCTATTTACAAAATTTAACTTCTAAAGCAACAGATTCTGAATCTTCACTGAGGAAAAAGTCATCAAAGAAATCAACTAAAATATGTAGTGCACACCAATGAAAGTTTTATTCTTTGGCATTTTTTTCTTGCTAGTTTTCATTGGCTAGGTTCCCCTCATTTAGGAGAGCTGCTTCCCAAATTGCAGGGAATTTAAATAATCACAATTTAGTGTTCATCCTTCATACCAGTAAAAATGAAAAGTATTCCAGCTTACCTTTCTTTTAAAATACGTACCATGTTTGAAGTGCTTTGACTAAAATGCTTCATTTTAAACAACAATCTCAAGAAATGGGAACTGTTCATATCCTGTTTCCAGATGAGGTAGCTGTGGCTTCATTAGATTAAGTGGCCTGCCTATTGTCACACAGCTGGTAATGGTAGAGCTGTATTTTGAGCCCAGGACTCTGAACGCTTAACCATAGTGACTCCGCAGTTTCTTTTCATTCTATGCTAGTATTGGGGCAATTAAAGACGTGTATTTTTCTTTTAATTGAAGTATAGTTGATTTACAGTGTTGTGTTTTAGTTTCAAGTGTACAGCAAAGTGATTATTCAGATATATCTTTTTCAGATTCTTTTCCATTATAGGTTATTACAAAATATTGAGTATCATGCCCTGTATGATACAGTAGGTCCTTGCTTATCTATTTTATATATAGTAGTGTGTATATGTTAATCCCAAGCTCCTACTTTATCTCTCCCATCCCCCCAGACATAAATGTATTACTAAAACACTAGCTAAAGATTTTTCATTCCTCCTGCTAATCTGAGAATTTGGATTTTCAGGAAACTATATCTGAGCTGTCATGATTCTATAAGGAGTACCTCGCTGATTGTTTTAAGTGTAAATCTAAAATCCTCTTGGGTAAATAATTTAGTTGAGACTCTCCTCTCTGCAGTTATATAATACTTTGGCCCAATTCTAGTGATCGAGAGAACAGACTGGGCCCCTAACACCAGTAGGAATCTTCCCATTGAGCTGCTGTGAAGGAAGGACTGCCTTATTGAAAGACCATTTTATTACTCAGAAGTGTTTAAATCTTCTTTTAATGGGGAAGAATTAGAGTCAAAGTTGTTATTACTCTTTGGTAAGGATTATAAACCCCACTGGTTCAATAAGAAAGGGAACTAACAGTGCCATTGTGTCAGGTGTCTGCATGTTACCTTATTCCTCTAGAAAAGTTCTAGGGGATATTGTCATCTCTATATTACTGTTGGAAAAGGACAAACTCAGAAAGATTAAGCCCCTTGATTAAGATCTCAGAGATCCTAAGTGCTGGATCCAGTCTCTGAGTCCATCACCAGTGTGCTTTGCAGAGGACACACACTGCTTTGGCCCAGAAAGTGAACAAAGCTGGGGCACCAGGGACAGAGGTTGAGCAGGCCCACGCCTTAACCGGGCCCGTGGAGGCAGCTGAGGCTCCCGAGTACAACGTCCACCATTACAAAGACACCGGTGTTCTCTGCTTCTCTTCCACACTCTCCCCAGCCTCATTGCCAACATGGAAACCATCGTGAGCTTTTATAAAAATAGCTTCCCTACTTAGAACTTTCTGATAGTGTAAACAGTGCACGTCAACTACAGGCATACATAATATGCAATGAGGCGTCAAGGATCTTTCCCTGCCTGTCTCTCAGAGCAAGGTGGGGTGCACACCTCCGGGGGGCGCCATTCAGAGGGTCAGGAGCGCCTTTCCGGTGCAGTGTGGTGGTGCTGTCTCTGACTTTTCATCTCTTACCTTCTGCCCTCTTTCTTCAAAACACCAAGCTCATGGCTGCTTAAACCCTTTTAGTACTTGATTTCCCTTCCCCTGGAATGACTGCTCTAGACCATCAGAGTTCACTCCCTCCCATCATTCACGTCACGCTTTTGTGGGCAGACCTTCCCTGACTGTCCAATACCAAGTAAGCGTCCTTCCCTTCCCTTTAACTTCACCCTGCCTTGCCCTGTTTATAGCACTTCCATTATCAGAGTCATCCTAAACTGTATGCTTCACTCCTATTCCCTTCCTGGTACATTCCATGAGGGCAGGCACTGCCAGATTTGTTCATGACTGTATTCCTCGTTAGTAGAATAATGCCTGGCACATTCAGTAGTAAATATGTATTAAATAAATGGATATTCCTGCTATTATGAAGAAACTGCACTTAGAGCTGGTCAGATTTTGATCATAGCTTTTCCTTTTTCATGGCTTCTTCTGCCACCCCTACCAATCACGAGCTCTGTGTTTTGGCTGCGAAGATCCCGTCATGTTGTCAAGGTCATACAGAAGTTCCATGCAGTTATTCCACCCTTAGCCTCTGTGCAGCTGTTTTTGGTTTGAGTGTCTGTTCTTGATTCAGTCAACTGTAGCCACATTCTTGTGGTACAAACCCAGCATAAGGAGTCTCTTAGAAGGAGCAATGTAATTACATACTGCAAAGTAGTTTTTGCCGTGCAAGACTTGGCCTAAAAGCGAGACTTAATTAGAATTTGGTGTCTGTACAAGAATAGACAGGTTAATGTAACAGACTCAAAGCCCAGAAACAGGACCGAAGAGTATTTAATGAAAAGTGGCAATTCCAGAGCAGAAGAAAAACAAATTATTGAATAAACGCTGTTTGTCCATTTAGCTAATTATTTGGAAAAAGTTATACCTTTTCCTCCAACAAAATGTCATGCAAGCTAAACACTTGAATATAAAAATGCAGCCATCAAATATTAAGCCACTGGCAGCAGTAATTTACTAGCTAAGAGGGCCAAGCGGTAGATTATGGCTGTGTCTTGTCCACATGGAGTTTTAGATTAAGAGACAATTTTTGTAGTATATTAAACAAGGTTCCAGCAGCAATGTTCTTGGCTTCTAACTGATCTCGTTCCTTAATAAGGTACTGCTTTTGCGATGAATCTAACCCTTGATGTATCAAACATTTTAAAATATATTTGCAGCGTAAGTGGAATATACGTATGGCTGATATACACTATGTGAATGCAGAAGGAGATTTCTTTAAGCCAAAGTGTCAGTACTTAGTCACACATCTTCTATTTGCCTGCCTCCCACTGGGAGGATATTTAGTCCCACAGATGCAGCTAAATTCAGCGCTGCAATTATTTTCTCAAAGTGTTGGATCTCTTCCTTCCTTGCCAGCTGACTATGTACTTCTCAGACAATTCTCTACCCACTGAAACGAAACACAGGATCTGAGATCCTGTGACATCCTTTTCCACTTAAGCCCCAAATTGTTGTGCCCCGTTGACTTTCACAGCACCCATGTGATGCTCCCAAAATAAGAGTGGCATTCCTGGTGCTCAGGACCTTGACGGAACGGTTATTACGTTCTCTTGTATGGTTTTAGGGCTTCCGAAACACAAATGAGGGTTTTGTGTGGTCTTGTCAGAGGCTGCAGAGGAACGAAACCATTTTTAAAGTGTTGAAACATGAGTTGAAGTGAAAATGGGTGAACATTAATGCCAGTATTTGACATACATGGAAATGAGAAAATATTTACCGAGTAACCCCCACCCAGCTCATAAAAGGGTCATTTCAGAAGCTTGCAAGTGAATCAGTTGCTTGGAACTAAGAACACATTCAGTCACAGGGAGGCTTGAGTCTCAGGGAAACCCTCACAAGCAGGCCTATTGCGGCTCACTGCTTGAGGCCAGCTGCCACTGGACTTCTAGAAACGGGACAGTGTTCATTCCTTGCCTCCTATGGGGAGCGGAACCTGCTTTGTTGGCAGCTTAGCCTGGTCAAGTTTTCTTAATGGCTGCCTCACCTCTCTTTGCTTCTCCCTCTGCTGCTCAAAGCCTCACTGACCCCTCCATTTCTACCCTGGATTATTCTATCGTAGCCTTCAAAGTGCTTCCTGAACCCCAGTTACTTAACGCTTTTTTCCCATCAACACCCTTTATTTACCCTTTACCTAGCTGATCTCACTATCAAAGAGGTATTTGCACTGTTAAGTGTGATATATCATATTAAGCTAATTATTTTGCTAACAGCCCGGTTTTTTGCTAAAACCAGTAAAGGCCAGGATTTGGGCCATGTTTCAATGGGAAGGATAACTACTTTTTAAAGAGTTTGTAAATTATGAGCTTTCACAAGACAGCCAACTTTAAAAGCTGAAAAGTTATTTAGATGCAATTAGATTGACACCCTCTCCCCTTCATTCTTCTGAGAAGAAAAGGTTGACTTGCTGAAGAATGGACATGATTATTGATTTACGGTTTTTCTTGGGTTGGATGGCACAGGTGACAGTCGGAATAGAAAATAAGAGAACTCTGAGACTGGGCAAGTTTGGGTTAGTCATGCATAGAGAATTCACTAGCCCTGGACCCCTGTGTCCATGACTCCTTCCTTTCCCCACCAGGATGTTCAAGTCGGTCAGAGCCCACCTGAGGATTCCTAGCTTCACCCAGGGCTTCAAAGCCAGCTCTAAAGTGAACTCAACCTCTTGATGGTTTTAAACTAAATCTGCCCTCTCAAAAACCCCTCCAAACTGGGGGGTGACCTTCGGGATGGACACACTGCCCAAGGTTGTTTCTAGGTCTCTGTCTCTTTTTCACCACCATCCCCCATGAATATGAAAACTTGTGCACCCTGAGGCCACTGTTGAGCCACACTGGTTTCATGTCTGCAGATTCTTTTTTTTTTTTTTTTTACATCTTTATTGGAGTATAATTGCTTTACAATGGTGTGTTAGTTTCTGCTTTATAACAAAGTGAATCAGTTATACATATACATATGGTCCCGTATCTCCTCCCTCTTGCGTCTCCCTCCCTCCCACCCTCCCTATCCCACCCCTCCAGGCGGTCACAAAGCACCGAGCTGATCTCCCGGTGCTGTGCGGCTGCTTCCCACTAGCTATCTACCTTACGTTTGGTAGTGTATATATGTCCATGCCTCTCTCTCGCTTTGTCACAGCTTACCCTTCTCCCTCGCCATATCCTCAAGTCTGTTCTCTAGTAGGTCTGTGTCTTTATTCCTGTCTTACCCCTAAAAACAAAAATAAACAAATGGGACCTAATGAAACTTCAAAGCTTTTGCGCCGCAAAGGCAACCATAAACAAGACCAAAAGATAACCCTCAGAATGGGAGAAAATATTTGCAAATGAAGCAACTGACAAAGGATTAATCTCCAAAATTTATAAGCAGCTCATGCAGCTCAATAACAAAAAAACAAACAACCCCATCCAAACATGTCTTCGGATTCTTAAAGCAATTTGCATCATGCTCATTGAATGCCAGTTGGGTACCAGAAGGTGAAATTCTGAAAAATTGGTATCTTAAATATTAATAGTTTGCTATTTAAGACATTTTATCATGAAATTGTTTTTAAAGAGCACACCTAACTCCATGGTAAAATTCTTGTCTAGATTTTTAGACATTGGTTACTTTGCCATTTCAACAGTCTCTGGCTTGTGCCGGCAGCTGAGGTATCCTAGAGCGGCTTCCAGTCCTAACAGCTGTTTTTGTGTTTGTAGTCTCTCACTGATGAACTTGCTCTTGTGGATGTTTTGGAAGATAAACTCAAAGGAGAAATGATGGACCTGCAGCATGGGAGCTTATTCCTTCAGACACCAAAAATCGTGGCAGACAAAGGTAGTCTCATTTCATGCCCAAAGTGATCAAATAATAAATCGATATCCTCACTCCTTTATAGAAGATCGGTTTTCCCATCCTGGTGAATCTAGTGTTGGTAGTTTCTCCTTTCCTTCTGGGTCCAATTCATCCTCAAAAACAAACATAATTGTTATTACCTCTGTAGTCCCTCTCCCACTGCCTTCCACACATTTGGTACATATAACAGTTTAGGAAATTGGATCCTAATGCTTGTTTACACATACCTGAGAACGGGGATGTTTTAGATCTGAAAAAAATACTGCACAAGGTAATTTGAGTGCCTTGAAGAAATTAACTAAATTCATATTCTAGCCATCTTTGTCCTGGATTAATGGATTTATGCTGTGACACTGTCACCACAGCACAGCTGTGCCTACAGATGTAGAAATGTGGGCCCAAAATAATTCCTAACAATGCTACTAATAATAGCTGTTATTCACTGAAGTATTAGCATTCTGGGTATGCTAATGTGAAACTTTGCATATCTCATCTTCACAGCAGCCCTATGAGAGATGGATACTATTACCTCCATTTTGTGGAAGAGGAAGCTGATAAAGTATTAGTAACTGAAAAGTCACATAGGGACATGGTTTGAATCATCCATAGCTATTGAGTCTAATGACCACATCAAATCAAAATGTCTATAATTTGGGAAAGGGTGCACTTCCTTGAGGAAAAAATAAACTATTTTCTAGAGGGACTCACTGCTAAAAATGAACAAGCTTCTTGGGCTTCCCTGGTGGCACAGTGGTTGGGAGCCCGCGGGGGACACAGGTTCGTGCCCCGGTCCGGGAGGATCCCGCGTGCCGCAGAGTGTCTGGGCCCGTGAGCCATGGCCGCTGGGCCTGCACGTCCGGAGCCTGTGCTCCGCAACTGGAGAGGCCACAGCAGTAAGAGAGGCCCGCGTACCGCAAAAAAAAAAAAAAAAAATAAGCTTCTTTAAAATATTGAGTATTAGACATTAAATTCTAGCCAAGAACACTGGAGTGCCTTCCTTCCCTTCATAGATTGAATTAACATTACAAGTCTGCAGTTACCTTTAAATTGCTTTTTTGTTGGAGGGCTGCCTGTTGAACTTTGGACTCACTGTGTTTATGCTTTGTATTATTACTGACAGTATAATCTTCTCTAAAGCCAATAGCATTTTGCATTTGTTAGCCAGAAACATAATTTAGGGCCATGCTTCCTTCCCGGGTCCATTTTCTGAGCCAGTGTTACAGTTGGAATGTTTCCACATCACTCAAGGAGGAAGAAGCCACAGAACATTGGTGTTGCAACTCAGCACCTTATACAGAAAATGTAATTCTCACGTACGTTCTGGGAGCTTATGTATAGATTCCTAGAGCATATTATACAACATGTTTTGATGAAGAGTTGTATGTAAAGTACTTTTCTTCCTCTCCTTCAAGATTACTCTGTGACCGCCAATTCCAAGATCGTGGTGGTAACTGCAGGAGTTCGCCAGCAAGAGGGAGAAAGTCGTCTGAATCTGGTGCAGAGGAATGTTAATGTCTTCAAGTTCATCATTCCTCAGATCGTCAAGTACAGTCCTGACTGCATCATAATTGTGGTTTCTAACCCAGGTATTACTATAATGCCTTAAGGTTCAGTTCTGTTAAATTCAATATTTTGGATTTTTTTTTTTTTTTAACTTAAAGTCTGTTCTGGTGTCTGCTGGCAGGAACAATTCACGTGTCTTCTGTTTTTGGCCACAAAAGAGTGGTGTTTGCAAAACCAATGACACCGTCCCAGGCCACATGCTTAAGAATGTGAGAAGAGTTTTATATAAAGCAATTTCATCTGCTTGTTTTATCTGGCTTTGTTGTAAAGTCTAAAAGCTTTTAAACTTTTCTATCAAGATTATCCTGGGATGCATAATGAAGCATTTGAATGTGACTCCAATTTGGATGAAATATTTTAGCATATTTGACCTACTGTTTTCCAGAAAATGCTTTCTAATCTTCTTATTTATTTCTAAACTTCTTGAAAATTGAGTTGATTGAATTTGAAGAGTTTAAGAAAGCCATTAATTAGTCTAGGTTTAAAGATAGAAATAGACTGTATTGATGGACAAATACATGCTTAACATCAAATGTTGTAACTTGAAAACTTCTGGTTAGAAAGAATTGCATTTTTTCAACCCAAACAGTCAAAATTCACTCTCTGTTTCACACTTCTTTTGCCTACAATTTGCCATCAAGCTTACTATTTACTGGTGAGCACAGCAGGTACAGTGATAAAATGGTAAAGCTACTAATTATCTCTGACACTTCACATTGAGAAAGATTGTGAATAAGAGCCAAGAAGATCCTTCTAATTTACGGCGGGTTTGTTGTTGTTTGTTTGCTTGTTTTAGCCGCACCGTGTGGCTTATGGGATCTTGGTCCCAGACCAGGGATTGAACCCCGGCCCTCAGCAATGAAAGCACAGAGTCCTAACCATTGGACCGCCAGGGAATTCCCTCATTTATGGGATATTGAGAGTTGGGAGCCAGCAAGACCAGATATTATTTTAGTATTATTCTCTGTAATCCTGGATTAAGAGTTTCCTAAATAGCTCAACCTTGCATCTAAAAGTTCTCATAAATAGAGGGTGGCAGATAGATGTGGAACATGAATGACAAACAGGAGACACAGATGAGCTTGTGCCGCATCCTGTGCTTAAGGCAGACAGTATTAACTGGTTATACAGCTTTTCCAGGTATAGCTTCAAAGTCTTAACCCTCCAGGGGGTCACTCCTACTGAGTCAAAGTTGCCAAGGAAGAGTTTATAATATCCAGGCCAAAATGACCTTAAAATATCTCAGCCGGTGTCTATATGTGGGAGTGGAGGTGGAGACTTGCCTTCCTTGTGTGCACGTTTTCCTACTCTGCACAGCTTAGCCTGTAAGTGCTGTGATCTCCTCTAGCCCAGCAGGTTTTAGCTTTGCAGTCTCTGTGCCACACAAGAATAAAGGCTGTGTCATAGAATTCCTTTCAATAAATAGTAGAAAATGTTAATACCCTGTATTATCACAGCTGTTTACTGAATAGTATCTTGTTCCCAGGGAAATTTATAGCAGCATGCCTTGGTAGTTTAGTAACTGATAGCTTTTGGTTTCTCATGACGGTTGTTATAATCGTGGAATGTTAGCATTGGGAGAAACTTAAGTGATGAACTAACTCAACCCCTTTTCTTTTTCTTTCCATATATAGTAAATTAATCTGCAAGACTCTTTTATTATTCTTGTTTCAAGTAATAATGTAAATAAAAACCGCAATATTGCATTTCCCATGTTTTACAATCTCTCTTACTATAAAACTTAAGTTTTTTTCCTGTCTTTCTAACTCCCGTCATCTCTCATTATGAAAAGTCAAGTATTTACATCTTTCTGGGCACATCTTATTTGGAGGATGGGGCAGTGTGAGAGGAGTAAACCAGGGAACCCATTAATTGACATAGCAGTTGAAATCAGTTTTGATGTACTTACATACATTATTTTTTAAATTTTTAGTGGACATTCTCACATATGTTACCTGGAAACTAAGTGGATTACCCAAGCACCATGTGATCGGAAGTGGATGTAATCTGGATTCTGCTAGATTTCGCTATCTTATGGCTGAAAAACTTGGCATTCATCCCAGCAGCTGCCACGGATGGATTTTGGGAGAACATGGCGACTCAAGTGGTAAAAAAAAAAAAGGACAATATTTACTGTGTACTTATGTGGTGTTCTTGCCATTCTGACTGTTTTGTTTGTTTTTACATTATATTTTCTATATTTTCATGTACTTCACATTACTAATAAGTAATTGTGGGAGGTTACTTTGATACTGACTAGGTAAATATCTGATTCCTCATCAACTTTTTGCCTGCTAAGTTTAGTATCCACTTAGGATTCTTGCCTAAATAAATTATGATGGTTGTCAAACATATTCTAATTCCATCATTTCCTCTTAAACGTTGAATTTTATACATTGTATAGGCTTATGGTGTAAAACTGTCATAATCCAAAACAGAATGATAGTCTTTGTTTTACTAAATTCAGTTTTGCCCAATATGCAAGGGGCTATTTTCTCCCTAAAAGGTTAAGGTGTAAATTTTCCTTTGAATTTAGTGAGAGTTAGTACTGTGATTTTGGTAGAGTTTACTTTGGTACTGAAAGAATTTGGTCTTAAAATTATTGCATTGGTGCTTTCTTATATGATGATGCTGACTTTTTTTTTTTCTGACACATTGTACCACTTCAGTCAAGAGTTTCTCATGTCCAACGATTTTCCTGAATTTATATGCTGTATAAAGTAGTACAATGTCTGGTGTACAGTAAAAACTCAGTGCTAGTTATCACAATTGCTAGAAACACAGATCTGGAAGTGACCTTACATGTTGAAGATCCTTTAGCTGGCTAGTGGCATAACTGTAGCTAGAATCATGTCTTCTGATTCCTATCCAATGTTTTATTTACTCATTACTGTGTCATTTTTTCCAAAACATCTCCCCCCCCCCATTTCCCTATTGATCTATACTGTGTACATAAAATGAAAGAGAATTAAACTATGCTCACTTAGGCATGATTATGTAGATTTCATAGTCTTCAACAAAAACCAGGAAAATGCTGTAGTTTTCTCAACAGTTACCCTGAATTAGCAAAAGTTGTGGACTGAAACATGGTCTTGTTTGGCCATGGGCAGCTTTGCCCTTCACAGTTGGTTCTAGCCTTTACCCCAGGGCTCTGCTCTTATTTTCTGAATCTAAGTGTTTTCCTTCAAAGGTCCCTAAGGAACACATACTTATTTTTCAAGGTCCGGTTCAAACGCATATTTTTTGTAGCGCTTTCTGACATTTGATTTTCCCCTACATTAAGTAGACCCTTATTTATGTTTTATTACACTTTCTTCATCGCTCCGTAAGAACATATCCCATTGCTTTAGTGTCCTTTACTAACTGTTTCTCCTAGTAAATTCTCAACTTGTCCATGGTACAGAGCATATTTTAATCCATCTTTATATGCCTTTTGGCTGGGCAAGAGGTGTTCAGAATAGGTAACGGGGTGTTTTGGTGCATCAGAGCCTCCAAAAGATAGAGTCAATGATAACACCTTTGTCTGCTATGCCTTTGGGGGCATTCTTGGAAGGAAATATTTGGTGCGGTTAAGACCAGAGCAATTCATTGTGGTTACATGGAGTTTCTTTCCAGAAATGGACTGAACTTAGAGCATGATAAGAGAAAATTAGACGATACTTGGGTGTTTTCCAAGAATTCTTTTGTTTTTTACTTCACTCTAGGAATAAAGGGGGCTTATATTTGAAAAATAAGCAGGCAAAAAGTTAATTCCTCAAACCCAAAGTTTAGAGTAGTCCCAAACTAGAATCCCTTAGGAGTTCACAAACCTAGGGAAAGGCAAGAATTTCATAATGTCTGTAAGCTTTACCCAGCAATTCTGTTTGCGCCAAAACGGTTGAAAGTTAAAAGGTCAGATTTGAGGGCAAATGTCAGCCTTTGCAGGGAAGTGTATTGGAGTCAGTTGTCACTGGAGCAGTAAGTGGGTAACTTGCAACAGGGGTGAAATCTGAACTAAGAGAAGAAAAGATTTTTTTAAAAATAAGGTCAGAGATAGATAAAATGTTTGTGTATTTATTTTTTCCCCCGCAGTGGCTGTGTGGAGTGGGGTGAATGTGGCAGGTGTTTCTCTCCAGGAACTGAATCCAGAAATGGGAACGGACGATGATAGTGAAAATTGGAAGGAAGTGCACAAGATGGTGGTTGAAAGGTACATAGGAGGGAGCTTGATTTAAGACAATTAGTATCATGTTAGACAAAATTGTGAACGCTTCCCATGGCTGCCTGTTCAGATAAGCTTAAAAGTTTTTTGTTTGTTTGTTTTTTGTTCTTGCTTTTTTTCCTGTTTTTCTTTTTTTAAATTACTCTTTGTTTTGGGGGGGGGGGGGTTTTTTTCTTTTTTTTAGTATCATGTTAGACAAAATTGTGAACGCTTCCCATGGCTGCCTGTTCAGATAAGCTTAAAAGTTTTTTGTTTGTTTGTTTTTTGTTCTTGCTTTTTTTCCTGTTTTTCTTTTTTTAAATTACTCTTTTTTTGGGGGGGGGGGGTGTTTTTTTCTTTTTATTATTTTTTCTGTTATATTTTTCTTTCTATTTTTTCTTATCTTTTAAATAAACTCAATATATAATAGTAACTATGCAGCTATTATCTTCTGAAACAGGCAAGACTAACTTATACTGGTCAAATTTGCTATGCTGGTCCCCCTAGGGAAAGCAAATATTTTTCTAGAGAAATTCTATTGTAGAAGTAACAGGAGTGGGACATGGAATTAACAAGTGAGAAAGGCTTTCAAAATACCTACTGTTGACACATAAGGTTGGCTTATTTAGAAAAGTAAACCTAGACACTATTAGTGTCATAATTGCATTAAATAACTTACTGATTGATTGCTGCTAGTGTTTAAGCTGTGCTGTATTTATCTTTCCACACCCAACCAAGGATGTCCTCCTCTCCCTCTTTGAAACTGCCTTTTGTTACTGTCTTCTCTTTCTATGACCTTCATGTTTATCCTAAAATAAGGTGTCATTTTGGACCAGAGTAAAGAATGTGGGCTTAGATTGAAATTCTAGCACTGACACTAACTGTATAGTCTTGGGAAGCCATTTAACCCTTAAGCTGAATCTCAGTTTTCTCCTCTGTAAAGTCATAAGGTATTTAAGTTATTGTAAAAATTGAGTTAAATCACACATACTTATCATTGGTAAGCACTCAAGAAACATTAGCTTCTATTTTCAGAAAATTGTTGTTGTAAGACTAGCTGATATCTCGAATATGGAATCATTTTGTTTAGTTCAACTTTATTTATTTTATTTTTGGCTGTGTTGGGTCTTCGTTGCTGTGCTCAGGCTTTCTCTGGTTGCGGCGAGCGGGGGCTTCTCTTCGTTGCGGTGTGGTGGCTTCTCTGGTTGCGGAGCTCGGGCTCTAGGCTCGCGGGCTTCAGTAGCTGTGGTTTGTGGGCTGTAGAGTGCAGGCTCAGTAGTTGTGGCTCATGGGCTCTAGAGCGCAGGCTCAGTAGTTGCGGCACACGGGCTTAGTTGCTCCGCGGCATATGGGATCTTCCCGGACCAGGGCTTGAACCCGCGTCCCCTGCATTGGCAAGTGGATTCTTAACCACTGCGCCACCAGGGAAGTCCAACCCTTTATTTTATAAACGAGAAAACTAGGGCTCACCCAGGTAATATAACTTTCCCAAGTTCTTTTAATCGGTGATAGATTGCATTAAATCCCAATTTTTTAATACCCAGTTACCTCCTCCTACCTAATTCTCAAGTACAAGTGCCTTTGTGGGTTTCAAAAGGTATAATTTGTGCTCAGAAAGTTGCCGGGCAAGGTGTTGCCAATACTTTTCTCTAAGTTAGTTGGTCATGGTATTTTAGGTGACAATGGTTAGTGGCCTCAAATGGACCTGAAAATCAAAGTATATTTTGTCCTTTGAATGTGAAGGTTCTTTTACTTTCATTGTTCCCTGATTTCATTAATATCTTTGGAAATATTGATGTTTATGAATAAGAAGATTGGTTGGAAAATGTACATTTTACCTCTGTGACTTTATAGTCATTTATACAATAAACTACTTAAATTTGTCAAAGCATTTACATAGCACCTACCATGAAGTTTTAAAATTTTAAACATTTTACATATATATTAACCCATTTAACAAACTTATGAAGTAGATACCATTGTTATCCTTATTTTACAGAAGCAGACACTGAGACAGGTAGATTTTATTCAAGATTACAGTTAAGAGACAGCAGGAGTCAAACCCAAAGAGTCTGGTGTCAATTATCTCTTTTATGAATTTTAAGAAGATTGGTTGGAAAATGTACATTTTACCTCTGTGACTTTATAGTCATTTATACAATAAACTACTTAAATTTGTCAAAGCATTTACATAGCACCTACCATGAAGTTTTAAAATTTTAAACATTTTACATATATATTAACCCATTTAACAAACTTATGAAGTAGATACCATTGTTATCCTTATTTTACAGAAGCAGACACTGAGGTCGATTTTACTCAAGATTACACAGTTAAGAGACAGCAGGAGTCAAGCCCGAAGAGTCTGGTGTCAGTTATCTCTTTTATGAATTTTTTTTTTCCTTAGTGCCTATGAAGTCATCAAGCTAAAAGGATACACCAACTGGGCTATTGGATTAAGTGTGGCTGATCTTATTGAATCTATGTTGAAAAATCTATCCAGGATTCACCCAGTGTCAACAATGGTGAAGGTAAACTGTTATAAAATATTATGATTTCTAGTCGAGTATTCTATATGTAGATTCATTTTAAGAAGGATGAGATAATGTCTCAGTCCACAGTTATTTTTTCATCTCAAAGTTTTATGGAAGCCTTTCTCCTTTCCAACAGAAGTTTAGGACAATAAGAGCAAAAATTTATACAGACATTGAATGCATTTTTACATTTCTCCCTTGTATGATGTGGCAAATTAAATATTAACTCTGAATCTTATTCAGCATATTCTCAGATGATCATCTGAATACGTTTAATAGTTTCATTTCAAGTTGGTATATTAAACTATAGATTGGCTTTGATGTATGTAGCATTTGATACCTTAACAAACTGAGTTTAATTCAAAAGCTATGGAACAGTTAAGTAGAAATTGATTATTTTTAAACAAAACTAAAATTGTATTAAAACATTGTCTAAGATAGTGGACTCATTTTCTACAAGTCAGCAGCAGGGGTGAAAACGTAAGGGGGGAACTGCAGTAGATTCAAAGAAACTAAGGTAAATATAGAAATGTTGGGGGGGTAGAACACAGTGTCAGATGTTTTGGGGGTTTTGTTGTTTTGGGGGTTTTTTTTGATACTATGGCAAAATAATTAAAAGCAAGTATGGCAAAAACTGGATAATCGCTGAGTCTTAGAGTACATATATATAGGAGTTTGTTTATTCCCTACACTTTGGTGTATATACAAAAACTTTCGAAGTTAATTTAAAAAAATATTAAACTGACTTGATTAATATACTAAAATAATTTAATTAATTATGTAGTTAAGTTGACCCTCTGAGTAATTTACTTAATACAAACCGGTACAGTATTTTGGGAATTGTATGATTTTTTTCCAGCAACTCTTGGGTGTTGCAAGAATCTTGCCTTTGAGTGGCATCCAGCTACTTTCCTGGACCTTGTAGGTTGGCTACTACCTGAAATGCTCTCCTTAACTAAAGAATTTTAAGAAACTTAAAATTTCATGGAAAGAAGCCCAGTGAGAACCACATTTGAATGTGATTTGAATTTGAAGACATAATCAAATTCTATTAAAGTGTATTGAAGCAGAGAGGTATCAGTAAGTTCAATAAAGTACATAAAATTCTAGTTTTATCATAGTGCGTATTTGTATATTCTATGTATAAAGTCTAATTAGAAACACAAGTATTAGGGATATATAGGCCTGTAAGTGATAAAAACTAAAGAATGAGTCGATGCTTATCAAATTTCCTGCAGTTCTTCCTGTTCGAACTCAGTACCTGTGATCATTCTTCCCTGTGGTTTCGTTTCCTCATCTCATTGCTTTTCTTGTTGCGGCAGGGGATGTATGGCATTGAGAATGAAGTCTTCTTGAGCCTTCCGTGTGTCCTGAATGCTCGGGGGTTAGCCAGTGTTATCATCCAGAAGCTGAAGGATGATGAGATTGCGCAGCTCAAGAAAAGTGCAGACACCCTCTGGGGCATCCAGAAGGACCTAAAGGACCTGTGACTTGTGGCTGCTAGGCTGTAGAAACTTAAAACTACAGTGTGATTAACCACGAGCCTTTAGTTTTCATCCCTGTACATGGAGCACAGTCTGCTCTTATCTTCCAAAGTATGTGATCTGGGCTCCCAGAATCAAAGCCCAAGCTTGGTTTAATGCTTGCAAGATGAGTCCTTGAACAAATAAAATTAACTATTGTAGTGTGCTTCTGTCTCTGGAATTCCTTCTTTAATGGTTTCTGAAAGATTTCAGTCTGTTTGTTTTTTCAGTAATTCTTCCCCCCCCACATCATAAATTTCCCTAAAGTCTATCATCTACATTCCATCTTCTTCTTTTGCCAAACAGCACTACAATTCTTTGTCACGACGTGTACTACGATTTTGTTGTTGTCCTGAGGATGTGGTTACGATTTTTTTTGAGGACTTTATTTTGGGGGGAGCAGGTTTAGTTTCACAGCCAAATTGAGAGGAAGATACAGAGATTTCCCATAACACTTGCTTCCATACACGCATCGTCTCCCGTTACCGACATCACTCACTGGAGTGGTATGTTTGTTACAGTCTGAACCAGCATTGACACGACATCATCCAAAGCCCGTCATCTACTTTACAGTTCACTCTTGGTGTTGTGTATTCTGTGGGCTTGTGCATTCTGTGGGCCTTACCATTTTAAGGTTGCCACCATTGAAGAAAGAACTAGAACCAATGGATGACATTTACAAGGAAGTCCTTTTTATTTCTCTAAAAGGAAGAACCTCTAAAACAGCTTACTAAAGTAGGGATTAACTTTGTTAGAGTTGGTTCTATTTGATAATGAAGAAAAATGAAAGTTTGGACTGAATTATCCAGATCCTGGCTACTGGGAGACAGCATAATGGGGGGTTAAGAGGGGGACTTACAGCAGACTTACTTTAGCAAAGAGTTTCTACTTTACATGTAATATCTGAGGGTCAGTTTTTTAGGTAGTGTTAAAAACATGGACTTTGTTATCACGTAAACCTGGGTTTCATTGATTAACTGCAATTTGGGGCAAGTTATGTACTTAACCACTCCTAAGCCTCAATTTTCTTAAGCTATGAAGTAGTGGTAATAATGGTACCTCTTCAATATGGTGTATGAATTAAATGAGAAAATGTAAAACAGCGCAATGCTTGGTTCTAATAGTAAGCGAGTAGTGCCTCCTGTTCTAAGTGATTTACATATATATTAACTCATCTAAGTCATCCTAACTACAAGGAAGTGTTTCTCCACCTTGGCAGTATTATTTGGGGCTGGAATATTCTGTACTGTGGGGACTGCATGGTGCATCATGGGATGTTTGGCAGCATCCCTAACATCTACCCGCTAGATGCTGGTCACACCCCTCTCCCCAGTTGTGTCAACCCCAAAATGCGTCCTGGGGAGCAAAATCACCCCTGGTTGAGAATCACTGCTGTAAAGTATTTGAATCCTCACTTTACAGATGAAACTGAAACACACAGAGGTCACACAGCTACTAAGTAGCAGATTTGGGGTTCAACCCAAGCATTGTAGCTCCTTAACCTGTGCTCTGAAGCACAGTGTGTTGCGATTGCTGTAGATATTAGTTATCGTTACATTTCTGTATCTTTAGCATTTATAAAATATCAAAATCATTCTCTCATTTAATGCTCCAGCATATTATGAGGATATTATTATTATCGTATTACAGAAAGGCAGACTAAACCAGAGGTCCTAAATACGTTTCTCAGGTCATATTTCCAAAATGACAACCTTACCTCTGCACAGCACAGAGAACTATACTCAGTATTTTGTAATATCCTATAAGGGAAAGAATCTGAAAAAGAATATATATCTGAATCACTGTGCTATATATTGAGTTGGCCAAAAAGTTTGTTCGGGTTTTTCGGTAAGATCTTATGGAAAACCCAAACGAAATTTTTGGCCAACCCAATATATGAAACTAACAATATTGTAAATCAACTATACTTCAATTTTAAAAAATGACGATCTTTTGGGATGATAATCATACATCTAGCTAGATGTAAGGAGAAAGGTTATTTTAATTTATGTCTGTAATTCATTGTTCTAATTTATTTGTGAATACTGAATTTACAACAAGCCAGTGATTTCCAAGCTTGAATTTCATAGACCAGTTTAAAATTTTTTAAACTTTGTCAGGGATAGGGAATGAGTCCTTGTGTGGAAAGAGGTAGGGGGCCTCAACATAGCCTTGCCATCTTGTAATATTGCCAAATAAAGACATGGAGGGAAAAAAGAACATATATTCTTACCATTATACAGAAGAACAGATTTTTTTTTTTTTTTGCGATACGCGGGCCTCTCACTGTTGTGGCCTCTCTCCCGTTGCGGAGCACAGGCTCCGGACGCGCAGGCTCAGCGGCCATGGCTCACGGGCCCAGCCGCTCCATGGCGTGTGGGTTCTTCTGGGACCGGGGTACGAACCCATGTCCCCTGCATTGGCAGGCGGACTCTCAACCACTGCGCCACCAGGGAAGTCCAGAAGAACAGATATTTTAATGCCAAAAGAAGAACACCATAATCTCAAATTTATCATCCGTCCTGGACCAAGAGCAGAAAAGCAAAACCCTTGTTCTGGAAGAGCCAAGAGCTGGAAGAAGTCTGGGCTCTTGGTTTTAATGGAGCTGCTCTAACAGCTACAGACTGCCTACGTTCAAGCTGCTTTTGCATTAGGAGGAAATAAACGCCTATTGATGTTATTATGGGTATGTGTCTCAGCAGCCCAATTTAGTAACGTATTCTGTAAGACTTTATTGGGAAAACCATAAGGCAAAACAGCTATTAGCAAATAACTTTTCATCTAATCAAGGAGACAGACATGAATGATAAATCGCAAAATAAGGTGCTGTAAAATAACCTTAGAAAAAAAACCCTGAGTCTTCACATGTTCAGTTGGAGCACTTCGGTTGTCTTTTTGTTCTTTGGGGAAACATGAAAAATGGAACTGCTAAGATTCCCTAGGAATAGAGGAGATGACTGGTAACACCTAACTGTTAATACATGGATTCAGATATTCCATAGATCAGTATCCAAAATACAACACTCACGGACTGTTTGGGACTGACATAGATCGTTTATCCGTAAAGCTAATTTTGTCTCATATAATTTTAACATTGGAAATGACCTGGGCTCAAGGTATTCTACAGAAGAGCCACTAAGACCTAAGTGCTAATCTGATTTATCTAAATGCAACCAAGCTAGTTTATGGAGCTGATCTATTGGTTAGTAGTCCTTCAAATTATCTAAAACAAAACAAAAAGGAGGGAGGATTTATTGGTACACCTAACTGAAAAGCCTAGAAGTGGAAATGACATTAAGCAAGATCGTATTCAGGAACAAAAAAAATGTTACCAGAATTATCAAGATTTTCTCCAGGGCTTCCCTGGTGGCGCAGTGGTTGAGAGTCCGCCTGCCGATGCAGGGGATGCAGGTTCATGCCCCGGTCTGGGAAGATCCCACATGCCGTGGAGTGGCTAGGCTCGTGAGCCATGGCCGCTGAGCCTGCGTGTCCAGAGCCTGTGCTCTGCAACGGGAGAGGCCACAACAGTGAGAGGCCCGTGTACTGAAAAAAAAAAAAAAAAAAAAAAAAGATTTTCTCCAGCTCTCTAACTTTTCTCTCCTTAGTATATTTATTTGATTTTCAGGTTCTGTGTGGTGGTAAAACTCCAGTCTCACATCCTCTCATACTCAGGTCTAGTAGAAAACTACCTACTGCTTTCCTAGAAACTCCAGAAAATATCTCATTGCATCCTATGGGCTCTCACTGAGTCAAAGGCACATCCATGGACAATGTAATATGGCAGAAACAAGAGAACCGTAAACATTAACCACTTTCCTTTATACTAGAAGAAATTTAAACTTGAAATGGAAAACTTATCTCATTTCACATATCACACTATTGATAAAGGATTTAAAATACCTTGAATAAATTAAAGTAAAATGAAGTAAAATCTTACATGAAGAAAATTACAAAACTACTAATGATAAATCGTAATAAAATAATTTTATATATTATGAAATGTACTAACAAAAGCATTTATATACAGAGATTTTAATTTCTGGGTGGGAAAACAATATCATAAAGATATACATCCTTCCCGATATAAAATTACTTGAATTCCAAGCAGAATCCAAATGAATTGATGCTTTTGTTTTGACTGTTTTGGTGGTGGTGGATTTATCCAAGTGCAATGGAATCAGATATTTAAAGTATGACAGTAATATGGTCATAGTTTTATATTTAAATGCTCACTCTAACTGCTGCATGGAAAATGGACTATTTGTGTCTGTGGCAGGAAGGAGAGCTAAGGAAATGTGGGGAGTCTAGTTAGGAGGAGTAAGGAGGCTACGGCAGTTAAAGGGTTACAGCTGAGGGCGACCTGGACCATGGTGGTGGCAGAGGCAGAGGAGAGAAATAGACTCCTTTGAGATATAGTTAAGAGAAAAAAAAGTGATAGGACTCAAGGCTTAAACTATGAACATTTCCAGATGCAGAATGAAAAATTTGGAAGTATTACTACGGACCCTGACACGAGATAGTGATTTCTAGTAGGGAGTGACATGAAACAGACAGATTGCTAGGAAGTATTAGGGAAAGCTTCAAGAAACCCTGGGCATCTCAAAAAGATTCAGAAATGATGAGAAGGAAGACTTTGCTCTCATGCACATCTAGCTAAAAGCTTTCAGCAGCTCCTTGCAAAGAAGAAACTAGAAGTTAGCATCGGAATTTTCATTTGCATTTTGCTGCATAGATTACACTTAAGTGTTTAAACATTGTTCCTGTTACAAATGGCATAATGTGAATTCATTCACGCTTACCTAACCCTATGTCTTCATAAAATCCTAAATAATGAAATCCTCCAGAAACTGATATGCATTAAATATCTCAACCAGGTGAATGCTGCCTGAATCGCACTTAAGCTTCTGCTATCCAGAGTAAGGAAACTAGGTGAGCAGTATTTCTCATAGAGTTTTATTTTACCAGGTCCAATTTCTGTATGCTGTATTGACTCCAGAGAAGGAATTATTTGCCCCAGAGGAAGTATGGGAAGCCCACCAGGGAAGCCTTAAAGCTACTCTTTAAAATAAAGCCAGGGAAGAGAGCACAGCAAAACAAAATCTCTATTCCAAAAACAAGTTCTGGGTGTCTGAGCAAGACTCCGTTTATGCTGCCACTAAAATAATCTCAATGGTCAAGGTTGGATAGGACTGATTCCCTGGTTCACCTAACTACCCAGAGCATTGACTTAGAAGGTAAAATAGGCAATTACCGACAGCCACTCCCCCTGGCAGATCTAGTGTGTGGGATCGGTAATTGTGGTGCACGGGCTTAGCTGCTCCGTGGCATGTGGGATCTTCTCGGACCAGGGCACGAACCCATGTCCCCTGCATCGGCAGGCGGACTCCCAACCACTGCGCCACCAGGGAAGCCCAACAAATGTCATTTTATTCAACAAAGAAACAAATATTACTACATCGACTATTTTCATAACACTGTTTTGGAAGAAAATTAGTTTAACATCACATATGTAACTTGTTCTCCTTGTCATATATTTGTATTTTATAAGTGTCTGTATATATATATATATACATATACATATATATATATATATATATATTTAGTATAAAATCACTTTTTAAAAAGATTTGGCCACATTTTACATCCTGATTTTGGTGGAGAATGTCAGAAAAGTAAGCCTGTAACTTGAGATTTCTAACCTCCACACCACTGTCCCTTCATCCAAGTAGAGCTCAGAGAAAAGGGAGTCTCAGTGGCAACGAGCCAATGGTTTCCTGAGTGGAGACCAGGGCAGAGGCGGCTTGGTAGCTCGAGCTGGCCTGCCATGAGTCAACTTCATGCATCCTGATTGCAATTCCTGGAGTTTGAAGCAAAGCAGGATTTGGCAGACACTCTACCAGAGACGTACATTCACTCTCTTAACTAATCCTCGCAACAACCTCATGGGTCAGTACTATCACCCCCATGTCCCAGGCTAGTGCGTAGTTCAGCTCTAACTGAGACTAGCCTGACTCCAAAGCGCTTTTCTGAAACAATTTCACTCTGCTACCTCTCCAGCAGTCTGGTGAACACACAGTATCATCAGGCTTTGGCTTCTGCTCTTGGCAGATTTTGTTCTCAACTCCACACACCTTTGCTCTGGACTCTGATTATTATTTTAACTGATAACGTTTTTAAAAAGTGGTCAAAAAAAAAAAAAAGTGGTCATATTGATTCTATTGAAGTTTTAATGGGAAAAAGGAGGAGGGGTATACATTGACAAAAGCATCATAAAATTTGATTGAACTTCTCAGAGTGACTTACTCTCTTCCCAGAGAGATATCATCTCTCTGCCTTCTCTTTCCCCCCAAATCCCATCCTTTCAGCTCTTCATCCACAGGGGCTAAAGCTACATTTTTTGTTATTTTTTTTGCGGTACGCGGGCCTCTCACTCTTGTGGCCCCTTCCGTTGCGGAGCACAGGGTCCAGACGCGCAGGCTCCAGACGCGCAGGCTCAGCGGCCATGGCTCACGGGCCCAGCCGCTCCGTGGCATGTGGGATCTTCCCGGACCGGGGCACGAACACGTGTCCCCTGAATCGGCAGGTAGACTCTCAACCACTGCGCCACCAGGGAAGCCCTAAAGCTACTCTTTTTAAAATAAAGCCAGGGAAGAGAGCACAGCAAAACAAAATCTCTATTCCAAAAACAAGTTCCGGGTGTCTGAACAAGACTCCATTTACGCTGCCACTAAAATAATCTCAATGGTCAAAGTCAAAAATCTTTCTCATTATCATCAATGCCATGGGTGGGAATTGTCAACTTAGATTACAAGGTTAATTTTAGAATAACTACTTCTTTCTTTGGCCATTTCCCGATCAGCAACTCCAAATGTGCACAGTAGAAAATTAAATCAGAAGCTTAAGGTTCCTGTGTTTTTAGGGAGGCATTTACAGTTAACCTAAATGAGTAAAATAGCCCTGCAGAGACTAAGGTAACTATGGTGACTGTTAAGAAGACAGATTTCTCCAGCTCCAGCTGATTGTTACTGTGAAGGTATGCAAATAGGATCTAGGTTTTTCAGGAGAAAATAGAAACCCGAAGTTTTATATGAAATCTCCCTTTTTTGAGAAATCATTGCACCTTTTGTAAATATTGAGCACTATATGTACCAAGTAAAATTCAGGTGACCGTATTGTGACCTCTGCTATAAAAGCTGAATTTTCTGGAGCTCTGTTTCTGCACCCTGCACTCCCTCTTCCTGGGATCTTACTATTCCTGTGGCCTCAGTTACCAGCTATGTCCCAGATCTCTCCTCTGAGGTTCTGAGTAGGGAGAATATCTAACCTCCTACTGGACATCTGGCTGGTATCTCAAACTCACCATGTCTAAAATTGGAGTTATTACCTAATCTTTCAAGTAAATCTATTCTTTCACCCAATGTTTCTGATTTTAGTACACTACATGACCATCTGCCTAGGTGCCCAAACTAGGTACCAAAACTACACTTCTCCACACCCAATAAACTTCAAGTTCTCCACTCCCAATCAACTCCAGGGCCTGTGAAGTCTTTTTTTTTTTTGCCAATTGTATTTATTTATTTATTTATTTTTATTGAAGTATAGTTGATTTGCAATGTTGTGTTAGTTTCTGGTATACAACACAGTGATTCAGTTATATATCTATGTATATATTCTTTCCCAGATTCTTTTCCCCTATATATTATTACAAAATATTAAGTATACAATACAATAGGTCCTTGGTGTTTATCTATTTTATATATAGTAGTATGTATATATTAATCCCAAACTCCCAGTTTATCCCTCCCCCCACTTTCGCCTTTGGTAACGGTAAATTTGTTTTCTATGTCTGTGGGTCTCTTTCTGTTTTGTAAATAAGTTCATTTGTATCTTTTTTTTTGTTTTTAGATTCCATATATAAGCCATATCATATGATATTTGTCTCTCTCTCTGGCTTACTTCACTTAGTATGATAATCTCCCAGTTTATCCATGTTGCTGTAAACGGCATTATTTCATTCTTTTTTATGGCTGAGTAATACTCCATTGTATATATGTACCACATCTTCTTTGTCAACTCTTAAACACATCTCACTACCCACTTCTCTCTAATCCCATTGCTATCACTCTAATGCAAATTGCCACCATCTCTTGCATAGATTACTTCGGAGTCGCTTTTTTTTTAAAAACTGAGGTTGGGTTTTATAGCCAGCATATAAGTGGAAAATCTTGGTCAAAATGTATGTGTCAACCCTCATGCACATTCACAGTGAGATACTCAGACTATGGAAAGACCAATTGTAGGAAATGCAGTCCTCTAGTTCCTTCTCATTCTAAGGCATCCTCTCTTCTCACTGAGTGGATCCTCTCAAGCTATTTAAATTTTTCTCTCTTGTTCTAGCTTCTCTTTGTCTAGCAGATATAATTTAATTTTCAGAACTTAAATGTTCATATGATGCATATCCAAAAACTGTAAACACATCATCTTTAGTCTCATCCCTTCTTTCTCATGATTGAGTAATATTCCATTGGGCATATGTATAACGCATTTTCTTTATCTATTCATCCATCGGTGGATACTAAGGTTGTTTCCACAACTTGGCTATTATAAATAATGCTCCAATGAACGTGGAAGTACAGTTATCTTTTCCAGTTAGCATTTCTATTTCCTTCAGATAAATACCCAGAAGGGCAATTGCTGAATCATATGATAGTTTTATTTTTTATTTTTTGGATTGTTTTCCATAGTAACTACAACAATTTAGTGTTCAAAGATTCTCTTTTCTCCACATCCTCACCATCACTGGTTATTTTTTGTCTTTTTGATAATAGCCATTCTAACAGGTGTGATGTGATATCTTTTGGTGGGTTTGATTTGCATTTCCCCGATGATTAGTGATGTTAAATACAGTTTCATGTACCTGTTGCCCACCTGTATGTCTTCTTTGGAAAAATGTCTATTCCAATCCTCTGCCAATTTTTAAATCAGATTGCAGGAGCTTTTTAGTTTGAAGTAGTCCCACTTGTTTATTTTTGCTTTTGCTGCTTTTACTTTTGTTGTTAAATCCAAAAAAAACGTTGCCAAGACTGATGTCAAGAAGTTTGTTTCCTATGTTTTCTTCTAGGAGTTTTATCGTTTCGGGTCTTATGTTTAATCTTTAATCCATTTTGAGTTAATTTTTGTGTATGATATGAGAGAGTGGTTTCATTTCATTCTTTTGCATGTGGTTGTCCAGTTTTCTCAACACAATTCATTAACAAGACTGTCCTATCCCCATTGTATATTCTTGGTTCCTTTGTCATAAATTAATTGACCATATAAGTATGCATGTATTTCTGGGCTCTCTATTCTGTTCCATTGATCTATGTGTCTGTTTTTATGCCAATACCATACGTTTTGATTACTACAGCTTTGTAACATAGTTTGAAATCAAAATGTGTGAGCCCCCTGCTTTGCTCTTTATCAAGATTTCTTTGGCTGTTTGGGGTCTTTTGTTGTTCCATTCAAATTTTAGGATTGTTTGTTCTATTTCTGTGAAAATGCCATTAGAGTTTTGATAGGGATTACATTGAATCTGTAGATTGCTTTGGATAGTATGGACATTTTAACAATATTAATTCTTCCAATCCATGAACACAGATTATCTTTCCATTTCTTTGTGTCTTCTTCAATTTCTTTCATTAATATCTTACAGTTTTCAGTGTATATGTCTCTTACCTCCTTGGTTAAATTGATTCCTAGTATTTTATTCTTTATATTGATTTTTTTATCCTTTAGCTTTACTGAATTCATTTATTAGTTCTAACAGTTTTTTGGTGGAGTTTTTAGGACTTTCTATATATAATGTCATGTCATCTGAAAATAGTGACAGTTTTACCTCTTCCTTTCTGATTTCCTCTTATTTCTTTTTCTTGGGAGATCATTCTCTATATCTAGTTGTGTTAATTCTATCATTACATGTATTTAATTCATCACTCTCAAAGTCCTTTAATTACTTGTTTCATAGTGACTTTCCCTGCTAGAACGTAAACTTCACAAAGTCAAGAATTCTGATCACAGTACCTGACATACTGCATTTAATTCTCCATTTTAATCCTGTTTCTGTAGTCACAACAACAACCCATGTATAATACACTATAGACAATGGACAAGTGAGAGCATAGAAATGAACTATATAGGGAAAGGCATTCTCTTTACCTTAAGAAGAAAAAGATCAAATGTTAATAACATGTTCATTGCTGCTCTAATAGCATTGAGAAGAAAACCGGAGATTATGTATGGAAGGGATAAAGTCTTACATTCTAGAATTTGTGACTGATAGGCAGGCTTCGAAACCTCAGATTCCATTCCTCCTCTCTTGCCCTTCTCAATATTCCATTTTTCGTAGAGCAAACTGAGAAATCTTTTCAGAGCATAAATAAGATCACATTACTACCCTGCATAAAACCATTCAATGACTTTCCAATGTAACCAGGATAAAATGCAAGTTCTCAACCAGCTTTTCTATGATTTCTTCTCTGCTTTTGTCTCTGACTTTCTCCCCTCCAGACTTCTTATTAGTTTTGCTCTGGGCCCTAAGCACATTGGTCTTTCTGTTCCTGTGTGAGTTAAAGGCATTTCTCTCTCTTCTCCCAGATCTTCAAGTGTTGCCTCTTTTTCATTATTTCTGTCTCAATTCAAATAATACTTCCTCAGAGTCATCTTTCTTGCCCTCCCCAGCTAAAGCACCCATTTCTATCAAGTAGCATTCTCTACCACTGTGTTTTTTCTTCTTCAGAAACGTAGCTGCCCCCCCCGGAAATAATATAATTTGTTTATTGGCTTACATGGTTAATGTCTATCTGTTCACACAAGGGCAGCAACTTGTCTACTGATTATTGACAATAACTTCAGCTCCTATAATAGTAGTACACAGTAGGTGCTCCATATATATGTTAACAGAATCTGTCTGGATATGCAGGTGCAGGCTAATCAAGCCTTTGAAATCCTAAAGACCTCCAAGAAGATTGCCAAATAGCAAAGCAAATATGTGGTTTTCTAAATGTATCTGGTGACCTCTGCTGGAATATTTACCAAGGAAACCAAATATGAATTTTCATTTTTTTCTTAATTGCCCTCTCACTGATTTTTTGTTATACTCACAGTTATGGCTTATTACAGGGAAAAGATAGAGATTAAAATCAGCCAAGAAGGGCTTCCCTGGTGGCGCAGTGGTTGAGAGTCCACCTGCTGATGCAGGGGACACGGGTTCGTGCCCCGGTCCGGGAAGATCCCACATGCCGCGGAGCGGCTGGGCCTGTGAGCCATGGCCATTGAGCCTGCACGTCCGGAGCCTGTGCTCTGCGACGGGAGAGGCCACAACAGTGAGAGGACTGCGTACCGCAAAAAAAAAAAAAAAAAAAATTCAAGAAAAGTGAGCTTCCTTTTTACTCCTCTTCTCTCCAATAGTAACCACTGCTCTTAGGGGAAGCTTTTAGGTGACTACTATATGTCTTATAAATAAGGCTGGAAGTTATTAAAGAGGTCAGTATAGTGCCAGGCACTATACTAAGTCCCTTACACAAATGATCTCATCCTCACTTTAGTAAGAAAATCAAAACTTAGTTAAGCAATTGGCTTGAGGTTACATAGCTGATAAGCGGCAGATTGGACTTGCCCTCACAAGTGATGACCTTACAACCAAGCACGTGATACCTGGCACATACTGTGAATGAATAAAGTCTCACAGTGTAATTTGGATAATGTGGATCAGCTATCCTGGGGCTTGTTCAATCCTGGAAGAACCACTCTCAGGGTTGCTGAGACTAGACACTGCAGACTTCAAGCTCTATCACAACCCTGTCACCCTGTTCTCACTTCCTGTCAACATGTCCTTCTGTTTGGTTTTATTGGAATTTTTATTTGCAGGACTCACAGGGCTTATGTCAACACAAGCAAGTCATTCTGTGAAGCAGAAAGTCATTTTCGATAATTTGGGCTCCTATTTTTATTATTCTAGTACTTGAATTTTTTGATTAGCCGTTTAACTTTTTTCCCACTACTTGAATGAATGGATAATAAACTATATACTTAAATTTACAAAGATAAGAATCAAATACATCACTGAATCATGGAAGAGATTTTTTTTTTTTTTTTTTTTTTTTTTTTTT
>NW_020176571.1:16393009-16396556 GCF_003031525.2 Neophocaena asiaeorientalis asiaeorientalis | reverse complement strand
GCGGCATGTGGGATCTTCCCAGACCGGGGCACGAACCCGCGTCCCCTGCATCGGCAGGCGGACTCTCAACCACTGTGCCACCAGGGAAGCCCCATGGAAGAGATTTTTAATCTACTTGATTCACATTGATTTATTAATATCAGATAATGAAATATGGTTTTCTTTGAGTCATTAAAATATGCTTAAGTAGGTAAGGCCCCCTGTACAGAAAATGGCTAAAGACCTAATTAAAGATTCTAACCTTTCTAACTCTAAAATGTTAGAATCTTTCATTAGGTTTTAGTACTAAGAAGTAACAAATAAGATTAGTTATAATAAATAGTAAAAAATTAAAATAGTAAAAGTACTAACAAGTAACAAACTGTTCTATGAGAATTCTTCTCATAATTCTAACGTGAAGGATATTTTGCGTGAATTTCAATTCTGCTGCTATATGGAATAATAATGTAAACATATTGATTGTAGGCTAAAACTGTAAAGTAAGAGGTTTCAAAGCATTCGTTTGTGAATGTTTTTACTCCCTTTAGGAGCAATATAGAGTGTAGCTCTGTGTGTAAATAAATTAGCACATACATGCTTATATACATACAAACACATGGGAAAAAATATATATTTATAGCATTTATTGACAGGCAGATACTGATCATATTTCAGAACCTAATGTCTTTTGCAATTTTCTTCCCATTTTTGAACACTTTTACATCCATTGAATTATTTTTTATCAATTTGATAATATTTGAGGTAATTATACAAATATGACTAAAATTAATTTCTACAACCTCATTAAAATGATGGTCTGATGATAATGGGTCAGTCAAAATTACATTCTTTGTATGTTATATTCAAAGACATCCTGGCATTTTCATAGGGAAATTTTTAAGAAAAGTAATTAAGGAAAGGGGAACCAAGATCGATGCCTATCATCAAAATTAGATTTGTCAACGTAGAATAAAATAAGTAGAAATAATTTTTCTTTGTGATCTAGTAATGGGAATCAAGAGAAAAAATAATACTTACTTAGGAAATCTAAAGGGATTTAGAGCTTAGAAATACACCCCAGTCAATTCTACGTGTAATGTACAACGGTCTGCAAAATTTATAAGGGGAACTGCTACTCCTGGATCACTTTGGAAGTGATGAAATAAGTACTGGTGACTGTGTGAGTCTAGGAGTTTGGTCAAGAGGACAAGGGCTAAATGTCCGGACTCACGTCATGATCAGCCTGTGAAGATTCCATTATCCCGGGGGGTGCTTACCTAAGCCCCAAACTGGAGGGTTTTACTTGTGATTCCTCTGGGTTGTTTGGGTAGATATTGATCGGAGATAGTGTCCTCACTGGACCTTCCCAGAAAGACTGTAAAAGGAGCCAAGAATTCTGCCTTCCATTGGAAATTCTCTGGGAAGGCCATGAGATTTCTTTCTGCTGGTTTATTCCTATGAGAAGCTACCAAAGCCTGTGATCTACCAGCTCTGAACCTCTGAGTCCCTAACGTGCACCGCTCCTAGGATTACAGTTCATTGAAAGAGGGATTCAAAAGTGCCAGAGAACTGAAGGAAGAATGCTCCGAGGCCGATCCCTATCTGTGACATCCCTGGGTGGGCTTCCCCAGTGGGAAGCCGGACTCCCTGTGGAGGATTTACTGCTCTTTGAAGTCGCCTGGGAAGTGACCAATAAAGGTTCGTACTGCCCCTGAGGTGGTTATTTGACAGATTGCTGAAGAATGTAGATTAGGGTTTCACAGAATGCTCTCTAGTAAGAATGAAATGCCTGTGAGTGAGGAGTATGTTTAGATCACGTGTACCCTTGTCTATTTCGACAAAGTTGAAATGAAAGGCCGTGAAACCTTAAACTGGTGTATGTGTGGAAGGAAGAGAAAATTGAAAATATTAGTCATGGCCAGAGAATGTGCATTTAAATTAAAATTTGAAATCCGTGTTATGACAAGACAGGGATATAGAGTTCATATTTACCTTTCTGGTCTTATGATTTTTCTCAGCAAAGAAAAGCACACTTTTGTCCTTTATTTTAGGAAGAACTGTGCCTGGCCACTTAGAAACTTTAACCCCACACTCCGTTAGTGATTATATGAAATATTTAACAACATTTCTAATAATTCAAGATTAGCTTGGAGTTAAAGTTTTAACTTAGAACCAGTTCAGAAGACATAATATTGAGCTCTTATTAAGAAGAATGCATGTAATTTTTTCTTCAATACTATATAAACATAGAAATTATAAAATAAGAAAGGAAATCAAATTGCCAAATCTAAAACAATTTCCTAATAAGGTATAGTATCACTTACGCTGGATTGGAGATGGCAAGGCAGAGAACTGTGACCTAAATGATTTTTATGATAAAGGTATCTGTAAAATTATTAAAAAACAATTCCTCGTGGATTGATATTGTCTAGTTTAAAAGTGTCAAGACTATTACCACTAATACTGAAGGAATATTGGTAAAGAAAAAGGAACCGTTCTGAAGGTTGAGTTCTTCAAGGTCATGAAAAACCAAGCCAAAAGATTGATGGGTAAGGCAGTGATAACTTGTGGAATTTAAAGGATCTGACATGATAACATGTGATGTGATCTATTACATGTTCATTTTTTTGAAATTTATTTTTTTGTTTTTATTTTTTATGACATGTTTATTGCAGTAGTCTAAAGGATCTGAAATAAACACGAATGTGATACATTGCTTCTTCCTTTTAGCTAATCAGAGCCAGCAAAACCTCAAAATCAGAGAAATTGTATTTAGAATCTGAATTTTACCTTATGCTCAAAGCTCTCATGTGTATGCATTCATAAAATTCATAAAATCATAAACTAAAAATTAAAAATGAATTCTTCTTATTTAGAAATGCATGGAATGAATGTCAGAGAACAAATCACAATCTTCCTCTCTGTAGTTTAGTGAGGAGGAAGGAAAGGAGACAGAAACCTTAATTTGGAAGTGTGAAGTATTATAACAATAGCTGTTCCTACTGTTCGTTTTCCAGTCCAAGGTTCTTAAATATGCCCGAAGCTCCTGGGAACAGAGCCATCTCTACTACATATAAATCCCAGACTGTGACTTGAAATAGAGGTTGTTTTCTGCAGAGTAAGCAGGAACTCAAGGATATTGCTTATTGGTGGAAAAAACTGGGGGGTACTCTTTTGCACCAAGAATCAGTTCAGAAGACCTCTGTGTGGGTTCTCCTGAGCAGAGCCCCTCTCCTTCCTTCTAGCAAACATTGCTGGGGCATTGTCTCCCGGTGCTGGGTACACATCGGTGAAACTGTTTATCCCACAGATCTTGTATCCTGACTTTATGCATGCAGCTCTCAGGGCCTAGAACAGTGCCTGGTGCATAGAAAATGCTCAATGGGTTTTGTCTTTTGCATGAAGGAATGAATACATTTATTTTTCAACCTCGAAGTTGCCTTCGATACTTATTTTCTTTCATTTCCCATGCAAGAGGAAGGGAATTTTCTTGTCAAGATGGGACCCACAGAGTGATTTACCCAAACTGATATCATTTCCAACATACCTTTAATATTTATCATGGTTT
>NW_020176571.1:16363294-16392973 GCF_003031525.2 Neophocaena asiaeorientalis asiaeorientalis | reverse complement strand
TTTTTTTTTTGCGGTACGCGGGCCTCTCACTGTTGTGGCCTCTCCCGTTGCGGAGCACAGGCTCCGGACGTGCAGGCCCAGCGGCCATGGCTCACAGGCCCAGCCGCTCCACGGCATGTGGGATCTTCCCAGACCGGGGCACGAACCCGTGTCCCCTGCATCGGCAGGTGGACTCTCAACCACTGCGCCACCAGGAAAGCCCCCATGGTCATATTTTTATATAAATGGATAATTATTGTGTCCATCCCTGACAAGACATTGACACTACAGTTTCTTTGAAAAAATTTACTTTGAACTTTTACTTCCCTGCAGTTCATAGCAGCGATAGGAGGCATCTCTGAGATCATGACTCCAACTCCCCCACTTCATAGATGAAAAGGATGCCTACAAGGCATTAAATGATCAAGCAAATGGCAGGGCTGGGACTAGCATTTAGGTCTCCTCCGGGTCCACTTCTCTTTTTTATTACCACACAAGCATTAAAAATTAAAATGTCCAGTTTCTAAGGAAGTGCCCTGTAGGTGAAAGGACACAGGACTTTAGTCAAAAAGGTCAGGGTTTTCTTAGACTTAGAAAAAAATCCCTTAAACTGTCTGAATATCAGTTTCTTCATGATAAAATGAATATAGTATGCTCCAGCCATCTTACAATGTTTTGTGGAAACAAGAAAATGTATTCATAACCAAGAAGACAAAAGATTTCTTAGGGGAAAAAAATTCCTTACTGCCGGAATTTTGCCCATGAACAATGGAAATGTGTAAAATATAACAAACAAGAGAGTCATAGTTAAATTATTGGGTGTTAATTCTCAGACGTCAAAATAACCTTTTCTACTTGTTCACATTAACCTTGAAATTTATTGCTCTTATTCAGTAAAGGTTCATCAAGTGTCTACTGGGTATCAGACACTGGAAAACAAGGGGCTTAGAATTTGACAATACAGAATTGATTCCCAATCTTCCAGAATTTATGAACTTGTAGGAAGATGGACACTGAACATGCAATTGTAGTCAAATATAATGAGTGTAAGAGTGAGAACAAGGTGCTCTAGGACTGTAAAGGCAGACCTCATTTTACTGTTTCACTTTATTGTACTTAGCCAATGTTGCATTTTTCTTACAAACTGAAGGTTTGTGGCACCCCTGCATCAAACTTCGTGTCTCTGTGTCACAGTCTAATAATCCTCACAATATATCAAACTTTTTCATTACTAATGTATTGTTATGGTGATCAGTGATCTTTGATGTTACTACTGCAAAAACATTACAACTTGCTGAAGGCTCAGATGGTGGGCAGATAGGGCTCGAGCCCGTGTCCCCTGCATTGGCAGGCAGATTCTCAGCCGCTGCGCCACCAGGGAAGCCCAGGTATTTTTAAATTAAGGTATGTACATTATTTTTTTTAGACAAATGCTATTGCACTCTTAACAGATCGTGGTATAGTGTAAACATACCCTTTATAGGCACAGGGAAACCAAAAAATTCATGATTTTCTTTATTGCAATACTCGCTCTATTGGGGTGATCTGGAGCACAGCCTACAATTACCTCTGAGGTCTGCCTGTAATTTGGTGGGGATGGGGGAGGTTTTTACCTAGTTGGAGGCTTGGGAAGAACCTTTGACGAAAAGACATTTGAGCTGACACCTGAAGATGAATAGCTGTTGGGTAGAGATGAGGTGGTGATAAAGAGGGGACAGAGTTCTACGCATGGGAACTGTACATGCCAAGGTGCAGAGGTGAGGAAGTATACTCTGTTCAATGATCTGAGGGAAACTCAGATGAGGAAAAGGAGTGGAGCATGAGAGGAGACAAGAGAGACCAGCAAGGGCTGGACCGTGGAGTGTATGGTGAGTTAAGAGCCTTAAGGAGTTACATTTCCAATCCACGAAGGATGAGAAGCCATTGAAGTTCTAGATAATGGAAAGTGTTAAGGAGTCAGATGTGGTTTTTAAAAATTTTTTTTAACTGAATGAAAAATTCTTTAAATTCTATAGTGCTTTACAGTTTGCAACTTTCACACACATGATTTCATATAATCCCGTAATAACTTTTCCCCCGACCCCTACATTGCTCCTCCCCCCTTCCATCTCCCCACTGATAACCACTAATTTGTTCTCTATGCCTGTGAGTCTGCTTCTTTTTGGTTTTATTCACTAGTTTGCTGTATCTTTTAGATTCCACACATAAGTGATATCAAACAGGATTTATCTTTCTCTCTCTGACGAATTTCACTTAACATAATGCCTTCCAAGTCCATCCATGTTGCTGCAAATGGCAAAATTTCATTCTTTTTTCATGGTTGAGTAGCATTCCATTGTATATATACACCACAAAAAGCACTATTACTAGTTGCAGGACAGGCTAGCAGGAAAGTAACTGTGCCATGGTCTAGGATGGAGAGTTTTGCCCCAATATTGGAGATAAGCTTTACTTTCAACTTCTTTGCTACAATCATTTCTTCTATACAAACTTGCCCAAATCATTGTAGATTGTGGACCAATGACCATGTTGAGGATATTTAGGGTCATTAAAAAGAGTTTAATGAATGTTGTCAAAAATAACGTATGCTAATCTAAGAAATGTGAACACTTCTGAAATTTCGTCACTAAATGGATGCTTTCCTCTAAAAGTTGACTAAAAACAATTTGTTTTAGCACCAAGCCAGTGTCAACTGAAAAAAAGATTGCACAACCTAAAAGTTGAGAACTGTGTTTTATTCAGCAGACTTTCTGAGGACTATAGCCTCTCAGTTCACTCTGAGGGACTGTTCCAAAGAGGTAAGGCAAGAGCCAGGATATACAGCAACTTGTGCTTAAAAAAAGAAAAACAAAAAAAAAACCAAAAAAAAACCATGAACATGTAGTCAGACATCAAAAGGTTACTGCTAATTACAAAGACAGACATCTCAAGTTAATGACTTTAAGTATTTTCTATGTTTGGAAAGATGCAAGAGTCTGGACTTGCAGAAATCATTGAAATCATTGATTTCAATGATTGAAATCATTCCTTTGATATGCTTCTTAACTATCTAGGGCCAGTATCCTGTTTTTCTCCATCCTGAATTCCCCTCAGGGTGTACCATGGGGCAGGTGCAGTGGCTGATGACTTCATGCACAAAACATCCTTTGTTTACTGAAATGGCAGGGGACATTCTTTGTCCACACCAGCTTATTGCCTGACATAATATTTCTCCCTGCTGCCTCCTCAAACTGGACACCATAGTTCTGGGTTACATGGTACAAAAGGCACATGGAATAATTCAGAAAACTACAGTCAAAAAGATGTGGTAGAAACTGATTATGATCAAGTTCACTACTGCAATCTGAGGCAGGAGTTCTAAAGGTGGAGACCTTGATGAAAGTGAACTTCCAGGAGTTTGCAAACCTTCCCAAATCGTATGTGAATATTGTGTGCTCATACGTGTACGTGCTTTGTCAGAGAAAAGGACTGAATGATTTCATCGGATTTCCAAAGGTCCCTGTGATTGATGTGAGAACCACTGCTCTAAAGTTCCCTTAACCTTGGGTTCCTTTTTATTAACCCAGAATGTTTAGAGCCAAAATAAAAATGCTATTTCCCCTAAGTGCTGTTTTCCAAATGGCCTTTCTTGAGAGCAGAGTAGAAAGGATTCCACCCTCCCCAAGACTTAAAGATGTGTGATACTGCTCACTTTCTCCCTCTGCCCCTCCCACCACCATTTTCAAAGATTCATCAGTATGTTGTTCAACAGAGTTACAGTCGGCCGTCTGTATCCACGGTTCCACATCTGCGGATTCAACCAACTCTGCATCAAAAATAGTCGAAATAAAATTCCAGAAAGTTCCAAAAAGCAAACCTTGAATTTACCACGTACCAGCAAACTAGTTACACCTCCATTTACATTGTGTTAGGTGTTATAAGTAACCTAGAGACGATTTAAAGTATATAGGAGGATAGGCATAGGTTATATGCAAATACTATGCCATTTTATATAAGGGACTTGAGCATCCTTGGATTTTGGTATCCACAGTGGTGGTTGGGGAGTGGTGTCTCCAAACCAACCTGCTGGGGGTACCAAGGGACAATTATACTTACAGTCCTGCTATCTAAATCTTGTGGGCTCTGGAGTCAGACTGCCTGGATTGTAATCCCAACTCCATCATTACCTTTGTAATATTGGATCCATCTCATAGCCTCTCTGTGTCTCAGTTTCCCCATCTAAAAATAAAGGTAATAATAGCATCTTCTTTAATAGTGTTGTGAAAACTAAAAGAAACACCAACTGTAAATCACTTAGAACTGTGCTTAGCATCTATTAACACTCTGTTACCTTATTGTTATCTCTTATAAAGTTTATTCATAAAATGGGGACATTCATTTTCACACTAGCTCTTACTTTGAGCAATTGCATGTTTCTATTTTTATTTTTTTATTTTTTATTTTTTTATTTTTTTCATGTTTCTATTTTTAAATGCAGAAGAAGAAAGAGAAAAATAATACATGGATCAAAGTTACTACAACGCTGTAATTAGAGGTTGGGGTTTCCTTGCCTGGTGTGGATATGCAGTGGCCATGTCATGTCAAACGCATCCTGAACCACACCACATGAAACACACAGTCTCTGTAAGAACCATGCTTATCACACACATACGTTCAAGATGAGTACTGTCTCTCCACTTCCCTTTCATCCAGATTGCCATGACTAAGCCCTTCCTGTATAAAATATTCAGAGCTGCTGCTGTGGATGTAATCAGGATGGGGCGTGCTTGTGGGTATGCTCTTAGTGTATCACCTCCCACCGCCCGGGACTGCGGCTGCTTTGATTTGAACCACAGACCCAGCTGACTGCTAGGTACACGAACCTGGTGGCCATCGTCACCAGTAGCATTTAACCTCTTTCCTACCAAGACCTGCTGCCTCAGAGAATGATGTCTAACTGTGTAATGACGATTCCTGCTTCCGTAACTGTGTCTTGGGACAGGAGGGTCAGATTAGTAGCTATGCACACTGAAATCATAGACTTCTAAATTCGCTGACTTTTAACCATTTAAAAATAGTGAAGAGTCTCTCTCTCTCTCTCTCTCTCTATATATATATATATACTTACATTTATATATTATAACATATATCTCCTTTTTATGGCTGGTGCCCACCTCCCATACTGCCTTGGAATTCTGCTTTTAACAATATCAGCAGTGTTTCTAGATAAAAACTTGAGGTTTTAGCTACTTCATTGACATATATGCTATGATAGCTCATCTTTCCTTTCTGATGAAAGGCTTGATACTTTGCCCTCACACTACAGACAGCTTCCATGTTGTTTCAGGAAAATATAGATCAATAAAAGACAAAGTACATGTTTGAAAGTGAAGGGTAAGTCCAAATTCAATGACCTACACTGTGGTAAAACAATAATTCATTAAAAAAATATGTGTTGGTGAACCTTTGGTTTGTACTCCAGATTTGAAAATAAGAATGACCCTATTTCTCAGCTATCATATTTATCTTTTTTTTTTTTTGCGGTACGCGGGCCTCTCACCGCTGTGGCCTCTCCCGTTGCGGAGCAACAGGCTCCGGACGCGCAGGCTCAGCGGCCATGGCTCACGGGCCCAGCCGCTCTGCGGCATGTGGGATCTTCCCGGACCGGGGCACGAACCCGTGTCCCCTGCATCGGCAGGCGGACTCTTAACCACTGCGCCACGAGGGAAGCCCTATCATATTCATCTTTAATGAGCATGCCGAGAGAGGAGTTTGGGGTATAAGGTGTTAAATAGAGTGAAAATTAAGGAAAGTCGTTGGCATATAAATCCGGGAAGGACAGGGAGGACCTGAAGTGGACCTTGAACCTGTGAAATAGCAGTAAGAGGACCTCCCCACAGAAAGACTGTACGGGGAGAAGCCTGGGGGGTGGGAAGATTTATTTACAATCAAGCCTCAACCAATATGGGATGAAATTTTTTAAAATTTTATGTTTTTATTCCTGATAGACTGAAAGAACATAGCCATAGTATTTGTAAACATTCTAAGGCTGTTTGGGGACTATTTATCTCAAGGTTGAAGGGCTCAAATGGGAAAAAGAAGCAGCAGATTAATTGTGTCTATCTTTGCATTTCAATTCTCAAATGTAACCATGTATTTTTTTTGAAATAAAAAATTTCTCTTCTCCCTTACATCCTTTAGCAAATAAAAATATGTTTGCATTAACCCGAGTGTATTTTAATTTGCAACACATAATCTAACAAACAAGGATGTTCAAAGGTCTCTGGGCAAGGTACACAGTTGCAAATAAAAGAGAGTTTTCAAGACCTGAAATGTGAATAAGACATTTAAGAAGTGTATGCCATCAGAACCCGATAACATAGTCCCCTGGATAATATAAACATGAAGGAAAATAGTCTACAAAGAGGAGGAATTATTTGGAGATTTTCAATTTTTATTGACAGTGGGCTTGAATAAAGCTTATATAAATATATATACCTTTAAATATGTTGCTAAGATGTGACTCCAAGATGTTAGAGAAAAGTTCTTCTTTTTAGTTGCTCTTGCAAACTATTTCTCTAATTTTTTTTTTTCCTCAACAAGTGGTTTTGACGGTTCCTAAGTTTTCTGGAATTTGCGGAAATATTTAGGCATCCTTGAGGTTGGCATCAATTTATGTAGACTCAGATTCGTGGTTGAATCGTTAAGTGAATCCTGTCTGTTCTGGTGCAGTCCGAAAGGCTCTACTTGCAGGTTTGCAGAGCCTCTTTCTGGTCCCACGCTGTCCTCATCAGCCACCTGAACTGAGATTGATAGTGTCCTTATTATCAGATTCTGCTCAAGTGACAGTTTAAGTTTCTTTTAGGTATGGTCAAAAAGTTTGTTCTTAAAGATCAAGTTTCTAAGGACAATACATTTATGTAGGCTTATATGAAAATTACATGTAATATTTACATGTTGGGAGTTACATTAGCTCTTTTCTTTTATAAATTAATGAACCCGGTTGTATCATGTAATAGTATTAACATTTGCCTTTTGTGTCTCACCTGTCAAAAGGCAATTTATCAAAGTGTGTATTTTGAGTGATTCAGACTTTCAAAAAAATAGGCAAATGGCAATTCTACCTTTTGGCTCTCAGTTATGACTATCAGTAAGAGTTATTATTTAAGGTCTACTTTATTGAAATAAGAAATTTAAGAGATGCAGTAGCTATCAAACCCTACATCCTGAAGAATTGAAATACCTTATGAAAAACCATGATGAAAAATAAGACTTCTTCTTCTTAATATACAAGTAACAAAATTGTCCTTGGAAGTGGGGTTGATGATTGGTGCCAGAATCTGTATTGGCTTGGGAATTTTATACAGGATTTCTTGAGTCATTCCTTTGCCTGTGGTTCATGGACAAAGTATCGCTCAAGAAATGGATTCACATTGTTTTCATATTCTCATACGAGGTGATTGGTTTGAGCTGGCACGGGAAATATCCTGGCCAGTTTACTGAAGGCCTTTTTCCCCTTGGTCCTCTCTATTCCTCCCACCTGTTTACTGAACCCCTCCTTTTGAATGCCTAGGACTCTCTGCTTGTACCTTCTGCTCCCAAAATAGAGCCTTGCCTCTGACTGTTCTCTCTGTCTAAAAATTTCTTCCCCATGATATCCACTTGCCTGATTTCCTTACCCTTTTAAGTCCTCACTCAAAATATCACCTTTTCAATGAGGCCTAATTTTTAATACTGCTGCTCCAACCTGCCCTTCCTCCCCAAGTGATGTACTGTTTTAGCCCCCTTGAACAGGTGAGCTAATTGAGCCTTAGACAGGTTACATGAGTTAACTAGTTCAATTAAAGTTGGTTACAATTTTTCACCACCATAATTCTTTAATAAATATCCTTATACACACATCTTATTTTTCCCCCAGGACAGTTTTCCAGATGTAAATGTGCTGGGTATAACAGTCTGCATATTTTCCAAGAGTATACATATTTTTTGGCTTTGTGTTTTAATAGTGGTAGCAGCAATGCCAGAGAGGCAAAATGAAATACCATATGAAAATTTGTATTTGTTTCATTGGGTTTGACATGAGGATTGGGCCAAGCATACCCTCCTCAAAATCCATCAGCTTCTCCTTGTCAAAAGGTACTTGCTTGGTCTCCTGGGAGACTTATAATTTGAGCAGTGGCTGTTACTTGGTCGCATTTTATCCCCTTGGACCACTGTTGGAGAAGGGGTGAAATGTGATTACTGCTGCTGAGGGTATGTGTCATGACAATAGCTGTTTGTCTCGCCTTTGACACTTCCATGTGGATAGAGGTCTAAGCCAAGTACTGCTTTATTCCAATTGTCTCTTCAGGTTTCCTTGAAATATTTGTACCTCTCTGCTGCTGCCAACCTGCTGCTTTCTGAGAAGCACCCAGCATGAAATTGAACAAAATAGTAACTCTTTGATAATGTCCCTTAAAAATTTTCTTTTAGAAAGTTAAATAAACCCTTGCGCTTGATGGATCCCAAATGCTAACTTAAAAATGAGTACTAACCCAGTATTGTATATCAACTATACTTCAATAAAAAAACGTTGGCTTAAGTAACATAGAAAAAAATGAAGACTCGTGTCCATCCCTTCATCACTTAAAATGAACTACTAACCTGAATGATAATGGGACCTTTTCTTTTTAACAGTTGGTGGCATCTATACTGTGATTCAGACAAAGGCCAAAACAACAGCAGATGAATGGGGAGACAATTACTTTCTGCTTGGTCCATATTTTGAGCATAATATGAAGACTCAGGTGGAACAATGTGAACCTGTAAATGATGCTGTGAGAAGAGCAGTGGACGTGATGAACAAACATGGCTGCCAGGTAAAGGATACTGTCTGACACTTCATTAAGCAAGCCTTAGTAAACTGTTGTGGGAAAACACCACAATGTACACGAACTCACAAGAAAAGGCCACTCATCTTCTTAGGGGGAAGGAGTTGGTTTAGAAAAAGATGATGAACTTGATTTTAAATAGGTTACATTTGAGGTACTTTGTGAAAACCATAATATATCCATCTAGAAGTATACTAGGTTTGGAACTCAGCAGAGGGTATAGAATAGAGATGTTTGGGGAAAAGTGATTTGTGTCTAAATTGTAGTTGACAATATGGGTATTGATAGCATTATTCAGTGGAAGATTATAGACTAAGAGCAAAGGTTTTGAGCCAGACCTTGGGCAATGTGAACATGTTAGAATATCTACACAAAAGGAAGTCAGAGACTGCAAAAGTAGAAGTTCAGCTGGTGATTAGAACCAAGGATGTCTAAGTGTTAATCCTCAGAACCTGTGAATATGTTACCTTATAAAGCAGAAGGACTTTGTAGTTGTGACTATGTTAAGGTTCTTGAGATGGGAAGATTATCCTGGATTATCTGGGTGGGTCCAATGTAATTACAAGGGTCCTTATAAGAAGGAGACAGTAGGGCTTCCCTGGTGGCGCAGTGGTTGAGAGTCCGCCTGCCGATGCAGGGGACACGGCTTCGTGCCCCCGTCTGGGAAGATCCCACATGCCGCAGAGCAGCTGGGCCCGTGAGCCATGGCCGCTGAGCCTGCACGTCTGGAGCCTGTGCTCCACAACGGGAGAGGCCACAACAGTGAGAGGCCCGCGTACCGCAAAAAAAAAAAAAAAAAAAAAGGAGGCAGTAGAATTAGAATCAGAGATGAGATGTGACAATGGAAGCAGAAATCGGAGTGATGAGAGCTTTGAGATGGAGGAAGGAAGGGGCCACAAGCCAAGGAATGCAGGTGGCCTCTAGAAGCTGGGAAAGGCTAAAGAACAGATTCTCCCCTAGGGACTGCAAGTGGAATGCAACTCTGCTGACATGTCGCTTTTAACCCATAAGACCCATTTCAGAGGACTTGCTCCCAAATCTTGTAGATAACAGATTTGCGTTGTTTTAAACTACTAGGAAGGCAGTAATTTGTTGCCATCACAACAGGAATAGAGATGTCAAGACAAGGAAGGAGAGAGTTTCAAGTATAGAGGAGGGACTGAATCAACAAAGGATTGAACCAGGGTCAGCTTGGTTTAGCAATATTTAGGCCATTTGTGGTCAGCCTGCTAACTAACTTCAGGGGAAAAAGGAGGGTTAAATCAGATTGCAGTAGCTTGAGGGATGAATGAGTGGTGAGATAAAGGATATAGAAGTGTGGCTATGGGATTTTTCTGTGAAGAGGAAAGATAATTAAGTTGTTTCAGAGTGACATGGTTTTGAGAGTTGGTATTTTCTTAAATATGAGTGAGCACATTTATATGACAAAAGGAAATATCTAGGGGGAGCAGAGAGAAGCTGAAAGTTCAGAAGGAATGGATGATTGAAGAGAGTAAGATCACTGAGGACAGGAGAGGGAACGAGATCCAAAGCACTACTAAAAGGATCGTTCTTCACTCCTCACTCAAACTGGAAACAAAGGATGAATGCAAACAGAGATAAGCTGATGGAGAACTCAGGATGGTCCCACTCAGTGTTTCTGATGATCTTAAGAGCTAAAGGTCATCTTCTGAGAGGCAGGAGGCAAGTGTTAAAATAAGAGAATATGACAAAAAAAGTTCAGAAAGTATTCAAGGAATAGGGAAAAGAATTTCTAGACATTTTTAAGGTACTCCGTTGCGGAGAACAGGCTCTGGACGCACAGGCTTAGCGGCCATGGCTCACAGGCCCAGCCGCTCCGCAGCATGTGGGATCCTCCCGCACCGGGGCACGAACCCACATCCCCCGCATCGGCAGACGGACTCTCAACCACGTCGCCACCAGGGAAGCCCAGTCGTGACTTTTTAATGGCACAAATATACACGACTGTGACTTTCTCCAGCAGCTAGAGTGGAAGTGAAGGAAGTAAATAGTTGGAGATTTGGTGGTGTTTAATTTCAGCATTTGTGCAACGGGGCCAGGTGGCACAAGTCTTAGAGGTAACCGTATGATTGACTGAATTAATTGTTGAGTTGATGAATTGTTAGGTCTGAAATGGATAGGAAAGGAAGGGTGAAAGGAGAAAGATGGGGATGATGTAGGAGAAAATGGGAGGTTCCAGAAACTGGAGGTCTTGAAGGGAGGCATACACTGGGAGAAATATAGTGAGAGAAGTGGAAGTATGGTAGTTGTGGTCAAGGGATACAATGCTAAGGTTGAACATTTCAGAGGAGGAACAGTTTGGATTTTGACAAGGGTAAGATTGCCATGAAGTTCTTTGAAGTCAGTAACGTCCAATAGCTATGATGTAAGTGTGTAGGAAACAATCCTGGATTTTAAAGTTGCCCAGAATAAGGTAGAAAAGTAACCAAGAGATTTGTAGAACAAGGAAAGTAACATATTTGCATAAGGAAAATTTCAGAGATGTCTTTATATACGAATAAAGAATAAAGTTTTAAAAGTTTCAGTGTAATTTTTAAAATCCTAACTTTCCTTCCTACTCACCCCATGAATATAGTTTCTGGGGGTGAAAAATGAGAAGTTCTTACTGAGATGTCCATGTCAGTGGTGATGTCTAGGAGATATATACAAGGTTTAAGGTGCAGAATATTTAGTTTAAAAGGGAACTTGAGGTCCCAGAGGGCACCATGGAAGCATATCACCGTGAGAGTAACATGGAGAATTAGGAGAGTAGGGAAGGTTGCATGTTGTACTGTTGGGATGAAATGAGTGAGATGTTAGAAGGGGTTCGAATTTGAAGCACTTGCGATAAAAGAGGGAGGTGAAAGCCATGGTGGAACTGACTGGTCTCAAGATTCTAAATGGATTTCTGATGTAAGGATGTTTCCACGTCAGGGCTGAGAATGCACTGCACGTCAAGACAAGCTAGCTTACATTCTTTGTTCAGCATTTCACTGTGTCTTAGCTCACTGTATCATATGTCACATATTAGGCAGTGAGTAGCTATTTGTTAACTGAATACATAAGTCAATGAGCATCCCAAAGAAAAAACGATTGAAAGGTTGTTTGGGGCTCAGGAAAAAATCTGAAAGAGTGCCATGATAAATACTGAATTACAGTGGAAGCGACTGACACATAATGAGGGTCTTTCAATGTTGACTGGGGCATGGCTGGGAAAGAGACATCACCATACATTCCTGAGTCCCAAGCAAGGGAATGATGATCAAACGGGCTTTCATGCTCTGTAAAATTCAGCCTTGGGTGGAGTCATAACGTCAATGTAAGCAGTGTAGACACATTCAGTTTACTAGAGAGGTCTGGATACTCAATGAGAGAAGCTCTTAGCTTCTGCCAACTTCAGAAAGGGTTTGAAGTGATTTATGGAATTGCCTTGCATGTAATAGGAGAATAAACATAAAATAAAGAGCATGAGTAAATTACTATAGAAAAATAGAGACCAAAGGGGAAGTTAAAACTTGGTTATACAAGTGACTAAATAATTACAATTGGAAAAATTTGAAATAGCTACTGCATTAAAACTTGCACAAGGTAAAACATTTAGGAATAAAAGAATCAATTTGATGAATGTAATAGAATTAGACCTTGAGCTGCTAGATTAAAGAGAAAATGCATCTTGGGCAATACATTTAGTTACGACCTCTGGCAGCAACCATATTGGGAAGCACTTGGTGTCACATTTTCTTTGTTAGGAGGAATAAGGGAAATTATACACATTTGTCTAGAGAAACAACTTTTTTTCTGGCAGGAAATGTCGTAAGTCCTGTTGCATAAAGGAAAATAAGTGACATGGTAGACATATCCAACTCCGGGTTGTTAAAGATACAGAGCAGTTCACCTTATGACTCTATCATAAAAACATAGACCATAATATTAAATCCTAAAACCATGGGCTCAAGGTCACAGGAGGATAATGAGGGACAGAAGAACAGAGATTACATGATCTAAATACTTCATTTTAAAATAACCAAATTTAATGAAGTGCAGGAACTTGGAGATTCTAGAAGAATGGGTACCAGCCCATTCCCTCTTCGGGCTCAAACATCAGATGCTCTGTGTTATCACTATGGTTTCCTATACGGCTTGTGTAATCTGCTTTTGAGTTCTAAATACAGTTTATAGCTTCTAAACCCAAATACATTGTTCTCTCTTGCATTGCCTAGTATTCCTCCGTGGCTGTGTGTTCTTTTATGGCAGGTGCACTTTGGAAGATGGCTCATAGAAGGGAGTCCTTATGTGGTGCTCTTTGACATAAGCTATTCGGCTCAGAACCTGGACACGTGGAAAGGTGACTTCTGGGAGGCATGCAATGTTGGTATCCCTTATCACGACCAGGAAGCCAATGAAATGCTGATATTTGGATCGTTAACTGCCTGGTTCTTGAAAGAGGTACTGTTTACTGTAGAGTCGTACAACAGAGGAGAAGCACGGTTGCTCTCCGTGGCCAGCAACGATCCTCTAAACTTTAAGCCAATTTTGAGATGATGCCATTATTAATTGTCCTAAAACATTTCAAAGGGATCTGAGAAAACATTCAGCCTTCCCGTAACTGAATACCAGCTTCTGGAACAGGGTGATGATAATGCTTATTCATATTTACCTCATGTCAGGTTCAACTAGAATGATGTGGATAAAACACCCAATTATATTCCCCATTACATAGATAATATTCAACATATATGCAAGAGAAAACAGTATACATCATGCACTATGTACCTGATTTCTAGCGTCATGGGAGTAGAAAATGGCCTGAAATCTTTGATTTTGTTTATGTGTGAGTGCTCGTGCGACGTCAGTGGCTCTTAGATCTTTTAATCATTTGCTAAAGGCTGAAGTGGTCTCAGCAGTTGCTAAGGAGTCCACAGCAGTGAAATAGTCCATAGATGTAAAAAAAAAAAAACCAAGAGCATTGGAAATCAGTCCTTGTTAAATGAGCCAAGCCTGTACTCAATTCCTGAAAGCATGGCAGTAGGATTTCTTCCTATTCCTTTCATTACCTCAAGATGATTACGTCTCACTTAAAAATGGGAGAATGAAGAGCATCCCTAGCAAAGTGGGACTGTGGTCTAAGGACAGATCACAGGACTCTATGTTGGGAGTGTGTCCCCCTTGACCAGTATAACTTCTTTCTGATGAATTAAGTCCAACAGCCATAAAGGGCTGCTTTGAGGTGAAGGGGAAGTGAAGGGGTGGTCCTATTGCTTTGTCTTGGTGACACTGTAGGAGAAGAAGAGTGAGGCTGCTGACAGGATCTGGCCTAATGACAGATAGCTGCAGGCTTAGCATCTGTTGCTGAAACCAACTCTTCCTCTGCCGACTGCCCCAAGGGCTGAGGCCAGCCTCCATGAGCACCCACACATGCCACACATGCGTGCATGTCAAGCCTTCCAGGTGATTCTGATGTACCCTAGGTATGAGAACCGCTGTCTTAGGTTAACTCTCCAGACTTCCCAATTCTCTGGGCAGGCTCCTTGAACACAGGTGTTTTTCATTATCGATGCTACTCCCCCACTAGGGAAACAGTCATTAAGGGGAGTGGAATGTAAATATTAATTTTTTGTAAGGGTGAAACAAAGTAACATTTTTTATTGAAGTGCAGTTGATTTAAATATTGTGTTAGTTTCAGGTGTACAGCAAAGTGATTCAGTTATATATATATATATTTTTCCATTATAAGTTATCATAAGATACTAATATAGTTCCCTGTGCTACACAGTAAATCCTTGTTGTTTATCTATTTTATATATGGTAGTGTGTATCTGTTAATTCCATATTCCTAATTTATCCCTCCGTCCAACCCTTTGGTAACCATAAGTTTGTTTTCTATGTCTGTGAGTCTGTTTCTGTTTTGTAAATAAATTCATTTGTATTATTTTTCAGATTCCACATATAAGTGATATCATATAATATTTGTCTTTCTTTCTTTGACTTACTTCACTTAGTATGATAATCTCCAGGTCCATCCATGTTGCTGCAATTGTACAGCAAAGTGATTCAGTTATATATATATATATTTTTTCCATTATAAGTTATTATAAGATACTAATATAGTTCCCTGTGCTACACAGTAAATCCTTGTTGTTTATCTATTTTATATATGGTAGTGTGTATCTGTTAATTCCATATTCCTAATTTATCCCTCCATCCAACCCTTTGGTAACCATAAGTTTGTTTTCTATGTCTGTGAGTCTGTTTCTGTTTTGTAAATAAATTCATTTGTATTATTTTTCAGATTCCACATATAAGTGATATCATATAATATTTGTCTTTCTTTCTTTGACTTACTTCACTTAGTATGATAATCTCCAGGTCCATCCATGTTGCTGCAAATGGCATTATTTCATTCATTTTAATGGCTGAGTAATATTCCATTGTATATGTATACCACATCTTCTTTATCTATTCCTCTGTCGATGGACGTTTAGGTTGCTTCCATGTCTTGGCTACTGTAAATAGTGCTGCAATGAACATTGGGGTGCGTGTATCTTTTCGAATTATGGTTTTCTCTGGATATATGCCCAGGAGTGGGATTGCTGGATCAGGTAGCTATATTTTTAGTGAAACAAAGTCACTTTTAGGTTAAGGAACTGATGCCCTGACTAGTGTTAGAATGAGACCTGGAATTAGACCTGGGTCCTCAGTGTGTTATTAAATTTCTATTTGATTCTAAGCAAGTTATTAATCTCTTTCCCTAGTTACAAATTCTTAAAATAATAGTATATCATTTAAAATGTTTTTGGCTTCAAGGAACAGAAAGTCCAAATGAGACTGACTTAAAACATGAAGTCATATATTGTTTATTAAATAGATGCTTGTAAGTGGGTGGTCCCAACTAATTCAGCAGCTCAGTGAATCTTCAAGGATAATAGTGCTATTATTCATTCCTCCATTTAATGAATAGTTATTGAGTGCCTACTGTGCATTTATTCAGGAGTCCCCTCTGTGGATACAAAAATAAATTTGATCCATATTGAAAGAGAGGATTATGCCATAAACATATATGGGCTTTATGAACATGCAGCTAAATTCTATAAAACCGTTATATTTGCTAAATCTGCCTGCTTTGTCTTTAGATCCCTTTAAATTGTGCTAAACTTTACAGGCATGATAACTTTCCTTATGCTGTGGGCCACGAGCAAGACCAAACTACACCACCAACTTTTCTAAAAGCTTCTTTTCCGGTGTAGGTGACAGATCATGCCGATGGGAAACACGTCATTGTCCAATTCCATGAATGGCAGGCTGGGACTGGACTGATTCTTTCTCGAGCTCGGAAACTTCCGATTGCTACAGTCTTTACCACTCACGCCACACTGCTTGGGAGGTATCTCTGTGCAGCAAACATCGATTTCTACAACCACCTTGATAAGGTAATTAGTCCTTCCACCTTCCCCCCTCATCACCTTTCTTTCTGATCCTTGAAGCTGAAGGATGGGAAATATTGACCTTCGTCTTTCGTCTGTCATCCAGATGGCAGAAATGCCCTTTCAACCAATCAGTATTCATGACAAAGCCTCCCCTGAGTGACTGAGAGCTCATATAGTTTAACTTTGTTCAGAGTGCAGTAGAGTGTAGCAGGGAGAGGCCAGATGGCTGTCCACTTTGGAGCAATAGACCCAAGGTCCAAAGGCATCTGGTGGGAGTCAGACACTGAGGATGTGAGGTCGGGCTGCTGTCTACTCTGAAGCTTGGGAAATGCTGTGAGGACTCTGGATCCACACACAGATCTGAGTGGCAGGTGCATGGCAGGGAATCTAGCCATCAACTTGTTCTATGAGCCTTACTTCCTCCATCCTTCAAGTGAGCAAAGGTCAGATTTCTGCTGTGACTCTGCAGTGAGTTATAGGTGGAGCTTTGTGGGGGTCTAGTAAAACAGAGTTATCAAAGACAGGGATGTGGGGCTTCCTTTGTGGCGCCGTGGTTAAGAATCCACCTGCCAATGCAGGGGACACGTGTTCGCACCCTGGTCCGGGAAAACCCCACATGCCGCGGAGCAACTAAGCCCGTGCACCACAACTACTGAGCCTGAGCTCTAGAGCCCGCGAGCCACAACTAATGAGCCTGCGTGCTACAACTACTGAAGCCCGCTGGCCTAGAGCCCGTGCTCCGCAACAAGAGAAGCCACCGCAATGAGAAGCCCACACACCGCAACAAAGAGTAGCCCTCACTTGCCGCAACTAGAGAAAGCCCGCACGCAGCAACGAAGACCCAACACACCCAAAAATAAATTAATTTTAAAAAAATTTTAAAAAAGAAAATAAAAGAATAGATGAAACAAAATAAATTCGGAGAGTATTAAGATGAAATTAGTACAAGATAATGAAAAAAAGATGAATGAAAAGATCTACGAGTAAGAAATACATCTCTGAAGAAAAGAAAAAACAGGGATGTGGGTCCTTCATGACTAAACAGTTGGGTTTGCCTATCTTAGAAGACTGCCTTATTCTATGACCCAAAGTCATTCAGTTTTGACTTCTTCTATTTTCCATCAGTTCAATCAGATTAATAAAAGTATGTTTCTCACAACATCCTGTCAGTAATAGTGATCAAGCATTTGAGTAACATAAAGCCAGGAGTTTTGCAGATTTGGTATCTATGTTGCCAATTAAGTCAATTTAGTATTTTAGGGTTCTGTTCCACTATCAGGAACATTAGGAAGTTGGAAAGTCGATTTCTAAAGACTCCCCCAGTTTAAAAAAGTTCTAGAATTCTATGAAACAGAAAGCATGCTTGTGTGAGTGTGTGTATGTTTGTGTGTGTTTGTAACATATGAATGCTACTACTCAGATAATGAGGGCAGAAAATTATACTATCATCTCAGAGACATTTTGAGCACAGGATAGTTCTTTCAGACAAACTTTAACATTTGCAAAGCAATGAATGGTCCTAAGGAGAGCTTGCCTATAAAAAGGTCAGCTAAACCTGAAGGTCAAACTGTAAACATTAGATGTATATTTAAAATAAAGTCAACAAGGAATTCAAAAAGTCAGGAGATCAGGGAGATTTCCTAATGGTAGACTAATGAGGGCAAACCAGTGATCTGTGATAAACTCAACCACCATGTTTCCTGGAGAAGAGCGGACTTTGATTTTTGTGAAAGAGAAAATATTACAGAGGCATATCAAATATTTCACAGCAGAATACTTAAGAGCATTGGATAAACAATTAATAAAAACAACTAATAATATTCATCAGATTTTATTAATCGTTTTTAAGGAACAAAACCATTATAATATATAGTTATATATTATAACTGTATCTGTTCAGTAAAAGGTCAGTGTTTATATCACACTGTTTTCCAATATGATTATATATCTCCCTCGCTTAAACCCCTCACTTGTTGAAATACCGAAGCTTAGCCAGACCCCAGCCCATCTCTCTACTAAAAAGTCCTGCTCAGCAGAGTGGCTAGTAAATAAATAACAAGTAATTAAGAACTAGGTTTTAAGTTAAAAACTCATAATCAGGGCTTCCCTGGTGGCGCAGTGGTTGAGAGTCCGCCTGCCGATGCAGGGGACACGGGTTCGTGCCCCGGTCTGGGAAGATCCCACATGCCGCGGAGCAGCTGGGCCCGTGAGCCATGGCCGCTGAGCCTGCGCGTCCGGAGCCTGTGCTCTGCAACGGGAGAGGCCACAGTAGTGGGAGGCCCGCGTACCGAGAAAAAAAAAACAAAAAAAACCCTCATAATCATTATTCACAGGAAAGGCCCCCATATCAATTTCTACAGCAGACCTTCCAATGCTCACAGTAGGTTTAGAAATTCAGTGAAACAGCAAAACACCAAATTATATATATGAAAAGTTTTTAAAAGTTCAACATAAGAAATGAGTCATAAATTAGTCTTTGGTACAGGATCCACAGTCAGTTTCAGTGAGCTCTGACTCAGGCAAGTAGACATCGGGGGGAAATGAGAACAAGGATAAAAGCATTTACCTTTGATAAAAGCAGAAAGATTAGAACTATTTTACTCAAAGACATTAACTGAAAACCTTTTTGGTTAATAGCTGATTCATAAGGACCTTGATGTTTGTTTATGTTTTGGCTTAAATGTATTAGTTAAAATAAGATTGCAACTATTTTCAGCCAGCATATGAATTTTCTGAGACTCTCCATGAAGGTGTTTCAAAATTCATTCTTAGTGGTCCTGCCATTGGTCAATCATCTTCTCAATGATAATGACTAGATACCTAATGCTTTAAATAAAAAGGGGATGGGCATTCGTTTTCTTATGTTTAGGCCTCTCTTTTCTTGATAGCAATGGGATTTCCTAGATGGGAAAGTGAGGACAGGGCTGTTTGGGATTAGAAAATGGTGAAGAAAGCCATAGACAATTGTTTGGTGGATTTTAACTCTTTCCTCTGACCAAGTTTTGAGCTGGTCAAGTTCAATTATAGGGGATCGCAAGGCCTCTGCTATCCTCTCCCTGTATTTTTGCATACTTGGTTTCCTCATTTAGGAACCCTATCTTCTCACCTTTAAATAGTATTCAAATGTTAAGTGCTACCCCATGTGAAATCTTACTATTCTCTACAATAACGGCACTACTAAATAATAACAATAGCTGAAATTATCAAGCCCTTTCCATATGCCAGACACTTACATTTGATATGTGTTAACTCATGTAATTTCCCCCAAACTTAATGAAATAGGAAACGTTTCATTCCAGAGTTATTTTTCTCAAACATAGACTATGTCTTTACCATACCTCTAGCTGAGCCCTTTCAGTGCTTGCCATTGTATTCAGGACAAAGGCTGAATTTCTAGCCTTGTCTTCAGGGACTTCTGGGATCTGGTCCTATTACCAGGATGTCTCTCTATTACGTGTCCTACATTCTACACCCAATGCTATAGTCACGTCAGATGTCCTGCCATTTTCTGCACATACAGCTTGACTTTATATATTTGTTCTTTGGGGCAGCTAAATTTCTCAGTCCAAAATAACCTTTCCCCAAATTAAACTTTCATGCCTCAGTCCAAATGTCATTTTATTTATCTAATCAACTTAGAAATACAAAGATTAATAAGTCATGTTCCTTGCCCTTGAAAATCGTACATTCTAGAGGTGATATTGACAATATGAACAATTGCATAAATATGAGATACTTTTCTCTCTCCTCAGCCAGGATGAATCAGACCCTCTCTGATCCTGCACCTTACTCAGACACTTACTCATTTCTGCCCAATTTTTACCTGCTTTCTCATTTATAAGCTCTCTGAAAGCAACAAAAGTATGTAAATTACTAAACAAATGTAGGCTGAATGAGAGATTTGGTTGAATGAATGAGACCAGCCATACAGAGCTGATCTAAGCATGCCATATAGAGCCTTGATTCAGTCATTTTCAGAGAGATGGTTGCAAATATTACAGTCAAGAAAGAATGCTCTAGGGCTTCCCTGGTGGCGCAGTGGTTGAGAGTCCGCCTGCCGATGCAGGGGACACGGGTTCGTGCCCCGGCCCGGGAAGATCCCACATGCCGCGGAGCGCCTGGGCCCGTGAGCCATGGCCGCTGAGCCTGTGCATCCGGAGCCTGTGCTCTGCAACGGGAGAGGCCACAACAGTGAGAGGCCCGTGTACCGTAAAAAAAAGAAAGAATGCTCTAGGAACGTCCCTGTTGTAATCTCTAGAATCATCCAAGGAGTCTCTTTTAGTACATTCCTCTATATGGTGCAGTCGTTATTGGGATTGCCATGTTGATTGAGCTGGAATCTACTTGATATAAAAGCAGGCAGGAGCCCAGGTGTGGAGTCAAACTGATTTGGGATCAATTTAGGGCTCTGCTAAGATACTTAATAGGAATGTGACCTTGGGCCAGTTTTTTAACCCCTAAAAGTTTCAATTTCCCCCTACGTAAGATGAAGACAAAAAATGTGTCTCTGGTTTATGAGGATTAAATATGATATCGCTCTTAGAAGGGTCTGATACATAGACTTGAGCTTCTAATAATCTTTATTACAAAAAGCACCCCACTAATACAATGCCAGAAACTTTATATACTTTTTTGTCTTAGACACTGCTAGTTTCATATGCAGCTATAGAGACATAACATTCAGTAACTAAGCAAAATGGCAAAAGCCCACAACGGTTGCTAACTGTGTTAAGTAATTGTTGGGGGTTTGGCTTGTTTTTTAAAGTTAAGATACCCAGAATAATGGATGATTACAGAATCTAACACACCATCTAATTAAAGTAACTGTACACTCCTTGAAATTTCACGGTGTTGGGAGTTATATAGCATGGAAAAGCACTGTCTTTTCTCTTTGTCAGGTTTCTTTCCTTTAATGAATAAGAAGGATAATACTTATCCTTACTTTCAGTATCAAGTTTAATGTCAGCTTTGTTTCATTTCTTATGGAAAAAATATGATAAAGACCTTGGGGAAAGGAATTAGCTCAACATTTATAAAATAAGTAAAATTAAAATGCCAAAAAAATCAAGAATTCTCTATGATTATAGCAAAGGGGAAATATTTACATAGGGGGTTAAATGACAGTTTAGAAGCACAGATGAACTAAACAGCACTTTTTGTAAGCATAAGTAGCTATGTGCTTTAGTAATGGGTTTAACAGAAATTTATCATTATTTCTTTTGTGGTCATAAAATTTCACACAGCTTTGAGGAAAAACAATATGAGAAATATGTGATTTTGTTTTGCTCGTGTAGAAGGATCGGTGTAAGCAAATGTGTATGTGCATGTGTTTTGTTTTGTGTTCACAGTTTAACATAGACAAAGAGGCTGGGGAAAGGCAGATTTATCACCGGTATTGCATGGAGCGTGCCTCAGTCCATTGTGCTCATGTATTCACCACTGTTTCTGAAATAACAGCGATAGAGGCAGAACACATGCTGAAGAGAAAGCCTGGTAATTATTATCCCTGAGTTTGTCACCGACCTATGAGAATTTTGTTTGAAACAAAAATGCATAAAATAATAATAAGAGGAAAAATTGCATTCACTATTACCACTCAAATCTTTACACATATTTTCAGTAGCTTTTTTGAACACTAAGCTATATCTGGAACATACTAGTGTACAATCTGTGCTTGTCTTATAGTCTATGCTTAAAATGACCTAGTTCTGAACTGGGTTGTCATAATGACTTCCTGTGCGTAAGCAAGCTGAGTTGATTTTTCTATTTTAAGAAAATGAAAGTCCAGAAAATATCAGAAATGTAAGTGATACTACCCTAGTCCTACATCCTAGAACATCGCCTTATTAGTCCTGTTCAGTAGAAACCTGTTGTTTTACTTCTCCCAAGATTTTCTTGTAAGTTTTTCTGGGAACTATCCCCAGACCCATCCAGAGGTTGCAATGCCAAGAGGCATGTTCCTAAAACATGACACTGTCACCTGACCACAGCTGATTGGTCCAGAGGTAGACATCTGACATAAGCTGGACCAATCAGAATGCTCTCATAAGAAGGAGTCTAAACAGATGAGTCTGTTTGAATGCACTCTTGTATAACAGAAATGTCACCTTGGAAGCTGTTAGCAGTGCCCATTTTCCCATTATGTTGCATGAGATGCAAAGAAAGTTAAACTACAGTGAAGTACAATAAGAAGCAGAAACAGTTTGAGAGAGAGAGAACTCTGTACTTTCCACAGTGATTTAGACCATGGTTTAAACTAATTCCTGAGGCCCAGCTAAGTCTTTGCTATGAGACACTCCAGCATCTTATTAATAAATCCCTCCTTATTATACTTAGTGTTAATAGGCTTCTGTCACTTGCAACCAAACAGTCCTAATTAGTACATCCTCCTTGCTTGATTGCTGTGGTCTTGTCTCTAGTTGTCTTTCTTTCAGATACCAGTTGAATATCAGAGAAAGCATTTCAAAGTTCTAGATAATTAAAAAAGAAGAATCCAAGTAATTTGAGTAGTGACAGCCTCAAGATCCTATGCTATTCTTTTTTCTTTCCCAGGCTTCTCTTGGATTCACTTGGGTTCTCACTCTCATGTCTCTTACAGGAGTTTGCTACATCAATATGCTCACTTGTTTCTTGGATTCCTTTTTTCCCCTATCTTCAGTATCCTTTTCTGTGCTTATGAAAATGCTTTATTTTTTTCTATTCTAAAATAAAAATTTCTCTTGAAGCCACTACTCTGTCAGATGTCTATACAATCCCATCCTCCCTCCTTTTGTTAAATATTTTAGAAAAATAATCCATAGTTCTTCCACTTACTCACGGCCCCTTCAACTCTAATTTCCAACCTCCAACACTTGGTCTAAAATTGCTTTTTCAAAGTCACCAAGTTCAGAATTCTGTAATTTTCTTTATGTTCCTTGACATTCTTTAGAAGTTAAAGGTGGCAGATACCTCTATCATCCCTTACTTTTCATGACATCACATATTCTAAGTTTTCTCAAATATGATTCTTTTCTAGTGTCTCTCATAGTTTGTCTTCTATCTTCCATCTTTTAAAAGCAGACATTCTCTGTGATCAGATTCTGGATCCTGCTTTCTCTATATACTATTTTCTTAACTTCCTGTTTTCTTAAGGAGATTGCTGTAGGATAGGGGTGAAAACTGTGGACTTGTTGCCAAACTGCCTGAGTTCAGTATCAAAAATGACTTTGTGTTGAATATATGTCACTAGCTGTGTGACACTGTGAAAGTTGCTTAAGCTCTCTTTGCCCTAATTGCATAATGGAGATGATAATACTATCTCTTATCTAGAATTGTTGCAGTGATTAAATAAGTTACTACACGGGAAGAACGCAGATCAGTGCCTGGTTCATTGTAAAGGTTCAGAAAATGACAACGATTATTATTTTGTATGGATCAGACTTTTCCCAAGCTCTCATCTCTGTTTCTGCTAACTTCACGTGGAGGTTCTAGTAGAACTATAAACCCCATAAGCTACTCCATTTCTGACTAGTAAAAGAATCACGTGGTGGCTCTGATAGAAATTGTGAGATCCCTGATGCTTTGTGGTTCAAGAAGGTCCACAGACTTTTAATGGATTATTAAGCACAAAATTTTTCCCAAGAGCATTCTGAGAAAAAGCATCATAAAGCACATCATGACTTAGTAGTTTTTCGTTTTCCTTGAAGTCTTCCCCAGTTAAAAGTATAACCACAGCTAAAGGGTGTGGGCGTAGCTCCAGAGCAAGAGGGAAATGTTGGCTGGATCAAAAGGTTATGTAGGGCAAGATATTTTTAATAATATTATCATATGCTAATTGGCAAAGCCTTATTTATTACTGTATTATTATACTTTGACCATAAATTCCACTCAAAATAACATCTGATGTTGAAAAGATGATTTTTTAAAAATATTGGAGAGAGGGCAACATTATAAATTTACTAATTACCAATATGCAATTGAATACATCTGCTTTGAAACTTGAAAATAATGTACATCAAAATGATTGCCCTCGGCTTCCCTGGTGGCTCAGTGGTTGAGAGTCCGCCTGCCGATGCAGGGGACACGGGTTGGTGCCCCGGTCCGGGAAGATCCCATGGGCCGCGGAGCTGCTAGGCCCGTGAGCCATGGCTGCTGAGCCTGCGCGTCCGGAGCCTGTGCTCCGCAGCGGGAGAGGCCACAACAGTGAAAGGCCCGCGTAAAAAAAAAAAAAAAAAAAAAGATTGCCCTCATGGATTATATATTGAAAAGTTTTTATTCTGTGTTGAAGCAAAAAACTCCCAAACGAATTATCTCCAGTTGAAGAACGCCAATACATCCGGCAGCTCATGCATTCCCACATTTACTGTAAAATCACTCATTGTCCTCCTTTCACCTAACGTTTGGTGGTTTGGGTTTGTGAAAAACTCGAAGGCACAGTTCTATTCAAAACCATCTGATTTTGTTCAGAGATGTAAATTTTACAAAGAGAATCAACGTCCCTGTAAGAATTTTTTGATTTTGTTGTAGAACTCTACCATCTGCCCGAACTTCACAATTTGGATATTTCTTAGAAAATGTAGGGTTTGTGATGTCATCTTAAAGAGGTGTCATATAAATGAACTAAATTTGACATTGTAATGTCAACCAAACAAAATACTCTAGCCAGTGAGTGATTTCATGCCATTTTGCCAGAAAGGTCATTGGGGTCCAAAGCTCCTGTAGACTTTTTTCAAACACACTAAGCACAGCTTTAAACCCCAACCCAGGCTGCAGAGAGGGTGTTTTGCAAGAATATTCATCTTGAACTGGTATGACTCTCAAAATCTATTATATGGAGTTTAGGGAATTTCTAGCAGTCCCCTTATGTGATGTGCGATGATGTGAATTATTCACAAGACAATGAATCCCAGGAGTGTCTACTGCATTCAGAACATTCAGTAAAATGGCTCAAAATCCTGTAGAATATTTTGACAGTGCGTCTGTATAATACCATATGGACAAGGCGGGTATGGAGTGTTCAGTTATGATATAATAAGCACTTTTTCAGGTGGCCCTTGGCCAAGGTTGTTATATTCCTTCTTCATGATTATAGTGAGTCATTGCATACGTGATATCACTGAAAGCTATATTCTGAATTGCTTCTCTCAAAGTCACTTCCACTTATCAAAGCAAAGAATGATCCAAAATCCCCTTGGTAAGGAGTCCCAGTAGCCCTCAAACCAGTAGAATAAACTTGCAACAAGAAACAGACTTCCCATGGTGATCTCTCAGAAATTAAAAAAGTACAAAGAAGCATCAGTGTCAGCTCTTTTGGATTTAATCATTGCTGCAATATACTTCCAGCTTAGAACTAAGACCTGAGCCCTTCCTAAGGAAAAAAATTGGAATAAAAGTATGAGCAAATACTCCTTAAACTAGTTACACATCTGTAGTGAGGTGTACATGCTGTGCCAGTACTAAAACCTGATGATAAAACAGGATACGGTACTGTGATGACAACATATGCACTCTAAATAAGACACCGAGGCAGCATTCAATTCCTTTTTGGTGGCAAGCTCTTAGGGGTTTTTTTGTTGTTGTTTTTGCTTGTTTTGTTTTGTTTTTGTGCTGTCAACAACTGGTAGCCAATAATACTATTTTATTTTTATTTTTCCATGATCAATATTATTTATTGAATGCTTGTTATGTGTCAGGCCCCATTCTAGTATTTTGTTCACATGAATAATCTCATTTCATCATCACATTAGCTTAATGAGATAAGAACTATTATTATCCCTCCTTGCTATGGATGAGGAACCCAAGGCACAGAGAGGTCAAGTGACTATTCCAAAACCAAACAGCTTGTAAGTGCTACCATCTGGATGCTGCCCAGCCAGACCTGCTATTTTTTAAAATTTAGTTTATTGAAGTATAGTTGATTTACAATGTTGTGCTAATTTCTGCTGTATATCCAAGTGATTCAGTTATATATATATATATATATACTTTCTTTTTCATATTCTTTTCCATTATGTTTTATCACAGAATATTGAATATAGTTCCCTGTGCCGTGCAGTAGGACCTTCTTGTTTCAATAGTACTATTTTAGATGCCCAAGGAATCATAACTCACCCTTGGTTCAGAATTCCTGAGCAATTAGACTTTCAAACTGATGGAGATTCTATGTCCCAAAATTCTAAGTATGGAGCAACATTTCAATAAAGTAATATAGAAACTATTCATTCATCCAACAATTAATTATTAAACACTGCTTCAAGCAGTAGGAAAGGGTAAGTGGATAAATGCACATATCTACCTTCATAGAGCTTACATTCTGAAGAGAGGAGACAGGCAATAGACCAGATTATCAAATAAATGCACGATATGTTTGGGTTAATAAATGCTGTGGAGAAAAGTAAATCAGGTAAGGGAATAGGGAGTGGAGGTGGAGGTGGTGGGCATGTTTTTTTTTGATTTTTTCTTTATGTAGCGTTTCAGAGAAGTCCTCTTTGATTAGGTAAAATTTAAGGGAACAACAGATAAGACTCAAGGCTTCATCTATACAGGAGATGCCTATATACCCAAGAGGGCAAAAAAGGAATGAAATAAGAAGTTACTTTCTTGGATTGTTACAACAATTCTGTGAGCTCTGTGCATAGCCAAGATAAGTTGCTTGCAATCTAATATTTTGCCTGCTCCAAAAACCAAGCAAGATATTTTATTTATTTTTATTCTTTCAATATTTTTAAAAAATGTATACAATTTTTAAAGGTTACTTTCCACTTACAGTTATTACAAAATATTAGCTATATTCCTCATATTGTATAACACATCCTTGAGCCTCTCTTACACTCAAGAGTTTGTACCTCCCAATCATCCACCCCTATATTGCCCTCTCACCTCCCCACTGGTAAACACTAATTTGTTCTCTACATCTGTGAGTCCAAGCAAGAGATTTTAGACTAGAGTAGTTCTGGTTTCCACAATACAGTTATTCTTCAGTTTCTACAATGTTTTTCATTTACAAAATCCTATTTTTACTCAGTTGCTTTACTACCTAGAGAAAAAAGAGAGGATCCAGGGAGCTGGATTAGCTATATGTAATTAAGAATATCAAACTTCTTTTCATTTTCCTTATTTCAAAGGCATCCATGTGGTAAGAGACTTTTTGTCCACCCAAATTCCGAATTTATTCTGTTTTGTTTTGTATTTTTTTTAAAAAAATAATAAATTCAGAATTTGGGTGAGAAGATATACTTAAAGTGATGAAGGGGAAGAACTTACAACCAAGATTACTCTACCCAGCAAGGATTTCATTCAGATTCGATGGAGAAATCAAAAGCTTTACAGACAAGCAAAAGCTAAGAGAATTCAGCACCACCAAACCAGCTCTACAACAAATGCTAAAGGAACTTCTCTAAGTGGGAAACACAAGAGAAGAAAAGGACCTACAAAAACAAACAAAAAACAATTAAGAAAATGGGAATAGGAACATACATATTGATAATTACCTTAATCATGAATGGATTAAATGCTCCAACCAAAAGACGTAGCCTGGCTGAATGGATACAAAAACAAGACCCATATAGATGCTGTCTACAAGAGACCAGTTCAGACCTAGGGACACATATAGACTGAAAGTGAGGGGATGGAAAAAGATATTCCATGCAAATGGAAATCAAAAGAAAACTGGAGTAGCAATTCTCATATCAGATAAAGTAGACTTTAAAATAAAGAATGTTACAAGAGACAAGGAAGGACACTACATAATGATCAAGGGATCAATCCAAGAAGAAGATATAACAATTATAAATATATATGCACCCAACATAGGAGCACCTCAATACATAAGGCAGCTGCTAACAGCTATAAAAGAAGAAATCGACAGTAACACAGTAATAGTGGGGGGCTTTAACACCTCACTTTTAAACATACCTAGAGACAAATGACAATGAAAACACAATCATCCAAAAGCTACAGGATGTAGCAAAAGCAGTTCTAAGAGGGAAGTTTATAAGTAATCTTCCAACAAACAAAAGCCCAAGACCAGATGGCTTCACAGGTGGATTCTATCAAACATTTAGAGAAGAGCTAACACCCACCCTTCACAAACTCCTGCAAAAAATTGCGGAGGAAGGACCACTCCCAAACCCATTCTATGAGGTCACCATCACCCTGATACCAAAACCAGACAAAGATACTACAAAAAAAGGAAATTACAGACCAACATCACTCATGAATATAGATGCAAACATCCTCAACAAAATACTACCAAACAGAATCCAACAAAACATTAAAAGATTACAAATGCTGGAGAGGGTGTGGAGAAAAGGGAACCCTCTTGCACTGTTGGTAGGAATATAGATTGATACAGCCACTATGGAGAATAGTATGGAGGTTCCTTAAGAAAACGAAAAATAGAATTACCATATGACCCAGCAATCCCACTACTGGGCATATACCCAGAGAAAATCATAATTCAAAAAGACACATGCACCCCAATGTTCATTGCAGCACTATTTACAATAGCCAGGTCATGGAAGCACCCTAAATGCCCATTGACTGACGAATGGATAAAGGAGATGTGGTATATATATATAATGGAATATTACTCAGCCATAAAAAGGAACGAAATTAGGTAATTTGTAGATACGTGGATGGATCCAAAGAGTGTCATGCAGAGTGAAGTAAGTGAGAAAGAGAAAAACAAATATCGTATATTAACGCATATATGTGGAACCTAGAAAAACGGTACAGATGAACCGGTTTGCAGGGCAGAAATAGAGGCACAGATGTAGAGAACAAATGCATGGACACCAAGGGGGGAAAGTGGCGGGTGGGCTGGTGGTGGTGGTGGGATGAATTGGGAGATTGGGATTGACATGTATCCACTGATGTAGATAAAATGGATGACTAGCAAGAACCTGATGTATAAAAAAATAAATAAAAGAAAAAAGTTAAATTATGTAAACTTACAATTAAATATTATACTAAAAGCAAAATTAGTACTCAAAAGACATCAATTCCTAGTTATTTTACTACATTTTACCGTGATCAATACTCTCATTTATGTCTATTGCATTAGTACGGTGGAAATAGTATGTAACGGTGTTACTTTGTATCTCTTTCTGATTCTGTATTCACATTAGTAGCTTGAAATCAGTCATGGTGGGAGTATTTACACCATGGAGATGGGCAAATACTACTGATAAAACATCTTTCTCTCTCTCTCTTTTTCCTGGAGTGCTGGATACCACTGCATGTAGGCCTCTATGTGGGAGGTTATTCTTCACTAGAAATACAGATGTTAAAAGACCTCATTGACCTAATTCTTTAGGCTAATAAACTGAGACAATTAATTTCAAGACACATCTTTTTTTTCTAACTTATTTTCTTGAAGTATTGTTGTTAGTTTCTGCTGTATGGCAAAGTTATTCATATATATATATTATATATGTGTGTATATATAT
>NW_020176571.1:16360571-16363181 GCF_003031525.2 Neophocaena asiaeorientalis asiaeorientalis | reverse complement strand
ATATATATATATATATATATATATATATATATATCTTCTTTTTCACAGCCTTTTCCATTGTGGTGTATTATAGGACATTGAATATAGTTCCTGTGCTGTACAGTAGGACCTTGTTTATCCATTCTATATATAATAGTTTGCGTCTGCTAATCCCAAACTCCCAATCAATCCTTCCCCCATGCTCCACTCCCTCGGCAACCACAATTCTGTTCTCTATGTCTGTGAGTCTGTTTCTGTTTCATGGATGAGTTCATTTATATTTTACATTCCACATATAAGTGATATTACACAATATTTGTCAAGACACATCTTTTATTTTTAATTGTTTGTGAAGCAGTGAGAAAATTCCAGAGGAATTAAAGTCATAATAATGTGGTATTCATATACAGTCTTGCCTTCTCCATCTTTGTGGACAGTACAGCTGCCTGACATAGAGAATAAGGATGTAGACACCGGAGCTAGGCTGCCTTGGCTTTATATCCTACTTCTGTTACTCTGTACTTACTTGACCTTAGCAGATAACCTCTCCACAGTTTCTTCATCTGCAAAATGGGGACAGTGAAAAGAACTTACTTCATATGGTTTAATGAAAATTAAATTAATAGGGTCTACAAAAAAGTCTGGCTCAAAGTAAGCCTGAGATAAATGTTATAGAAAGAGATACATTGTAAGAGGGGTTTGTCCGCTATCCTGATCAGTAGCAAATGTCCAATTACTTAGTAAACAATCATAAGAACAGCAGTTCTTTTTAAATTTTTTTTTCACAACAAATGACCAAGAAGCCTGGGTTGATTTTGTGGAAGCATTTCAAGGGAATAGCCTGTTAACTGTAAAATATCCTTCAAAATGATAGCATACTTATACTTTTAGCTCAAATCTCCACTGCCAAAATCTTCATTGCCATGTGCTGATTTTTTTATTCCTTTTGTTTTTACTGCTACTAAATACAATAACCCATGAATTCAACTCAGTAGGTGATTTCCACCATATACTCTGAGCAGTGTCTCTCTTTCTTATCACAGACCAATATTCTGGAAAACCAAAAATGTCTCCCTGCCCAAGCAACAAAATCTTCTAGGTAGAAAGACTCAGTTATGTATTAGATCTAAAGGGCTACTTTTCCAATGTTCCATATGGACAGAACACTTCCCACACATTTGACCAAAATAAAATGACAAGAGGTAGTTTAGTGCACAGCACAGTTAAAGCTACAACAGGTGGAAGCAGACCACACGGACGCTACTGGTCCTCCTGACACGTGTGCTCTGGAACAGATTCTGTTGACAGCTCTGTGCCTCAGTTTCTGCCTCTGAAAATGCAGATAGGCACCCTGGCTTTATTGGTTGTTGCAGGGATTAGATGAGTTACTTGCAAGGTCTTTAGAGCAGTGCCTGGTACACAGCAAGCGATCAATAAATGAAAACTCTAACAATGACTATTTTTGCTATTCGTGTATTTCATAATACCCATCACTCAATGTTATTTCAGTCAGATAGTCCTGATTTTCTATGTCAGCAATTTATTATAAACTTTTATGAATTTTCAATTCTTTGATAGTCAGAGACTAGAAATGTTAATAGACACCTAACTTGATAGATTTAAAACTACTGTTTTTTTGTTTTTTTTTTACAGTGCTACCCTCTCTCAAAAGAGCTTTTTCATGATGATTTTACTTTGCTTTTCCAGATGTAATTACTCCAAATGGCTTGAATGTTAAGAAATTTTCAGCAGTACATGAGTTTCAAAATCTCCATGCCATGTACAAGGCCAGGATCCAAGATTTTGTTCGAGGTCATTTCTATGGGTATGCTTTTTTTTTCTTCACTGAAATAAAATTAGCGTGTGATGTTAGGGATCTGGGGTATAGAGAAAACAGGGTTACTAAAGTAAATGTTTATCTTTCCTAGTCCCCTTTGTACTTTAACAGAACTCATGTGTACATTTTGTTGCTGTTGCTTTATTTCATTGGAACCTGTTTTGTTTTGTTTTAGTCATCTGGACTTTGATCTCGAAAAAACGTTGTTCCTCTTCATTGCTGGGAGGTATGAGTTTTCAAACAAAGGAGCTGACATCTTCCTAGAATCCTTATCCAGGCTAAATTTCCTGCTGAGGGTAAGAATGATCTAGAACGCCATACAGTATATTTTTATAGGAGGACTTTATTCTGTGGGAAGTAAAGAACTTTCTGGCTTCTTAAACAGATTTCAAAAGAATATATGATTTTGAAAACTTAAAATGACAGCCTTACTCTAAAAGGGACTTTGGTCTTTCAATTGACATATTAGGATTGCCACACTGTTCGCTTGTGTATTTGTCTATGATATCAGGTATATTTTAAAGAGACCCACAAGCTTATCACATATGTGCTATTTTGTTTTCAAGAATCATAGGAGCAAAATCTTATTGGAAATTCTTCTAAAAGAATATTTTTATATTAATTTTAACTTTTTCCATTTTTATTGAAATATAGTTGATTACCATGTTTCAGTTATACAGCAAAGTGATTCAGTTATACACATATATAAATATATATATTCTTTTTTTTACATTCTCTTCCATTATAGATTATATATGTGCTATTTTTTTTTTTTTTTTTTTTTTTTTTTTTTT
>NW_020176571.1:16328820-16360471 GCF_003031525.2 Neophocaena asiaeorientalis asiaeorientalis | reverse complement strand
GCCGGCCTCTCACTGTTGTGGCCTCTCCCGTCGCGGAGCACATGCTCTGGACGCGCAGGCTCAGCGGCCATGGCTCACGGGCCCAGCCGCTCCGCGGCGTGTGGGATCTTCCCGGACTGGGGCACAAACCCGTGTCCCCTGCATCGGCAGGCGGACTCTCAACCACTGCGCCACCAGGGAAGCCCCTATATGTGCTATTTTTAAGATGACCATATAGCATCCCTTTTGCCACCTGTCCCCAAAGAATTTGTAAACAATTGAAAGATAAATATAGAGAAATCAAGTAAACAGAGAACAAAACCTCACCTTTTTTAGAACCAATAAAAACTATAATGGAAGATATGGCTTGGGTGTATGGCATCCATAGGCTTCCTAATATTGGACCTTGGTATTCAACTTCTTGGTGTTAGACATCCAATCACAGGCAGCTCTGGCCATTGCCATCCTCCCCAACCAGAGCATGTCTTCAGAAGAACATGTGCAACACGGCTGACAGCCAAGCAGTTTTCCTCTGTAGAACGGGGAAGACACTTACAAAATCTATTCCTATCCCAACTCACTTGCCTTGCCTCTTCCTTGAGATTGAAAGTCTTGAACTGTGAAACTAGGAGAGGTCCCACCACAAAGAAACATGAAGGAGGGAAAGGAGATTCCCATCCCAACAAGGTGGAATCATTTTTTGCTCAGGAGGATGGGGCTTTATAGGTTCCAAACTAATCCAGCAATAAAAACTGTGTAAATAGAAGTACCGTGTCATAGCTACTGATGAAAGCTATTGGCGTATATTCAAATCCCATCACATAAAAATATAGAATAAGTAACAGGAAAACAGGGGAGACTAGTGTAGAATTCCAATCTTATTGAGATACTGAGACAACCTAAACTTTCCTGAGCTCCGTACTGCTCTCCAGTTCAGTTTCTGTTTCTTGGACATAGATTTAGCCTTGCCTTAGAGCAGACATTGTACCAAGTATGCTAAAAGATTTACTAAAACCACATTAATAAAAACCCAAGCCTGTAAAATAGGATTGAAGGTCAGAAAGATTATTCAAGAATAAACTGCAATAATCTTATTTCACAGTATTTCCTGATACGTATCTATTCAACAAGCTTTACAGATGGACTCACAGCTATATCAAATATGTATTGTGCTTAGAGACATTATTAATCAATTTATCCATACCTTTATTAATTATTCACTTTATTCTTAGATGTCAAGAAAAAGCCAGTTTCTCTTTTTCTAGACATCAAAGACAATTACAGTCTTTGGAGAAATTAAAAGAAGGCATTCTCTTTCCATATAATACATTTATTCTTTAATGGCACATTGGTTACTTGTGGGATGTTTCCTATTCTATGGCTCCTGTAAATGTTCAAATAGGATATCAGGTCCTAGAGGACAGAGACCACAGATTAGATGGTGAAGTGTCCCACATTCAGGAGTGAGTCATTTCAGAATACAAAAGCATTCATCTGTTCACAGTTTTAAGTTTATGCCTTCATTCCCACAGCTGTTTGGCATGTCATTTCCTTCTGAGAAATTACAGGTCAATGGTATTTATTGGAATAGGAAAAGTAAGCAGATTGTAGAGTCAAAAAAACACCGGTTGACTCCCAGTTTTGCCAATAACCTCTGATAGGAGCTCAGACAAAATTTTGAAATTCTTGCGCCTCTCTTTTGAAATTAACGAGGAGAGTGATAGCTGTTGTGCAGGTATTACCAGGCTTGGGTTAAGTTATGCATTTAAAGCACCCAACACAGTGCCTGCCACACCAGAAGTTCTGGGCATATGCTCGTTCCCTTACTTTAGGGCTAAAAAACCCAAAATGCAACATCATGAGAATCAAGACATTTAACAGAAGAATGTAAATAATCTATTTGTGCAAATCCATGTAAATTAGCTATAAGAAATAGAATAAACCCAAACGAAATCCTCATTAACTTTCCAACCTGAAATTTTAAAGGATATTAGCTCACATTTATGTTATTTTTTTAACCACAGAAAAGCACAGTGATATCAATAGCAATTGCTCTATATTTTAGATGATTGATATCATGAAAATATTCTATGTGTGGATTTTTAAATTGTTAATTGACAAATCTTGATTGAATGCCATATTTAAATTAAAATTTCTGAAAAAGCCTCAGGACAGTGGGTGTAATTTTTTTGTCAATCATAAATAAGTATTCTTTTTATCTCAAGATATTCAAAGCACTCTTTTTCATAGTTTAAGGTCCATCTGTCACATGGTTTATTTTATCTTTGATAGTTGATCTGTTGTGTTTTCTAATCCTTCATTAGATGCATAAAAGTGACGTCACCGTGGTGGTGTTTTTCATTATGCCTGCCAAGACAAATAATTTCAACGTGGAAACCCTGAAAGGCCAGGCAGTGCGAAAACAGCTGTGGTAACCTCACATCTTGTACATGTTCTCAAGCAATAGACCTAAAGGGATTTTTTTAAGTGCATGATTTCTGATCTATTTCCTTAACCTGTTTTTTTTTCCATTAAGATTATTATAGCACACATACTACTTGGTTTTCTTCTCTTTGGGCTACTAAATGTCAGATTATGTCATGCCTATAAAACTGTGTTAATATAGAAACATTGGAATGAGCTACCATGGAAGGATAAGGCCTCTATAGCTATTTTAAAGATGGGTTGAATTTAAAACAAAATTTTATTATGGAAATGTTAAAACATATGCCAAAGTAATGAGATTAGTGTAATGCTCCCCTACCTGCCCACAGCCCAGATTCAACAATTATCAGCGTATTCCCGATATTACATCAATACCTCCATCCACTCCCCTTCCCTTCCCCCCACCCTCTCCTGATTATCATCAAGCAAAAATGTTACATTCTCTGCACTGGTCAGGGTGTTCAGCTGCCTCAGCTCTGGAGTTTTTAACTCAGGCTAAACTGGCCAATAGGAAAAGAACAGAAGAGGTGATACAAAAGGGACCTGTAATTTCAAAGTCTGCACTGACAGAACAACAGCCGTGTCATGGCAAAGAAAGACTTAAAATGGTGACATTGTTTAAGTTGTGAATCTTTCTGCTCATGCAGGGACACTGCGCATTCTGTGAAGGAAAAGTTTGGAAAGAAACTGTATGATGCATTATTAAGGTAGGTGCTTGGAACACTGAACACTTCAAACGTTTAGGGCTTCACTATTCAGACTTAACCATTTAGACATTGTATTTATTTTGTTCCAACTATAAAGGAATTAATAGCCTTTGAAGATGTTTTACAGATTTTGTTTCATCCTTCATCTGACAAATATTTGTAAACAGTTTGCACAAATGAGAACATATTTATATATACAGATAGGTTCTAGTTCAATGGAAATCTGATTAAGGGTTAATATGTCAGTCTGAAGCTGAGGGAGATTTCATGAGGTTTTTAAAAATTATTTATTTATTTATGTTTGGCTGCATTGGGTCTTCGTTGCTGAGTCAGGGCTTTCTCTAGTTGCGGCGAGCGGGGGCTACTCTTCTTTGTGGTGCACGGGCTTCTCATTGCGGTGGCTTCTCTTGTTGTGGAGCACGGGCTCTAGGCGCGTGGGCTTCAGTAGTTGCGGCACACGAGCTTAGTTGCTCTGCGGTATGTGGATCTTCCCAGACCAGGGCTCGAACCCGTGTCCCCTGCATTTGCAGGTGGATTCTTAAACACACAGCCACCAGTTAAGTCCTTCATGAGATTTTAAGTCAAAATATATATTGACTTCATGTATATTAAATATATATTTACTTATATATTAGATTAACATATATTTATTAATTAACATATTAATTAATGTTAACGAACACATTTACTTAATAAGTAATATATAGTGTTTAAACAAATAATAAATAAAATATATAAAATGTATAAGTAAAATAAAATCTAAATAAAAAATCAAATTAAAATGTATTATAAAATAATAATATGTACAAAATATATGGATTTTGTTACAATATGAAGAGAAAGCTGTGCTGTCTCCTGATGCATGGTGGCAGTTGTGCATCATTTCTTGTTACTGGTAAAAATATCAACTTATAGGTGGCCAAGTTATGGCCACTGTAGAACACAGTACTTAGGGGTGGGCAAAATACAATGAGAATGTCCTCCTGATCATCAACATGAATGCTTTAAAAATTAATCATCAACATGAATGCTTTAAAAATTAATTTCAATTTTCTTTTATGCTAGCAAAGGTGTTCTTTTAACAAACTTCCTCAAACTTTAGGAATTTGTGAGCTTCATCAGGAACATTTGTTTACTTAACATTTCTTTTTAAATTGCTTGAAACGGTGTCTAACACATAGGAAGCACTCAATTAGTGCCAGCTGTTTTCATTTTTATTATTAAAACTGTTTTCCCCACAGAGGAGAAATTCCTGACATGAACAATATTTTGGATCGAGACGATCTGACAATTATGAAAAGAGCCATCTTTTCAACTCAGGTAATAAAGGAAAAAGTGCCCATCACTTCCCATAGTTGTTAAAGTCCATTTAGATCAATATCTTAATGCATTGGACTGGGCTGATTTGGGAAATTTTTAAACCTGAGAGCTAGAAAAGTCATTCTTAGGTATTTACCTAAATGACACCTTTGTAAGTTCTCTTTCTTCAGTGTATTTTCAGTGCTCCTTCAAAAAAATCTCATGGAACTTGTCTTTGTATCTATTTAAAAAATTCATTTGGAACCAATATGTCCAATTGAAAAACGATGTATATTGCAATGACACCAAAAATACCTCCTAAAGTTTTCAAAAAGCATAGAATTCGGAGTCACTATAGAGAAAAGGTGAATGTTTCTCAGTCGAGTGGAATTATTATTAAAAAGGAAAGATAAATGTGTTAGGCTTGTACGGGAATCTTGTCAATAACAGCGAGGCATCAGAGTACAGCCCCCTAGTGGGAACCAGCAGAGTAGCTCGTCTGGAGTCAAGCTTCCAGGACACTTACTCCAAATAAGTCCCAGGAACGCTCAAGAAGTCTAGGCTTTTCATAGAGTGGCTGCAGGTGGAAAACACAAGTACCGTGTGTTCACAGTATGGGAAGGAAGTTCTTTACCCTGTTATCCTCCTCTTAGTGGCATGAAAGACTTTAGTGGCATCTCAGGCCAGAAGGCATAAAGGCTGGATATCATGTCACCCATGACTTATTGTTGAAATTAGTCACACTTGTTAATTCTTTTCAACAAACTGGCATTTTCTTCTCTCTGTTCCTTCAGCGGCAATCTTTGCCCCCGGTGACGACTCACAACATGATTGATGACTCCACCGATCCCATCCTCAGCACCATTAGAAGGATCGGGCTTTTCAACAGCCGTACAGACAGAGTCAAGGTACAACTAATTGTTTATGTGGGGCACTTCAAAATCATACAGAATAGATTTTTGAGAATTTATTAGAAGCATCCCCTTTTGGTTGTAATGTCTATCAGAAATATTGTAAATATTATTTTGTTTCCTGTCTTGAGCAATTAAAGAATGACTATTTTGGTATCATTCTTAAAAAATGAAGACTATTTATGGCTTTGAGTGGTAATTTAGCTTTCACTTTCATTGTACAATACTGTCAGTAAGCATCAGGAAAAGGCGTCATTTTTAATGAAACACATATAGTCTAAGAATTGCTTTAATTAATGAATCTCTGAGATTAACATGAACTGTCTTTGTTTCTTCTTGATAAAGTTCAACTTAAAAGCAGAGTTATGAGAAGCTTCCAGTTTCAGAGAATGTAGCTAATGATGGTTTTATGTAATTTTCTACTGACCGATTCATTCTTTTGACTCTTGGGTTTCTATGATGACGAGGGACAGGGTTAGGTACATGAATAAGACTTGGTTTCTGCTACCGTGGAGCTTAATCTCTGTGATGTTTACTGAGGGCGTGTCATGTTCTAGGCATGGTGCTAGGCATGGGAGACATGGGTGAACGTGGCAATAGATAATTGCTTATCCTTACTCACTTCCATTCACCAGCATTCAAGATCAAGTTGTCACAAGCTTTTACCAATCTTTTCAAAGGGAAAGGTCTCACTGTCCCTTCTTTCTTTCTCCTTTAGCAGATCGTATGAGTCCCTTCATACTGGCCTCGAGTATAGATTTTGACCCATTCTTACTTCTTTTCCTTCAGATTCTAAGGGTTTTTCTGGGACCTTATTTCCTCCCACATTCTGAGGAAATGTGCCCTGTTTACCCTTCTTCATACTGTAGGCTTACTAGCTCCTTCCCTTGCTGTCTACAAATATTTCTTAAATTTTTCCACATGAAAAAACAAACTTTGCCTTAACCCTGTCTCCTCTTGATGTTTCTAAATGTTTTTCTACTCTTCTCTGCAAAGTTTCTTGGGAAAATATAGTCTATTCTTAAATGTATTTCTCATCCTGCACTCACTCGTTAATGTAGGTATGAGTGGATATAATGGAGACAAATTAAGAACCTACTGCAACAGTACAGGTGAGGGATGCTGAGGGCCTCTTCCAAAGGCCTTATCAGAAATGCTGGAGAGAATGGAATGATGGGAGAAATGGTTGCCTGCAGAACAGACCATACTTCAGTGACCAGTGGACACTGAGAGTGAGAAAGAGGGAGAAGGCAAGGCTTCAGTATGTAACCCATACTTTCTAAAAACAAAGGAAAGGCTTCAAAAGAATTTGGTTTGAGGGTCATGTCGCGAATGGAGTTCAGTTTTTGATAGATTGAGTTATGTGTGAGATATTCAAGTTGAGATGCTTAATACGTACTTAGAAATCATAGGTCTGGGGTTTATAAGGACAGTTGTGAGGGGAGCTATTGGCATGTGGGCAGTAGTGGAGACCAAGGAATGATGACCCTGCCATGCTAGAAGACCAGGTGGAATGAATGAAGAAAAGTGTTGACCCAAGGAAACCTCAAGAGTTAAGAGGGGGACTTCCCTGGTAGCGCAGTGGTTAAGAATCCGCCTGCCAATGCAGGGGACACGAGTTCAATCCCACGTGGTGCGGGGCAACTAAGCCCATGTGCCACAACCACTGAGCCTGCTCTCTAGAGCCTGCGAGCCACAACTACTGAGCCCGCGAGCCACAACTACTGAAGCCCTTGCGCCTAGGGCCTGTGCTCCGCAACAAGAGAAGCCACTGCCATGAGAAGCCCAGGCACCACAACGAAGAGTAGCCCCCGCTCGCTGCAACTAGAGAAAGTCCGCGTGCAGCAACGAAGACCCAAACACAGCCAAAAATAAATAAAATTAAAGAAAAAAGAGTTAAGAGGGGATTAAAAAATGAAAGTTCAGGAAAAGAAAGGGAAATAAATACAGATTGATGTTTATAAAAGTGTGATAACAGTGAGGCAATTTCCTAGGAATGGACGAGTAACTTATTTCCTAAACATATTAAACACTTTCATACCTCTGTGTACTTGCTGATATTACTTTCTCCTTCTGAAATAACCTTATCTCTGTTATTTTAACAATTCTTTTGGGATCCAACCTAAAAGTCTTCTCTTCCTTACACTTTTCCTCAATATACATTTGTCTACTCCAGACAGAACAATTGTTGCCTTACCTGTATTCTCAAGACACTTTCTATCTTCTGCAATTTTAGGAATTACCACATTGAATTCTATATATTTTAATTTATGTGTCCCTTTCGCCAGAGACTGTGGGTTCTTCGAGGCAGTGATCATGTCTCACCTATTTTCTAAGATTTTTTCCTCTGGGAAGCAGACACGGAGACAGGAGTGGATATGAAAACACTTATTGGCAGAAACGCTTGTGAAGGATAAAGAGGTTGAAAGCAAGAACAGGGAGGGAGGTGCAGCCAGACACAAGGAAGAGAGAGCAAAAAGGAAGGATGAGATAGGAAGAGCCTAAGATTGCAGCCCAGTTTTTAAAAAGTCTCAGCCTTATTATCTTTTTTTTTTTGGCAGAAAGAAAAGTCAACTGTAATTAACAAAACACTAGAATTCATAATAATTAGCAACTACACAAAAAATGTACGCACATAACCACACTATATATAGTGACTCATAAAGGGGAAAAGCAATGGTCCAAAACCACCTAATATGGCTTGTCAGTTAATGGAAGGAAACACACACACACACACACACACACACACCCCCCCCCCACATGTGCAGTTTTCAACAGTACAAAGACAGTTTTCAACAAACTACTTTGTAGTTCACTCAAACTACAGCTAACACAATTTCAGAATTATTACACAGTGCTTCCTTTCTTTTTTCTTAAGATTTTTTTTTTTGCTGTGGGTCATTATTAGAGTCTTTATTGAATTTATTACAATATTGCTTCTGCTTTTTATGCTTTGGTTTTTTGGCGGTGAGGCATGCGGGATCGTAGCTCCCCAACCAGGGATTGAACCCTGACCGCCTGCATTGGAAAGCGAAGTATTAACCACTGGACCGCCAGGGAAGTCCCTACAGTGCTTCCTTTCTTAATACTAAAGATTCTTATTTGGGTGTGTGCGTGTTTTGGTTTACTGTTGACTTATTTTAAGTATCTTAGTGTTCTTACATACATTTTCCTTTATTGAACAACCTTTTCTTTGTGCTTCATCTTCATGTGTCCTTTCCACCTACCAGAAGTTTCAGGTTGCAGGCAGATGGGTGCCTTACTCTGTGAACAGTTCAATGCAATGGTTTGAATAGGGATTTCCATTAATAGGGATAGGGATTCCCCAAGTAAAAGTTGCCCATTAAGGGAATCACCCAGTGGGCAGAAATGGGTTGGCGCTAGTACCCATCCCTGCTGGTCTTACAGGCTAGAAGCAGCCGCTGTGATGGATGCACAGGTGAGGCACTTAGGGCCGTCAGTCAAGATCCCCAGGCCAGGATCTCTTGAAGGAAATCCGAGTGGCAAGTTCAGGGCTGCCATACACATCTATAAAGGTGTGTGAAGTCCTTTACGACTGTACTCACACTGCCTGGTTTTAAGTCTCTGCCACTTATTCAATGTGTAAGTTTACTTAATCTACCTGTACCGCAGCCTTCTCTGTAAAGTGGTGATCATATAGCCCCACTCATAGAATTGTTGGGAGGATTATAAAAACCATAGGTACCATGTTTAACACAGTCCTTGGCACAGAGTAAATGCATAATAAATGTTAGCTTTTATTAGTACTAGTCCAGTCCCTGGCATATCATACACCATTTATTTTTAGGAGTGTGAACGGAGTTTGATTAGAGTAGAAGACAGAGGATTGATTTTTACCTGAAGGGTTTGATAAAATGTTTTATAAAAGAGATGATATGTCAGCTACATCTTGATAGATGAGCACAAGTTCATCAGCAAACAGAGGGGTGGGCTCACCAGGCCAAAGAAGCAGATGAAAAGGCACAGAAATATAAAAAAGTCCATGACTTATGTAGAGTGAATGGAGAAAAAAGTTGGTCTCATACAAATTGTGTTTATGCAGTTAAACTCACGAGCACTTTCAGATATTCACTGATTAATATCATAAAGCAAACACACACAAAAGAAATAAAAGAATAGCCCCTTTCTAACAATATACACTCAAAAGCACTGAGATAGACTTTGGTCGATTCAGAATTAGGTATTTCATTTTATTAATAGCATCCTTTAAAAGCTTGACAGTAATTCAGGGCCTGTGTTAATATAAGTACCTATTTGATCATCTGCGTATTTATAGATGGCTATAGAGTGGTTCTTAACTCTCCGACTGGATTGACAAGTGTTTTATATGAATGTGACCATTTGATTCAGGTTTAAACTTGAATTTATCATCCATCCTGCCTCAGTTGCAAGGTATAGTGAGAAAAGTCTAGACGGCAGATTTCGGGTCTGGACACTGTGCAGCCATGCTGTGAAAGTAAACTAACTTCCTGGGACCTTACTTCCCTCCCAGGATAAATACAGTCCGACAAGTTTTTGTTTATTTGTTTTATCCCCACTGATCCAGGTACTGCTGTGAACCAGGTGCTCTGCTGGGGGGCTTTGCATACAGGATCTCATTTAATCCTCCCTGTAACCTTGGGCTGACCTCTGGCATCCTTTCCTCTGCCCTGAGCTTCTGCCATTGGCTGTTCTAGGACCCAGGGCAGCTGTTTTCTTATTTTAGTCGTGCTGTCATTCTCTTTGGCTGGGAACAAAACGAATGAGCCATGATGTTTTCATGTTCCAAAATGGGCTTTGGAGAGTACAAATTTTCCTAAGTTTGGAAATGCCTTTTAAATCCCCCTTTGCTGATATATTTACCAACAGAGTACAATGGGCTTCTGACTTGATGGTTGCCCAGACTCCGTCAACTGTCTATGTCTTTGGTCTCTTTTCCTAGTGCAATATTTTATATGTAATAGGAATTAAAATTATGTTTTGTGGAGGAAAATATTTTATCCATTTTTGCTTTACCAATTTGTGATTCTTGTGATTGAATAAACCATCATTTGTAGGTACTGGTTTTGGACATTTTTACCATTTTATTCCTTCTTGAGTTTAACATGTTTGCTATTTATGGATCTGCTGAGATATAACCAATGCTTCTAAAGTCTTAGCTTCCTTATTTCTAAAATTAGGACAATGAGAATGTATACAGTCCCCATCACACAATGTTGCTAAGATTAAATCAGGTAATATGCATGAAAGTGACTTATATAAAGTATTAGACAACTGTTGCTGTCTAATACTTTTGTTGTTGTTGTTAAAAAAAGTTTCTTTTTCCTCTTCCTTTTCCTCTCCCTGTTTCTCTTTCTCCTTCCCAAACAGTTCAGTTCTAAAGCCATTAGGTGGGTCAGCACAAGGTAGGCGTCTACACTGGAAGCGGGGGCATGCTGGGGTAGTCCATAGAAAGGAGTCAGAGCCCAGGCAAGGTGGGGAAGGTCCACGCACTGGGGAGAGACACTCACAGCAGGTGTCAGAGCCAGAGTGGAGTGAGAGAGAGACTGTGGAGAGATTAGTTAAGTGGAGGGGTATTGTCTGAGTCTGTTCCAGCTGCTGTAGCAAAATACCACAGACTGGTTGTCTTCTAAACAACAGACATTTATTTCTCACAGTTCTAGGGGCTGGGAAGTCCAAGATCAAGTTGCCAGCCTGGTCATGCTCTGGTGAGGGCCCTCTTCCTGGTTCATAGATGGCAGCTTCTCACTATGCCCTCACATGGTTGAAGGGGCCAGAGAATTTCCTGGAGCCTCTTTCATAAGAGCACTAATCCCATTCATGAGGGCTCCATCCTCGTGACCTAAGTACCTCTTGAAGGCCCCACCTCCAAATACCATCCGTCTTTGGGGGTTTATGATTTCAGTATATGAACTTTGGAGGGAACACAACATTCAGATCATATCAGGGATTGACCCAATAAGTATTAAAGATAATGAAACTAAGTATAGATGTGTGTGTGTGTGTGTGTGTGTGTGTTGTATATTGTGTCTCTCTGACTGCTGAGAGGACCTGTAACAGCCCAATAACAATGAGCACATCTAACACCCAGGTCTTTATATCATTCTACACTAAAAGGAACCAGGACTCACTGAAGAAATTGTTACTTCTAGGGCTGTGGCAGGAAAAGTAAAAGTTGAGTCTAGAACTTCTTCTTGTGTCAAAAAATCAAAGAAATGCTCAAAGAATGATGGAGATCTGTCAAAAGTTTACAGAAACCAGTTTGAAGGGGCTCCCACTGGCCAAATTAGGCACAATTTAAGTATCAAAATAAATAAAGATAGCAATGAATTAGAATGCATTGAATAACACAAGGAACCATGAATCCAATACAAGTTTATTGAAGAATGGGATATTTATATAGTTTCAAAATAACTCCCCCTCAAATACTTACTATTAACAAAGGAGAAACAGAAGATTTTACAGTGGAGAAGCCAAAAAGACATGACTTTAATCAAGAGATCAAAGTAAACATCAGAAGTAATGAATAAAGTGTAAATCCCTTGCCATCTGATGCAATGCAGTGAGAAGAACAGAGTAACACCTCTGTGCTATATCTACCAAAGATGCATAACTTACTCTAACCATGAGGAAGCAAAGGACAAGCCCAAACTGAAGATCAAATTTCAAAATAACTAGACTGTAGTCTTCAAAAGTGTTAAGATCATGAAAGCCCAAGAAAGTCCTCAAACTCTTCCAAACTAAAGGAGACTAGAGAGAAGTGACAACTAAATGTGACATGTGACTGTGAACTGGGTTGTTTGGTTTAAAGGGACAGTATTTGAACCACTGGAGAAAGTTGAATGGGATTTAAGGATTAGATGGTAGTGATGTATCAATGTTAATTTTCTGATTTTGATGCTTATAGTGTGGTTATGTAAGAGAATGCTCTTTTTTAAATTGAAGTATAGTTAATTTACAATGTTGTGTTAGTTTCATCTGTATAGCAAAGTGATTCAGTTCTCTCTCTCTTTCTCTCTCTCTCTCTCTCTCTCTCTATATATATATATATATATATATTCTTTTTGGATTCTTTTCTATTATAGGTTATTACAAGATATTGAGTCTAGTTCCCTGTGCTATACAGGGAACTTGTATTTTATCTATTTATCTATCTATCCTTGTTGTTTATCTATTTTCTATATAGTAGTGTGTATATATTAATCCAAAACTCCTAATTTATCTTTCTTCCCCCCACCACTATCTCCTTTGGTAACCATAAATTTGCTTTCTATGTCTATGAGTCTATTTCTATTTTGTAAATAAGGTCATTTGTATCATGTTTTTAGATTCCACACATAAGTGATATCATGTTTGTCTTTATCTGACTTACTTCACTTAATATGATAATCTCTAGTTCCATTCATGTTGCTGCAAATGGCATTATTTCATTCTTTTTTATGGTTGAGTAATATTCCATTATATGTGAGTGTGTATGTACCTATATATTAATATATATATGGTATGTATATATATATATCTTCTTTATCCATTCACCTGTTGATGGACATTTAGGTTGCTTCCATGTCTTGTCTATTGTAAATAGTGCTGCTATGAACATTGGGGTGCTTTTCAAATTAAGAGTTTTCTGCAGATGTATGCCCAGGGGAATTGCATGATCATATAGTAACTCTGTTTTTAGTTTTTTAAGGGAGAATGTTCTTGTTTGTAGAAAATACATGTTAAGTATTTGTGGATGATGGGCATCCAGTCAGCAACTTATACACAAATGGTTCTTGAAAAAATATTAATTCTCTTCACATTGTACTTGCAACTTTTCTGTAAATTTGGGATTTTTTCAAATTATATATATATATATATACATGTATTTATATATAGCTATATATATAATTCATATAAAATTAAATTTTAATAGAATTTTTAAAATATATAATTTATACATAAACATATATATAATTCTCCTATTTCCCCATTTTATGAAAGTTCTCACCAAACCAGTTTTCTGTTATCTGTCAGCCTCCCCCCATAGCTAAGTAAGTTATTAAAAATAATTTCTAATAAATTTTTAAAGTCAGATTTTAAAGTACTGGGATAATAATATAATTTATACATTATAATTATATTATAATTTATAATTCATCATTTTAATAAATAGGAGATATAGAACTCATTCATCTAGGTGACCAGTTAAGTAGCTATTCTATTCACAACTTTCCAAGTATAGCTGGCTGTATCTGGGCTCCACCTTTGCAGAAAATTACAGGCTATGCATTCCAAGAAAGGACTCATACCAGTGCATGAGAGCCAATTGCTGCATTTTCAGAAATGCTGTAGGCCAGTTTTAAACACAACCATTGTGTAAAATTAAATTACATAAACTTAAAAAAATCAATTATGCTAAAAAGAAAGGTAATGCTCAAAACTCATTGCATCCTAGTTGTTTACTGCATTTTCCTATTACCTATGCTCATGAGGTTGTTTATGACTATCGTACTCACATGGTGGAAATATTCTATAAGGAGGTACTGCTGCCCTTCCCATCTCCAGTTCAGTGACATCACATTGGTAGCTTGCAGTTAGCCCTTAGTTCCATTTCACTTGGCTAACTTATGCCTGGGGCATATAAGGGTAGCTCCCCTTTTTCCTGCTCAAGGTGGGAATAAATTGAGAAACAAGACAAGGGCCAGCAGTCAGAGAACCAAGTAAAATCTTTGTTGTCAGTAAAGTCTGGGTTGGAGGAGTTTAGCATGAGAACAAAAATGGATACAATAACTCCCTATCCTCTAATCTAGGCCTGGGAACCTGAGGGAAAGTTAGTACTCAGAATAGATATTTACAGAGAATGGAGAGAGGAGAAAAAAACACCCGGACATTTTCCTTTTTCTTTTTTCTTATCTCTCTCTTTCTTTCCCCAGAATCTAGAACGCAAGGATTCTATAGTATTGAAATATTGAAATAACAAAACTGTAGCAGATTTTTTGCTTTAATTTCTTCTTTCTTTTCTCTGTTTTCTCATTAGAATTTTTCTTTTTCAGGTGATTTTGCACCCAGAGTTCCTATCCTCCACCAGCCCCTTGTTACCCATGGATTATGAAGAGTTTGTCCGAGGTTGTCATCTTGGAGTATTTCCATCATACTATGAACCCTGGGGTTATACTCCAGGTATGTGACATGTATAGATTGTGAAGTGTTTTAGATTTTATTAGTATATTATTTTATGCACATATATGTAATATTTGATATGTCATTTCTAAATGATATGTCATTTAAAACTACAAAACCAAAACCTTAGTAGAAATGGTTGGATCTATCCCAGGGGTCCATTTTAAGTTTTGTAGCTCCTGACCTAAGAGTAAGGACATAATACATAATCTTTTATGTAAGTATAGGAGATTGTGGTTGGGCATATTTTAGGTAGTATCTGAATTGTTGCCTCATTGCATTCCAAAGAAAAAGAATGTTTTATAAAGATTATATCTTCACTAGTCCTACCCATTAATATGAAGGCGAAATTAACTGCAAGGAGGTTAATATGAGAAACAATTTTTGTTTCTAAAATTGTTCTAAAATTTATTTCAGAATTCTTTGTTTTAATGAAAGGATATATGTATCTTTTAATTAGATAACACATTCATATGGTTTTAGACACAAATAGTATAAAGAGATGAACAGTGGGAAGTCATCTTCACACCCTTGTCTTTCAAAAATGAGGTACTTTTAACATAGAATGCCAGTTCAGTGGTAGGTATTATGCCCAATGACATAGTTCAGTTCAGACCCTCCACCTGCCCCCCTTTCTGTTCGGATGGTGGATTCTCAGATCCACTATCTATTTTTCTTTTCTGGTCCCTACTAGCATGGTTGCCATTAGCATCAAGAGCCATCAATTTGTATTTGTACTGAAATGCCTAATTAGAAAAGAAACAAGTACTTTAAATATATGCCAATGCAAAGAAGACAATGATGGCTTTTCTATCTTCTTGGTAAACAGCGATTTTCCTCCCAGTATAGATATAATTCCATTTATAATTGTAAAAGAAAAGGCTCAGAAAACATATTTATTTATAATGAATACATTTTGCCTTCTTCATCTCAATGTCATTATAGGCCAAGTAAAGGGCAGCAGCAGTCAGGGTTAGAGAGGTCATAGACTGAATTATGAAGAAGATTTTTTTCTAATCTTTACATGTTGATCCCAGAATTTTAGTGTGGAATTTAAAATTCTGTATAAGTAGGATACTATAATCTTTACAATAGGAGTGACATGAAGGCTCTTCATCTTTTGACATAGGTCCTATTCTATTGTTCTAGGCTCCACCAAGAATGATTTGCCAGCAGCTGTAAAACCATTAGAACTTTTGGGGGAAGTTTGAAAAAGAATTATCCATTCTTGAAGCATGACAGAGAAAAGTTATTGATCTAACTCCTCCAGCTACCTCTCTTGTAGTTCTAAAAATTGTTCTCCGCACAAATTCCACTTTTGTGAAGGCAGTGTCTTCTTTTTTTAAAATTTTTATTATTTTATAATTGTTTTTATTTTTCTAATGAAATGTTTCACTTAGTGTGAAAGTGTGCATATATATATATAGATGTATATATCAATATATATATATATTTTTAACATCTTTATTGGGGTATAATTGCTTTACAATGGTGTGTTAGTTTCTGCTTTATAACAAAGTGAATCAGTTATACATATACATATGTTCCCATATCTCTTTCCTCTTGCGTCTCCCTCAAGGCAGTGTCTTCTTACCTATGAAATGCCCGCATAGTTGTCTTAAATTGCTTATAATAGAGTATCTTTTGAGATACACGAAAACAATTCACTTGATGAACTTAAAACTTTGTTATAGGCTCTTATTCCTATTATTTCTAGGAAGTAACATAAGTTACGATTGGAAATATTGAGAGCAAAGAAGTACAAAACCAAAGCATGAGTGACCAAGGGAATGTGGGAAGTCATTTATATTAAAAGAGAATGTATCTAACTTACAGCAGCCTTTCTGCCAGAATATCATTTTATAGGACAAAGTTAACTTAACATGAAATGACAGAGGAAATATATTTAGTGTGTTAAGATAAAGGCCAGCAAATGTGTTGTGAAAAATAAGTAGATGGAAAAAAGGATGTGAGAAATGTGTACCCTATAGTGAATGAGTCATTCTCTGTTTTAAATTAACCAAAGGGGAATTCCCTGGTTGTCCAGTGGTTAGGGCTCCATGCTCTCACTGCCGAGGACCCGGGTTTGATCCCTGGTTGGGGAACTAAAATCCCACAAGCCTCATGGAGTGGCCAAAATAAATAAATAAATAATAAATTAACCAAAAGAAGTTGGTCCCTCCTTATTTATAGAAACAACAAAACCTCTGGTGGTATACATTTGGCATTAGCATATTAGATACGTCTCTAACTTTTTTTACATAATTGTTTTATGCTGTACTAACTCTCACTCCAGAAAGTGTTAAAATCTGTGTTTCGTGTTTTGAGAAAACCCAGTGAAGATAAACGCTGACTTCATTAAATTCACTCAGGGAACATATATTGAGCTTACATGGGTCCCTGGCATTTTATTATATGGCTGTCAATGAGTATTTAATAGAAATAAGGATCTGTGTATTTCCATAGAATTGTAGGCAAAATTTTTCTGGGGAGGAGTTCCAGAGTTTTCATCTGATTCTCAAATGGGTCAATAATCCCCGCCCCACCTTCCTCTGCTCTACCGTCTTCCCTCAAATTCGGAAACCACTGTTCTCTAGACCTAAACCAAGAGGAAATACTTGCAGAACAGGAGTACATGGGTCATGAGGAAATCTCTTTTTATCCACTCATCCCCACTAGCCAACCAAGAGAAATTCCATAATAAAATATAAATTTCATGTTAACAATTCAAACATCCTTCAGTGTGTTAACATGTCTTAGGACACATCTGATATTGTCTAAAAAAAGGGTTTTGACTAAAAGGTGGTAGAAGATTGAAAGAAACCATGGGTTGGCACCATGAGAAAGTGGAGCACCCGAGAAAGTGGAAGGGGTTGGTGGCAAGAGAGGTGAAAATGTTGGAGGAGCTGGTTCTTTCCAAAACATATTTACATACCCCGTAAACTTGCCAAGTACTTAGTGACACAAGCTTAGAACAGAGCAAAAAACAAAGCCAGCTGGAATGAGGGAGGCAGTGTAGGGTAGCAGTTCTGAGCAAGGGCTCTTCAAATCCCAGCTCTACCACGTTGCCTGGCTTGGTGAAGTTGAGGAAGCTATTTAATCTCTCTGTGCCTCAATGTCTTCGTGTGTAAGATGGGGATAATGGTAGCCTAACTTCCTAGGGTGGTTGAGAAGATTAAATTAGTTCATGTATGTAAGGAGCTTAGTACCGTGCCTGGCATAAAATAAATGTTGCTATTACTAGGTGGACTGGGGCTTTTCCTTCTCTGTGTGTGTAAGAGGATGTTGTTGCTGGTTTGAAGCCAAGCCTTTGTCTATTTCCCCTGGCAGCCGAATGCACTGTGATGGGTATCCCCAGTGTGACCACCAACCTCTCTGGCTTTGGCTGTTTCATGGAGGAGCACGTGACTGATCCCACTGCATATGGTGAGGATTTTCATCATGAACCCAACTGGGGGAGAAGGGACCTCTAACCAAACAAAGCACGGGGTCTTTACAGAGCCCGACTCTAACGCTATCTTGAGGATTAAACTTTTTATACTTCTTGTTTAATTAAAAGTAGATTTCATTATATGGTCCATAGAAAAGATTCGAATGATATTAATATTGAACATATTACTCAAATGACAAACTACAAAAGAAGCGCTAAACTTGGACAAACATTGCCTTTTCACCTTTTTATTTTTCTGAACTGATTTGGCCCTCTATTACCTAGAAGTGACAAGCACAATAACCATGGCTTTAGAGTACATGTATCGATCAGCATAATTCTTTTATAAGTTCCATGCCAAGTTATCAAAATTCACATATAAGATGGCAGATGGTATCACCATCTATATGTCCATGCAGCCTAGCAGCAAGAAAAGTTAGAATGGGCTGGATGCTCTGCCTGGGCATTGCCGATTCTCTGGTCTTTTAGAATTGCATTATCACTGTTGTCTTTCCTTGGCTGACAGCTCTGGTCCTCACCCGTGGCTGCACAGTGGGGACACTGGGGAACCTAAAAAGCACTGAGACCCAGGTCCCACCCCGGGGATTCTGGTCAGTGAGCAGCCCCAAGGATGATCACTGATCCGAGGTATCCCTGTACTGCCAGATTTTCTTTAGCAAGATCTGTTTTGTTGGCTGTGTGTTGGTGACAATTTTGAGCCATTGGAAGGAAATCACAGGAGAAATACAGTCTCAGAAGGGAAAAGGTAAAGCAGAGGCAGTAGGGGAGTCAGGGAGTGGATAATCACGCAGTTCGCGATAGACCCTAAGGAACAGTAGAAGTGCTTTCAGGTTAGCCTTATCTTGACTTGCGCTCTGGCTTTTGTGTGCCTCAGGTATTTACATCGTTGACAGGCGATTCCGCTCACTGGATGATTCTTGCAATCAGCTGACTCGGTTTCTCTATGGATTTTGCAAACAGTCACGCCGCCAGAGGATCATTCAGAGGAACCGGACCGAGAGGCTTTCAGACCTTCTGGATTGGAGATACTTAGGCAGAGTAAGCAAGTTTATGATAACACACAGAGGACCCCTTTAAAAATCCCACTGGACGATAAAAGAATTGATTCGAGGTGTAATCTGCAAGGTCAAGTCTGTATCATCGTTAAGATCTCAGTGATGTTTTCACGTACTTAATATGAATACCTTTGAACTTCATGTGAATTCGCAAAGTCCCAACCCCAATTTTTCATATTTAGTTTGAGACCAGAACAGCCAGTCTAGCAGCATCTAGCCATGATCTTACTAATTATTCTATCACCTGGGCTTAACTTGATGCTTTACAGGGTTTCATGAAGATGAGGAAATCAAGGGAAAAGTCCCTAGTTTGTTTCACTCTAAGAGATAATATGATCACATTCCTCAACTACAGTGGGGAGTGGAAATAATCTTGTTTCTCAAAATGACAGGTACAGGAAATACCTCCTTTCAATCCTGCCATTAGCTTATAAATACTCAGACGTTCATATATCTTAGCAGTGGATGATTTAATAAAAACTAAATTGACTTTGCCTTCACATAATGTATCTGCTTAGATACTGCTCAACTCTGGCTGACAAATGACAGATACGGCCATCAGCTGAGTATCTACACACACTAATGCCAGTAGTCACGCTCATTTCCACCCAGGAAGATTAATTTTGCTGTCTTCATTTTATAATGAAAGCAGGATGATAAGCCCCTTAGAAGCTATGTTTCTTACGTAAGGTCGGAAGCAGGATTTAAAGCCAGTGTGTCTGATTATTCAGGCCCCGTCTTTTTCTCCGTGCCACACTGCTTCTCTATAGAGTAAAACCAATGTTTTCAGTCTCCTTAGTGCTCAATTCAGAGTTCAATAAAGCCAGTATGTCCTTCCCCTCCAATTTTTGATAGTATTTCTTTACTTATTCCCTGAAAAATGATAAAGCTATAAACTGTCATATTTTTTTCTGATTCTTAAATTTAGGATGAATAAAATCTGCCACTTTAAAAAAGATATATTTATAAGTAGGAGAAAAAGATTTTATACATCAACTTGGTTATTGAGATATAAATATATAAATATACATCTTTTTTAACCCATGGGTTGGTTTTCTATCATAGTATTACCAGCATGCCAGACACCTGACATTAAGCAGAGCTTTTCCAGATAAATTCCACACGGAAACCACATCGCCACCAATGGTAAATGTTTTATGTATTGTTTATTTGTTTTGAAAGCTAAATGTCTTACATATGGTAAAAGTCCTAACAATACCTTTTATTTGGAAGTAGCTAAATTCACAAACGATTGTACTCTTTCATAGTGTTGCTACAAAGCAGACAGAGAAACTGACAAATCAGACCAAGTCTAAGCCCTCAGTTCAGAGTTAGCTTATATACACAGGCTGAGAAGTCAGCTAATCCATGCCACTGGAGAAGCACTTTCATATGAAAACTCTCCTTGCCTGAGTGCCTGAAACCTCTGTTAGACATCCATTCTTTTGAGGGTTGTCAAAAAATAAACTGGCCTGCTCTCATTGGAAGTGAATTTGCTATCCAAGGAGATGTTGAAATGTAGGGCGACGACTTGGCAAGAGTAATAGTGAATTCGAACACCACGGGAGAAATTGGACTAGATGAACATTTATGCATGGAGATTCAACAGCGCCTACCAGGGAGTCTTCCTCTAATTTTCCCTTAGATATTTATACTCTTAAGGCTAGAGCAGATTACTTGTCATCACATTCACTGAGAAGGAAACACAGCTTGAAGTAGGGCAGTATCAGGCATTTCTCTTCAGTGGAATTAGTCCTTACAGGAGTCTACACAGAGGTCCAAGAGCTAAACTTCTCTGTTCCCTACCCACCAGGTGAAAACTTAGGTGTAAAAGATGAAACCCATATCATTGACTATGAGATCTATTTTAGCTTAGCAGTTCCACACCCCACAGGACCCAACATCTCACGTAAATCCTCACAGATAAGCTTCTATGGTCTCCACAAGGAATGTGAGCAATTACAAGAGTCATCAAATTCAAGGATTTCCAAATACTAGAGACCTTCATCAAGTATTTATAGATCCTCCAAAAGCAGGTGTAATTTTTCAATCAGGAGCCACTTTCACTATAAACAGTTTTGCCTAATACCTTATATTCCACCTCTATTTGGTGTCTGGGGACCAGATCTAGAACGTTAACCCAAGGGAAAATTTGCTCATAGAGAAAATGAAAGAGTTTTGTAAATCCCTCAGTATACAAATTCCACTTCCCATGTCCATGATTCTAACAGAGTGACTTGCTTAGCTTATTCAGAGGTGGTCACTGCTCTTGATGATAATTCAGCTATATTCATTCATTTATTCAACTAATGCAAATAAGTATATAATAAGTATTGAGCTCCTATGCTCCCTAAGTGTAGGACTCAGCTCTTTTTTTTTTTTTTGGTATTGCTTTCAGGTAAAGTATCTGAGCCTTGAAATGAGCCTACATGTATGACATAATAATGTCTAAAAATAGTTGAAATCCAGAGTGATATGTGCTGTAACAATTTTCACATTTGTCCTCCTGATTGATGAAGCGTCTGCACTCCTAGAGAGCAGGGATCTTATTTTTCATCTTTATTTCCTCCTGCCCCATAGGTGGTGCTTAGTATGTGTTTATCAAATGAGTTATCTCAGAGCATCTTAGGAAGAAGGGCAATTGATTAAAACCTAGTGATGTTTGCTCATTAACTGAAATAGAAGGAACGGGTGGTCAGTGAAGTGGCCTGACTTCCAGGAACCTTTCTAGTGGGTGTTGTCCATGGAATATCCAGGCTGCTCATGTTCTGGAATTGGATTGAGCAAATCTGAAGGATGACATAGACACTGATAATCTCAACAGTGTATCATGGCAGTTGATATTAAAGGCTCTGGGACGATAACAGCCCTGGAACCACTCTTTGCTCTACCACTTACATGCCGTTTGATCTTGGGCAAACCATTGGCTTCTTGGACCCTCAATTTTCTTCTGTCAGCGGAAAGAACAAATTGGTCAGAGATTAAATAAGATCACATGGGGCTTCCCTGGTGGCGCAGTGGTTGAGAGTCCGCCTGCCGATGCAGGGGACACGGGTTCGTGCCCGGGTCCGGGAAGATCCCACATGCCGCGGAGCGGCTAGTCCCGTGAGCCATGGCCACTGAGCCTGCACGTCCGGAGCCTGTGCTCCACAACAGGAGAGGCCACAACAGTGAGAGGCCCGCGTACCGCAAAAAAAAAAAAAAAAAGGTCATATGTATATAGCCCCTGGCACATTTCAGTGCTTGATAAAAGAAAGCTATTTATTTAAGGAGTCTCTCTTGAGCGTGGTTGGACCAGAATCAAGATAAATCAAAGTTAATAGCCCCTGAACAGACCAAAAAATCCAACTGTGTTTTTTATTAAATGCACATGCCAAGTGTGTACATCATTGAAAAATCAAAAAGCCATTCTAATGTTTTGTGTCTTATTTTTGTCTTTGGCAGACAGAAGGGTTTAAATATCCCAGGCCTTCCTCAGTACCACCTTCTCCTTCAGGATCTCAGGTCTCTAGTCCTCAGAGCAGCGATGTGGAGGATGAGAATGAGGATGAAAGATACGATGAGGAAGAGGAGGCTGAAAGGGATCGGTTAAATATCAAGTCGCCATTGTCTCTGAATCACGTTCCTCGTGTGAAGAAGAAGCTGCACGGCGAATACAAGAATTGAATTCCACTCTGGTCGAACAGGCTAATTCAGTGAGAACATAGTAAGAATGATTACTGAAAGAAATGAAAATGTCACGTGGTTCATTCTCTTCTCCTCAGTATAACAATGGGATTTATTCTCTGCCTAAAAAGTGGAGGAGATTAAGTGAACGGCAATTTTGTAATTTATAATAAAATCCAACTCCTTTTACCCCTGTCAGTTCGGGCTCTAGGAAGAGTGTTAATTAAAGGAGGAAGAATGGAAGTGTTTTTTAAATGGTTATTTTAAGCGATAAGAATTTTCATTTCCTAATGCTGATTTTTAGTTATCATCACCATAATCCTTGGCTTAGTGTTTTGTTTGTTTGTTTGTTTGTTTTTTGCGGCCTTTCACTGTTGTGGCCTCTCCCGTTGCGGAGCACAGTCTCCGGACGCGCAGGCTCAGCGGCCATGGCTCACGGGCCCAGCCGCTCCGCGGCCCGTGGGATCTTCCTGGACCGGGGCACGAACCCGTGTCCACTGCATCGGCAGGTGGACTCTCAACCACTGCGCCACCAGGGAAGCGCTACCTGCTAAACCAATCTGCCATTTCCCCCACAAAGGATCCTGATCTTAGCTATGAATGTGTTCTACCTTTATATTTCAAGTAATTTGGTCTTTAGTGATTATTTTTATTTTTCACATGAGGCAGAACCATGAATTTATACCTAGCTTTGCAGACAATCAAATTCCATAGGACAGTAGCTACCCTAAATCCAGATGTTGATACATATTAATGCATATGTACAAGGTCACTTCTCAAGTTAATGATCAGGAGATGTTACCATTGTACTGTACCATCTGACTGTAACAGTTTTTTTCTATTGCTTAAAAGGAAAGCCTTTTTGAAAACTTGGTCAGTCTTCCATAGGTGATAAATTGTTAAATCCATATGAATAAATATATCAATATTTAAAGATTTAACTGCATTGATAATGTTTAAAATTCTTTTAGACATTTAAATAAGATAATATGTGCAAAAACACCTACTATAAAATAGTGCCTTATGAAGGATAACATTTAAAACTATCTTTTAAAAAAAGTAGCCAAAAGAAAATAGAGAGTCTACTTAATTATAATAAGGACAATGTCTCTGAGACATTGTTGAATGAGTGTAGTTAAACATATTAATGCTTTAAATGTAGTTAAACATAAATCAGCAAAAAACAAAACAAAACAAAACCCAAACCCCACATTCACTCATGGATTGTTTTTTCCACAACTGAATGTTGTTACATTTAGATCACAGTGAATACCTTGGTTGGCCCAGGTCTGTAGGGGCTCTAAAAAAATTTAGGTCTTCTCAGTGCTGGGTTGTTGATGGCAATAAGGGAAGAGAAACAATGACAGTGTGTCAGATGGTGCAGGACCAGTGGAAAACTGCACTCCAGCTCTATCACCCCGTTGTTAGGGGAGAGTAGAAGAATGGCAGATACAAGCAACAACTCAGGTCAAAATGGAAGATCGTTGCAAACTTCCCTAGTTTAGAGGTTTGTAAGGAGGGAAAATAAATTACCTAAAGCCTAATCCTTAAAAAATGCCCAATGGATACCAATTAACCCAACTCTCCAAGCTCTGCAGAGGAGATCAGAAAAAAATATGAAATAGATTTGTATTACAATCCAAATACTCATTTGCTGAAGTGCCAGAAAGATCTCATGATAAAATGGGTTTCACTTTTGCAATAACCATGAAAATATATCCCTAATAAAGTGGTGCAATGTGTGTCTTCAAGTGATACTCTTGATTGGTAACTGGTTGATCCACGGCTACTGAAAGCATGAGCTATACAGAAGCTATAACTTCTTAATAAAAAACTTTAAAATTCAAGTTTTTTTGTTTTTGTTTTTGTTTTTTTTTTTTGCGGTACGCGGGCCTCTCCTGTTGCGGAGCAACAGGCTCCGGACGCGCAGGCCCAGCGGCCATGGCTCACGGGCACAGCCGCTCCGCGGCATGTGGGATCCTCCCGGGCCAGGGCACGAACCCATGTCCCCTGCATCGGCAGGCGGACTCTCAACCACTGCACCACCAGGGAAGCCCAAGTTTTTTTTTTTAAATGAAAGAATAGTTCTTTGATTAGAAATTAGTACAAATGGTATAGGACACATGGAAATGACTGATTTGCAAACACCTGGCTTCGAGTGGCATGTGTTAAGAATCAGTTTCTACCCTGTACTTGGTCCTCTATTCAGACAGCTGCTGCCACCTGACTCCAACCCCTTGCTCCAGTCACTTAGTTACCCTTTCCCCAAGACTGACAAAGCCTGGTGTCTAGTTGCTCTTTCCCCAATATTGACAAAGCTCGGTGAGGAACAACCAATAGGATTATTAGGTGACTGTGTGTCTAGCACAGCACCTTATACACAGTAGTTGCATAAATGAATGGTCTTACTGGGAGAAACATAGATACAGAAAATTGATGCTCTTAAAGTATGTATAAAAAAAGAAAAAATAATAAATAATGTATGTATCCATAAATTGGAGGACAGGAAATATGGAAAATTGTGTGTGCCTGGCCAGCTGACAGCAAGACTTTTTTTATGCATTGTACCACCCTTCCTTCCATGGTAAGGGCTAGAGTGAACAGAGCTGGCTTTACATATACAGATGGGAATATAAAATATTACAAGTGCTATACTAGTAGCTTTCCTGGACACAAGGAGGTCTCAGAAGAGGGATTGGTTAAGTGTACTTGAGGAGATTGAAAGCGACTTCCTAGGATGATCCTAAATTTCTGTGAAGTAATGTGGGAGATACAACTGCCCACTTCACATTGTGGTTGTAAGGATAAAATCAAGTTAGACGTGAACATTTCCTTAAGGGATTTATAGTCCAGTAGGAGGAGACCAACAGGTTACATTCCCAACTCCTCTTTCTCCTGAGGCCAAGGTAAAATAACGTAACTCAGGGTTGGTAGGATATAGACTTTTATTTCTCATCAGCAGGTAAAGAAGAAATGCTAGTTGGAGGCTGATTTTAACCTCTCACCTTCTCTCCTTGCTTAGGATCACTATGGTGGGGGAGAGGAGTCATCCACTGGGGAAAACCAGGGGAACAGAGAGTAATTGAGAGCCCACCCTGGAGGCCACGTAGCCACAGGGGAAGAAGGCTATAGAGGCAAAGAGGGGAAGAGCAACTGGAACGGGGTGAAAGGGGCTGCAAGTCCTATCTGGAGGTGGGGTATTCTAGTACATGGACCTGCACAGGGGGCATATATTTTCCAATTTTAAAAGACAAGCCATACAACGTGAAAAGTTTTGAGCACTGATCACTTACTCATTTCAGTTTTGAACAAGATAGAAACAAAGAGAATTGCAAAGACACCCCCGGAGAGATAGAAAGTTACAGCAAACCGGGCACATGCAACTACTGGGTTAATGTGCATATCTGTACAGCAGAACAATGTTCAGGAAATTCAAGTACTTGTAATATTGTAGCTGATATTATAACAGCCGTTGGTCATTTAGACAGCTTTTACAAACTCTGTTTCAGTGGGAAATACTTGAGATTGTTCTAGTTGTAGAAGAATTACTTTGTAAGATAGACTTTAAATGTATTCTGGGACTAGACATAGTATTTAAGTAGTCCATATGTACAAGTCTATGTCAGGTGAGTACATAATTCTCAATAAACTGGACATATACACTGTCTAGAAAATCCACTTTAAAATCAAACAATAATTAATGACAGGCACCTATTATAATGCCACATAGATTTTTTTTTTATTGCTAGCATATTATTTTTTTGGCAGACATCAATGTTACATTAACTTGAATACAGTTTCATTATTCAATTATGAAATGAGATACAGACAAATCTTATAAGCAGGGTTTTGATTACTTAACACAGTAAAATTGTAATTCTAAGTTACAGAGACATTCACATAATGATATTCTTTAGCTACTGGCTAATAGCTATATACTGATGACAATAAGAATGGACAATACTTTCTACTTGTGACATTTATCAATAACAACTCTCAAGTAATTAAGTCAAAAATAATGAACATGATGGTCGTATTGTAATTCCAAATAAATATACTACATGCTTGCTGTAGGTATGTGTGTATTTTATTTTTCAGATAGTACTGAACCCTAGTTGAGTTAAAAAAATGAATAAATTAGGCATATTACCATGCATTTTGTATCAGGGTGCCTTTATGTTATGTTTTTATGTCAAATAAAGCCTAGAGTTCTAGTCAATTAGAGTAAGTAGTGTTTGAGTCTGTTTAGCCATGGAAAATGGGTTACCTCTAAAAAACTGCTTTGTTTCTTTTGTACAAGAGCAGCGTGTGTTTCCATCTGCTTATTTCCCAGTAACTTTTAGATCCTTGTTTCTAAACTGAATTCGGGGAGATCCCCAGAGAGCACAAGGGGGAGCTTCCAGCTGTAGAACCTTCCACTGGCTCCAGTCTCACCAAGGGTCCCCTCTCTCAGCAACCACACTGCAGTGTCTGATCACAGGGCTTCTTCCCAGTCATCCCTTCCCTCTTCCCTTCCTGACAACTTACCTCTCCTGGATACTAAAAGAATCACACTCTACTCTTTCCCATCTTGCCATGCTTCCCCGCCTCACCCTCCTTGGAGGTGAGAAAAGGGGGAAAAGGAGAGGAGATTCTAACAGAATGAAAAAAAGCAACTAAGAATGATTAGATCAAGATGGGTATTTGTTGTCACAAAACGAAAGAACACTCTCAAGAGTCTTCAACCTAATAATTATAAATGGGCTAAAAAATTCAAGAGTAAGACACAAGGCCATCTAAACAGGACCTGAAGCAATGGAAGAAAGCAACGATGTTCTCACTAAGAACTCAACATCACTTTAGCTTCTGAAAGAATAAAACTAGCTGCACATGTTCCTAAGATTACAAATGAAGATAAAAAGGGTCCACAGGCTTTATTCACATGGTTCATGTTTTCAACAAGAACAGAACTATAATTGAATGGAATCTGGTATATTTTCACCAGTTTAGCAGACTATCTTCTAGGAATCTGGTTTGATCAAAGTTTTCTTCTCCAGCTGTAAGGATAAAAAAAAATACATAACATAAACATGTACCCTGTGTTTTGTAAGAAGAAAATATAAGATGAAGAGAACCTCAGGAGATAAACATTTGCCCCCCTACATTATGTCAACTCAGGCACTCTGCTATGGAAACCACCCCCAAATTGGATTTTGATTGATTTTGTTTCAAAAATTTCCCCCTCAGCTTGGTATGCATTGAGGAATTCACATCTGACATGTGAATCTCTACAGTGAATTTAACTATTACATGGTGTGTTTGGTAGAAATCTGAAAAGGCCACATGCCTTGCTCTAAATATGCCTCATGTCTAAAATACCCCTCAGTAGAACCATTTACTTGCATCAAGGTACGGTTTCTGTATTTCCTGTTAAAATGCATTTTAGCTGGGAAAGATGACAGAGGAACACATTTGCACATATTCTCTTACAAGTTGAACTAGATGTCTGGGGTGGAAGTAAGACAAAAAGAAGGGACACTTGTTAGCTGGGCAGGACTGCACAACTTCAGAGCAGGAAGAATCACCTCTGGGGTGGAGACAGCGGACTGAGATGACAGCAGATTCCTGGGACTAAAAATGGGTTGAAGGGCTGAAACTGAGGATGGGGAAGGGAGAGGAAGCTGCCAGAGGCAAACTTCTGTTCCTCATTTTATGTAAGGTCATCTCTAGAGAAAACCACTTTCCCTTAGTTAGTTACAATATGGTTGGAATATCTGAGTTATAGTTTAACCTGAACTGGTAGCAAACTTCAGAATACTGCTGATTATCAGCTACTCTATTTTTTAAAAAAATTTTATTTTTCTATTTTTAAAAATTTTTATTGGAGTATAGTTGATTTACAATGTTGTGTTAGTTTCTACTGTACAGCAAAGTGAATCAGTTATACATATACAAACATCCACTCTTTTTAGATTCTTTTCACATATAGGTCATTTCAGAGTATTGAGTAGAGTTCCCTGTGCTATACAGTAGCTCCTTATTAGTTATCTATTTTAAATATACTAGTATGTATTTAAAGGAAAGGAAAAAATAAAAAAGAAAGGAATCATCCCTGTATATCCTCCATTAAGGTAACAATCCACTACTTAAAATAATAATCCACTACATAAAATAAGTCCAAATAATACCTAGGGACTTCAGAATAAAAATATTAAAGGTGACTAGTGATTAATCTATCATATGGGAATCCAAAACTTTCCCATCCATTTAGACTAATAAAATTTTGTTTCCCCATTTCATCATCAGAGACAAGCCACTTCGGAAACTTCAATAATTAAAAACTTGAATTTATTCTCCAACAAAGACCTGAAATGGAGACCTACAGTCACATTCTTCTGTAAAGTTTCTAATGAAGATTCCTCTCCTCCTCTTTAAAATTAGCTCTACCTTCTCCATTCCAGCTCACTTTCCTTTCTGGCTCTGCACATCCTCCCAGCAATTAAATCTCAGACTTCACTAACAATCCATCTCCAACCTCACTGTCCTCCTACTGACTTCAAAAATCAGTAAGAGGGACTTCCCCGGCATTCCAGTGGTTAAGACTCTACCCTTCCACTGCAGGGGGCATGGGTTCCATCCCTAGTCAGGGAGCTAAGATCCCGCATGCCTCGCTGCGCAGCTGGAAAAAAAAAAAATCAGAGTGCCAAATGCTGAATTTAGAAAAGACCACCTTGGATGCAGCATCTTCTACCCATGATTCAACTCTTTCTCACCTTTTCATCACAAGAATTCTGAAAGCCATGCCAGTAAGCATCCACTTAATCTCTTAACTCTGCAGTTTACCTTCTTTTCCTAAATTCCCTCGAAACAAGGTTTCAGACGGGCAAGGCAGCAGCAAATCATACCACTGGGCAGGGGCTGAGCAGAAGACTTGTGAACCGTGATTTAATGACCCTTCCTACCCAACACAATCTTCCTTCTCCTTTGATTTCTGTACTCTTACTAAGCATTCTGCTATATTTGATGCTTCTCATCACTCCTTTCTTGAAACTTTCCATCCTCGACTTCTTAGATTCTCTTTTATTCTGGCTCTCCTCCTACCTTTCTGCCTGCTCCTTTTGAAGTCCCTTCACTGATATGATTTTCCCCCTTTCCCTTGATCTCTGGGTATTCTCCAGGGCAAATCCTTTATTATCTGCCCTTTTCCCACTACGTCTGAGGCCTAGGAGAGAGTTCCATTTTCATGTTTCCAACCTTTATTAACTGGCTCTGAATTTCCAGTTGTTCCCAAACCTGACATCATCAGAATAATGTGAGTGAACTTCTTAAGGATACAGATTCTGGGGCCTCACTCAAGTAGTATGGAATCAGACTCTCTGGACCTAAGGCCAAGAAATCTGTATTTTCAGCAAGTTCTACAGAGAACTCTGATGGAACCAGTCCACATATGGAGAGCAGAGAACCAGTGACCTATACACCTTTATCCACTGGAAAGTCTCCATCACCTCAAACTGAACCTTAATTATAACCACAGGCATTTTCATTTGTCAGTATCACCATTTTAAACTCACAAAAACACTTTAAAAATGTGCTTGACTCTGGATTCTCTTTCGTTTTAAAATTTTATTGAAGTATAGTTGATTTACAATGTTGTGTTAATTTCTTCTGTACAGCAGTGACTCAGTTATACATATATTTTTTTCATATCCTTTTCCATTATGATTTATTACACGGGTATTAAATATAGTTCCTTGTGCTCTACACGAGGACCTTGATTTTTATCTGCTCTTCCTTCCGGTATGCCTCAGGGCTGAGCCTCCATTCCCACTGACCTCATTACTCCACTCCTGAATGACTGCCTTAGTTTCTCACTGACATCATCACTCTGGCCTTTCCTCTTCAACACCATCCATCTGAGAGGCGGCAGGGCATAGCTGAAAGAGCTACAGCATCCCACAGGCCTGAGTTAAACTCCCCATATCACTTCCTGCTGTGTAAACTCCCCATATCACTTCCACTCTATGTGGACCTTAGGAAAGTATATACAGCTCAGGAAGGGTCAGTTTTCTGGGCTATAAAGATTAGCATTAATATCTGACACACAGTAGATGTTCCCATATTGTAGCTATTGTAACTGCTCTTATGGTTACCCTATAAGCAATAACCAGTTTCATCTTCCTTCATCATGTCCTCTTTCTGGTAAAAATCCATGGACCATCTGATTGATTCTCAGATGTAGAATAAGTTACCCCCTGTTCTTTTATCCCAGTACTAGTATGTACCTGCAATGTGATAGTGGGCAAGCTACTCAATCTTTCTGTGCTTCTATTTCCTCGTCTGTAAAGTGTAGATAATGACAGTGGGTAATTCTAGGAGGTAATTCATTTGTTACGGATTAATGAATTATTAATAAATGTATTAATCCGTATCAAGTGCTTGGAACAGTGCCTGACCCACTGCATTATAGTAAAACCCTCAATAATTATTAGCTAGAGGGAGTAGTAACAGTAGTTGTAGTCATAGCTATACTATGGCCATGACTCTCACAGTCTACTGTCCTACTGACTGTTCAAACTGCCTTTTCACTGCAAAGGCCATTCTCATTCTTGCTTTTGTTTAATCCATTTTCTTCTCTACCTGTCACAGTGCCTGGCACCTAGCAGGCATAAATGCAGATTTGCTGAATTCAGTATTATAATCCCCTCCACCCAATCAAGTCAGCCGCGGACCTTCTCTGATTTCAGAAGACCTCTCTAGGGCTTCCCTGGTGGCGCAGTGATTGAGAGTCTGCCTGCCGATGCAGGGGACACGGGTTCATGCCCCGGTCCGGGAAGATCCCACATACCGCAGAGGGGCTGGGCCCGTGAGCCATGGCCGCTGAGCCTACGCGTCTGGAGCCTGTGCTCCGCAACGGGAGAGGCCACAACAGTGAGAGGCCCGCGTACCGCAAAAAAAAAAAAAAAAAAGGAACTCTTTATCCCCACTTCTTCCATTTGC
>NW_020176571.1:16293771-16328727 GCF_003031525.2 Neophocaena asiaeorientalis asiaeorientalis | reverse complement strand
CCCGCAAAAAAAAAAAAAAAAAAGGACCTCTTTATCCCACTCTCTTCCATTTGCTTCTCGTAGGTTTCTTTTGTTTGTTTTTGTTTTTTCACAACAAAGCCATAAACCAGAAGCCAGAAAGAGCCCCCTGCTCTCTTCCCCTCCCTGATGGGGCCCGTCCGATAACAGGCAGGGAGCACACAGGCTTTCTCTGCCAGCACAAGTGTCAGAGCCCAAGGCCAGCAGCCTATGCTTTGACCACTAGACTACTCACTGTATTTTGTTAAATACATTTTAACATTTAAATTATGTCATAAATATGGCATCATTACAATTTTTGAGAGGGAAAAATCTAGATCTGTTGAATATGCTTTGATGACCTCTATTGTTAATGCTAATAGAAAGTACGTACTTTGTTTCATTTGGCTCTTAGAGCAACCTGCCCATGGATGTCATTATTTCATTTTACCCGTAATGACACTAAGGCTCAGGGTCACCCAGCTAGTAAAGCAACAAGGCCAAGATTTGAACCCAGTCCTGTTATACTCCACAGCCCTGGCTAATGTGCAACAAGATGCCTTAATGCAATTAGTGGTGTTAATGCTACATGGACAGAGAGCCTCTATTTGAAGAACACACCTAATCCTGGTATGGAAGAAGCCATATAGTATAATGCAAATCCCACAGGCTTAGAATCAGAACTAGCCAAATCTCTTAGGGTGAACCATAAGAAACTGCTGTGTTTGTGAGTAAAAAATCAGTGATTTTCAGCTATTTCATTTGCTTCAAACCTTAATAGCGAGTAAACGGATTTGCGATTATTTAAACCTCTTTTGGCCTCAGTTTTTTCAAATATAAAATAATGAACTCGGACTTTCTGGAGTTCTAACAGAAATAAAAGCTCCAATAGGCTATGGATTATGGAATTAACATGAAATCCCCCAGTCTCATCAAGGAAATGTTTTTACAATCTTGGGAAACACTTTAATGAGCAGCATGCTAGTATTAAAATAATAAACATCTCTGTGAATTTCTGCTGGTGTGGGCAACCGTTAATTATTTTAAAAAATCTGAATAAATAAAAGCAACTTCATTGTACTCAACACAGAATGCCCAAAGCACTCAAAGCTTCCCTGTCCTGCAGTTAAAAGAGGTCACTATAATTATACCTTCTTGCAGTTTCTGCAAGGAAGCCAATAGCACAGCTGCTGCCTCTGGAAGAGTTAGTAGTTGGGGATTTGGGCTTCGTCTTTCTGGAGAAACGAAAAAATAAATACAGATTCTATTAGCATTTAAATATTCATATAGATAAATCCTATTCCAGTATGCTATAATACTGGAAAATCTCTGTGATATACCTCTGTGATCCCTCAGCAAAGAGCCCCTTACACAGAACGATTTTTACAAGTTGAAACATTTCACACTTCCCTTAGGCACTGCTTACAACTGGTTATGTTGTGTATTACAGGGAATGGAAGAAAATTTAAACTATATACTACAGAGAATTTCATGAAAGCAAGGAGGATTAAGATAAAGAACCCATGAGAAATTGCCCCCTCAGAGCTTAAAACGGGATGTCTGGGCTGAAAGGTTTAGATGGGACCCTGCCTGGAGCCTGGACTATTTTCTCTCTTGTTCCTTCCAAAGCAGTTTGAGAAAATAATCTACCTTCTTGGCCACATGTAAGTCAATTATTTGACTGAAGGAGAAACTACATAATATTCAAAACTATTTCAAATCTAAGCTGACAGAAGACAAACGGTCCTGATTCAACACAAACCATGATTTTTAATTTGGGAGCTGCTGAAGTGGGAAAACAAAACTTACCCTCCTACGGTAAAAAAAAAAAAAAAAAAAAAGGTTAATTACACTGCAGGCTTGAAGCAGGTGCTCAACACAGTGTTTGGTATGTTTCAAAATGAGTCTACTTGGTATTTTTAACAATCTTGAACGTTTATCAAAATGAATGGTATTGTTATTTTTAAATCCAATGGCATCGAAAGGTTTATCATGAAACAGTCTCTGGCTCCATCCTTAAAGGCTCCCACTTCTTCACTATTTCTGGTTTTGAACCTTTTGATAGTTCTTTTTAGTAATATAACAGAGCTGTTTGAAGTTTTTAGGCAAATCACTATTTTAATAATGATGATGATGATGATACCAACATTGGCAACAACAACAGCGTTTAAGAGAAATCTTGTAAAGATCATGCCCTAAACGGGAGGCCCATTTCTCGGACGGGGCAGGCGCACAGCTCTCATATCCATCCTGACGCCCGGCAGCGGAACCCCGGCCCCCGCCGCCCACCTCCATACTGGCGGGGCCTTGCGATCCCCCAGCTCCCGGCGCCGGGCGGGGCCGGCTCTCCCCCGGGAAGGCCCACGGGCCAGTCTTGGAGGCGGAGCGCGCCCCTCCGGTCCTGCGCGGTCCTCTGTAGCCCGCGGCTCCCTCACCCCCGCGCACTCACCGGGCGGCGGCCGATCGGCGAGGTCCTTCCTCCGGCTCTGGTCGGAGATGAAGCGGCGCCCCTCTGCCAAGGCGAGACACGGGCTCAGCGCCCACCCGGCCCGATCGATCGGGGTTCCGGGGCCGGGAGCGGGCGGGGCCCGGTGCGCGCGGAACTGCCCGGGTTGGGGCGCCGGCGCGGATGAGGGAGGAGACCACGGGTAAAGTCCGCACGCCCCCCGCCCCCGGTCCCCCGAGTGAGCTTCGAAGGGGGCGGCGATCTCGCTCACCAGCCAGGGTAGGGCGGTGTGTCCCTGGAAACCCCAGTCTCCCTTTGGGCAAGAGCCAGCAACCCTCCGGTTTAGGGTGGAGGATTTCTGATAATCTACCCCCGCCCCCCAACCTTTCTCCTTGATTAACTGAGACCAGGATGACCTCGATTATTTATGGGAACAAACTCGATAGGATTCTCTCCCCACAGCTCTACATCTATCCCACCGATTCATGCACCCCTACGGATGTCCCTCTATTGCTGTCGGAAGAGCAAAGTATGTGGAACGTACGTGCACCCTTCAGGTAGAGCATAGCTTGTGGAGTCCAATTCCTTCTCTCAAAGAGTCTCTATAACCCGGGGAGAAGAGGAAAGCAGTTAGTAAGGCGTTGCTGCCCAGCCCACTATTAGGAAAAAAAAGAAGGGAGGGGAGGGAAAGAAAGAAAGGGAAGGGAAGGAAGGAGAGAAGATATTAGGAAAAGAAGGGAAGAAATTGAGAGAAAGAGAGAGGGAGGAAGGAAGGAAGGAAGGCAGGCAGGCACACAGCGCGTGGAGTCCCAATTTTTGCGTTTGATTACCTGCGGAGCACTGTTCGAATTTCCCATGAAAGAAAACACCAGGAAAAGAGTCAAGGTTGTTACCACCACACTTCTGAATCCCTGTATGAAAAGATCAAAGAAGTCGTTTCTGTGCCTCTATAAGATCTTCTGCTTCCTTCCCTGGCGCCTGGACAATTACAAATCCCTTACTTTTTGCTATGTTCTGTTTTAGCGCTCAGAGGGTGGGGCAGAAGGGGGTTCCCCAGTTTATCGTCTCGTTTATCCACAAAGAGTTCTTTTTAAAAAACAATTAATTAGAAATATATTATTTTTATTATTTAACCCAAATGAGGATTTGGGTGAACTAGTGAAACTTTTTCTTTGTAAAATCAAATGATTCTGATATTTTAAAGGCATAACGTTTAACTATCCTTTAGCCTCTGAAACACTTATTAAACATAAAAGAGGTAAAAAGCTATACAGCTTTTTAATAAAATAGCTAAAAAAACTCAAGTATATAAAACCTTTACTTACCTTCATGTTCTACACCTTTCCAGAAGCTGCAATAACTATAACTTAACCTCTGAGTTTTCTAATTTTGTTCTGAAGGTGGGGCTTTTAAATCTTAGGGTCAAGGATCCCTCCTGATTTTGCATAGAGCTAGTGTCCACAGGGACTTCCTGTCAGTCTTCAAGATTGAGAGGATCTGATGACTCCTCCAGGGAGATTCAGTTGCAGGAAGCAGGGGAATGATTGATGGGTGAATATCATTTACTGTCCACATCAGCCAGGAGATATTCTGAAAATATCAGCATCATGACCTTTGATTTTCCTATCAGCTTCCCAAGGCAGTATTATTATTATTATTATTATTGAAAATGATTAATAACCCCAGGCAGAATCAAAAGTAAATGAACAAAGAAAGAAAGCTTGTCTTGGGTAACTAACTAGCTATCAAGCTAACACCGGTGAGTAAAGATGAATCATTTGGGTAGAAATGAAAAGGTTAGGGAATCTCAATGGATTTTGACATCAGTCATTCACTTAATTATCCATTCAATTATTTAACAAATATTTATGGAATGCCTACTATGTAACAGACATCCTTCCTTTTAGTTCAAGGGGCACAGCCATGTATTAAAAAGACAAGTCTCTGCTTTGATCATGCTTATCTTCTAGTCAGGGGGGAAACACTCCAAACCGGTAAATAAGGTAATTACAGAACTTTAAAATGCTTTATAAAGGAAAAGTAAGCAAAATTATGTGATAAGGTAAGTGGTGGGCTACTTTAGGGAAGGTAAGAATAAAAGGGGGTCTGGAAAGATAAGGTGGAGTCAGACATGGGATAAACTGGGGTGGGAATCAGTATTGCTGACATTCTCAGGCAGAAGAAAAATATAAAACCTTGGGATGGCAAGGAGCTTGGCTCGTTTGAAGAACAGGGAGGAGACCAATGGAGCCAAAGCTGTGTGGGTGTCAGGGGAGGACACTGTAAATTGAGGTTGGAGAGTAAGAAATGGCAACTTGGTTGTAAGCAAAAGATGATGATGGCTTAGACTAGGGGAGTCCTTGCAAGGAATGGAGAGCTGTAATGAATTTGGGAGGCAGAAAACATGGACTTGTGGATAAACCGTATATGAGAGTTTAAGAAAAATAAATCAAGGATGACTCTTAGATTTTTGGTTTAATCAATGGGTGAATGATGAAACTCTTTATTGAAATTGGAGAGACTTCATAAAGAAGCAGTTAAGAGAGGGAAATAAAGAGTTGCCTTTGGACATATTAAAATTAAAATGTATATTAGACATCCAAGGAGAAATGTGAAGTAGGCAGTTGCAGATGTAAACTCTAGAGCTCAGCAAACAGGTCACCAGCCTATAGATTTTTTTTTCTAAAGGCAGGAATTATCAGATTTAAGAATTTTGAGAATTTTAAGACAGGAAAAAATTGGGATTGAAAAAATACTTAGGGAGTGAATGGAGTTAAAGAGAGGAAGAGATAGAGTTCTGAGAACAAACCTACAGAGATTGAGCAGAGGGAAAGTCAGCAAAGGAAGCTGAACTGAAGCAGTCGGAAAGAAAGAAATTCCAGGATAATGAGGCCATGGGAGCAGGGAGACTATCCAATAACATTGAAAGGTTAAACTGATGTGAGCTAAGAAGTGTCTGCTGGATTTGAGAATATGATGGCTTTTGAGGACAGAAGCTAGACTGGGATGGGTTGAATAGGATATGAGGAAATAAGTGTGGACAACCTTTTTGAGAAATTTCACCAAAAGGGGGAAAGGAAAATGAACTTTTAAAAAAATGTGAGTGTGGTGGAAGCGGGCTATTTTTTTAGCTTTGCAGCAAATCTGAATCCTTTCAATTTTAGGGAACTTTGGAAATTCCCTAAACTATAAATTATGATTCTTGGTGGGAGGCAGCATCTTCCTTGTATTGTAGAAGCTGAAAATGCTAGACAGTCTTTACCAGCCTCCCTATCGGGTAGAGTGTGGGCATGAGGCAGGCTTCACCAATCAGACGTACCCACTCGTCTGGAGCTGGGGAGGGAAGAAAGTGGGGAGTAGGAGAAATACTTTCTAGTGCAGCACTGGTTGTAGGATGCTTGAGTTTGTGGGGGCAATCCTGGCTACAATGCTAGTGATAGACACCAGCATCCAGCGCTAGAGGAATAGTGATACTAACTGCACTGTCCTTTTAATAAAGTCCTCTTTTGCTTAAATCGACCAGGTCTGTTGGTTTCTTTTGATGACCATTTGCAGAACATGTGTGCTGATGGGGATGATCAGCAGAGAAGGAGAAATTGATGATGTGGAAAGAGAACTGCAAAAAAGGGAGTTTGTGGAAGGCAAGAAAAATAGGACCCAAATTTGTCAATATCCAGTTGAAACAGTTCTATACACAGGCAGACAGTGAACAAGGACCAGAGTGGCCACCATATGCTAAAGTACCATGGATGAGAGAGATGGTCACTTTCTTCGGAATGTTAGAGCAGTGCTCCGCAGGTATTAATGCGCTTTTGAATCACCTGGGAATCTTGTTAAAATGCACATTCTGATTCATTATAGCTGGGGTGGGACCTGAGAGTCTGCATTTGTACTAAACTCTCAAGTGATGCTAATGAATGCTAGTCTACTAATCCTTGGACATTTTGAGTACGAAAGCTTATAGGATATAAAATGATAAAAAAAAAACAACTAACGCTTAGAGTCTACAAGGCTGGGAGAATGGTTAACAATAGAAACATCAGGGATAATGGAGAGGGACTAGATCTGTTTAGTTTGGGACTTAAGTTTGAGGGGTGATGCTATCTACCAGTAAACACTTGTCTAAGAGAGACTGGGGTTTGGGCATTTGGGCATTTGATGTTTGGAATTGTCGATCATGTGCGGCCAAGAAAACTGAGATCTGGTTAGTAAATGAGAATGAAATATAGAAAGTAGTTTGTAGGTAGAAACTTGAGGAATATTTACTCCTTTTAAAGAATAAGTACAGCAAGAAGGAGCCAGAACCATGAATGTAGTGTTTTCCACTGTTTTAGGAGAGGAGGAAGATAAAAACTAAGGACTAAAAGGTTTTCACCATATCTAAAGAAAATCAATATTCCTTTAAATATTACGTTTTAGGATTTTAGAATTTAATTTCAAAGGATTGTAACAACTTCCAAAAAAAAAAGCCACAGAAGAAAGATTATGCATGTGTTTACATTTTAAAACAATTCATAAGTGAAACCCAGTTATTAGGTTAACCCTAACAAACAACTAAAATGTCTTTTCCCCCTCTCCATACCGAAAACACACAAAGGTTTTAGAAAGAGGGACGGGAAAATAAATTGCCAAACTGTGATTTGCATTTACAATCTTAAGGAAAATACAATTAACGTGATTTGTCTGTAACAGTTTCGCTAATGAATTCACAAACAGATGTTTTACGTCAAAGCTGCCATTTTCAGCATAATATGCACAAGTGAGCAGAATGGCTTTGACATATTATCAATATTGTAGTCTTATCAAAAGTAACATGCCAGAATGTGTTTGTTCTAAAAGGGCATTGACTCCCAACCAAATGTTTTTGTTAAATTCACAATATTTTAAGATTTTTACAGGTCTAAACCTAAAGATTGGCTAAGAAAAGTTACTTTTTGAGAAAAAAACAGTTGTTGCATAAAACCAGTAAACTTTATTCTGCTGATATGATGACCCGGCAGTGGGTACTGTACAAATTGGATCCAAAACCTTTTTTTTTTTTTAAAGGAAATTATATCTTTTTTTTTTTTTTTAAATGTTGGGGTTAGAAGTTTATTAATTTATTTAATTTATTTTTGCTGTGTTGGGTCTTCGTTTCTGTGCGAGGGCTTTCTCCAGTTGTGGCAAGCGGGGGCCACTCTTCATCACGGTGCGCGGGCCTCTCACCATCGCAGCCTCTCTTGTTGCGGAGCACAGGCTCCAGACGCGCAGGCTCAGTAGTTGTGGCTCACGGGCCTAGCCGCTCCGCGGCATGTGGGATCTTCCCAGACCAGGGCTCGAACCCGTGTCCCCTGCATTAGCAGGCAGACTCTCAACCACTGCGCCACCCGGGAAGCCCCAAAACCTTTTTTAAAGGCATATTTAATGGAGATCATTTTGCCTGCATCACTGATGTTATCTGAATTCTTCTAGTTGACTGGAGCGTGCCCAAGCCCTATTTAAAAAATACTGTCACAGTTTAAACTGCATTCTTACAAGGTCAGTGATTATTGTGTTCACACAGAAAACAGCTATCTTTTTAAAAAATTATTTTTAAACTTTATTTATACATTTTTAAATCGAAGTATAGTTGATTTACAATGTTGAGTTAGTTTCAGGTACACAGCAAAGTATTTCAGTTATATATATATAAAACATTTTTTCAGATTCTTTTCCATTATATGTTATTTCAAGATATTGACTATAGTTCCCTGTGCTATACAGTAGGTCTTTGTTGTTTATCTATTTTATACATAGTAGTATGTATCCGTTAATCCAAAATTCCTAATTTACCTACCCCCCCTTCTGCTTTGGTAACCGTAAGTTTGTTTTCAATGTCTGTGAGTCTATTTCTGTTTTAAGTTTGTTTCTATCAGTTTTTTAGAAATCACACATAAGTGCTATCACGTGATATTCCTCTTTGTCAAACAGCTCCTATCTTGGGTAAGATTACCTGGACAATATGGCTATTGAGATACTCAAGTATCCAAATTACTCTCTGATAACAGAATAGAGGGTTTTGGTACAGGATGATGAGGTCATTGGGTTCAAGTCCTACTTTGGCTTTATTCTCTGAAGGCCAGTCAGCCCCATAGGCCAGTTGTCTCACAAAGGGATGGAAGAAGTAATTTCCCCATAGGCTACCAGTTTTAGGAGGAGATTTAGGGACACTGAGAAGGCCTGCTATCCAAAATAAAGCTCTCCACTCATTGGCCAGTGTCTTTACTGTCCTTTACTTAAGGCTTTGAACTTTAAGAATGTCTTTTCGCAAACCATGTAAATACCACAAAACAATTGGCAGGTTCTAGGAGAGGACAGGAAGGGCCAGCTGTTTTGGCCTAGTCAGTCAAACAGAGGTGACCTTTTAATAGGTCTTAGAGTTGGTAAAGGTAAGACCATGAAAATGTGTCAGTCGATGAAGGATTTGGGGATGCCATTTCTATGTTCAACCTCCTATATGGATACAAGTAGCAGAAGAGCAGAAGTTGGAAGCTTTCAGCCCAGAGGACAACGTTAGAAAGATGTGCTGGATACTGTATTTAAAAACAGATTCACCAGACAATAGTCAAGACTTACAGTTTAATGATTGGATTCAACAAATACTTATTGGGTACCTTAACTGGTAGATTTGGCCAGTGGTTTTCAGCCTTACTAAAGTATAAGATCAAAACATTGCAGACGTTAAGTGATTTTATTTAAGTCACAAATACTTAAGTATTATATATTCCTTCCATGTAGAGAAAAAAACATTAAGCATTTCTCCACTAATTTCTAAATTCACTGCTCACTTTTTTACCTGAAGTCTATTTCTATTTATGATTACATTAAAACAGTTTGGATATGGAAGATGTGACCATTATATAAAAAAGAAAACTGCATATAAGGCTAATTTAAAAAACACGAGGTTATGACCCAGCAATCCCACTACTGGGCATATACCCCGAGAAAACCATAATCCAAAGAGTCATGTACCACATGTTCATTGCAGGACATGGAAGCAACCTGTGTCCATCGACAGATGAATGGATAAAGAAGATGTGGCACATATATACAATGGAGTATTACTCAGCCATACAAAGAAACGAAACTGAGTCATCTGTAGTGAGATGGATGGACTTAGACACTGTCAAACAGAGTGAAGTCAGAAAGAGAAAAACAAATACCATATGCTAACACATATATATAGAATCTAAAAAAAAAAAATGGTTCTGAAGAACCTAGGGGCAGGACAGGAATAAAGACGCAGACATAGAGAATGGGCTGGAGGACACGGGGAGGGGGAAGGGTAAGCTGGGACGAAGTGAGAGAGTGGCATGGACATATATACACTACCAAATGTAAAATAGATAGCTAGTGGGAAGCAGCCGCATAGCACAGGGAGACCAGCTCGGTACTTTGTGACCACCTAGAGGAGTGGGATAGGGAGGGTGGGAGGGAGATGCAAGAGGGAGGAGATATGGGGATATATGTATATGTATAGTTGATTCACTTCGTTATAAAGCAGAAACTAACACACCATTGTAAAGCAATTATACTCCAATGAAGATGTTAAAACAAAACACGAGGTGGGTTATTGTGCAATGCTAAAGTTTTAGAATTTCTTAATAAAAATACATCTGACCATTGTTATGGATTGAATGTGTTCCCTCCAAATTCACATGTTGAAACCCTAACCCCCAACATCATGGTATTTGAGAGTGGGCCTTTGGGAGGTAATTAGGTTTAGATGAGGTTATCAAGATGGGGCTCCTCATTAAGGGATTCGTGTCCTTATTAGGAGAGAGATGAGTACTTGTTCCTTCTCTTTTTCTCTGCCATGTGAGGACACAGTGAGAAGGCAGCTGTCTGCAAGCCAGGAAGAGGGCCCTCTCCAGGAACTGAATCTGCCAGCACCTTCATTTTGGACTTCCCAGGATGCAGAACCATGAGAAATAAACATCTGTTGTGTAAGCCAGTCTATGGAATTTTGTTATAGCAGCCCAAGTTGAGACAACCACCAGTTAATAGAAAAGTACCCTTTTATTGAGAAGTAAGACAAGTGTATTTACAATATTCAACTGTTAGATCATATAATCTGTGAGACTTTTAAAAGCAGCAGTATTCCAGGAATTACAATTTATAAGGGGAAAAGGAAAACATTCCAAATAGGTTTCTGTTTACAGAAAATACATTTGAACAATGCCAGAAACACTTAAGGCTAAGTAGTATTAGACCTTCTCCTCTGTCTTTATAGCAATAATCAGAGAATGTTCTTTGTCACAAAGACAGAAGGCTAATTTTGGAAAGGAAGAAACAATATGATGTACAGTCCTTTCTGTCAGAAGACAAGTATGTTTAAAAATAGAGCCTCATCAATGGTTCTGAATAAGAAACATACAATGCTGCCAAGCAGTCCCAAACTCACATTTGAGATAAACTGTGGACTCATTTAAAACTGAAAACTGCTCCAAGCCTCTCACTCTTACTAAGGACTGGGAGATTATCACATCCTTTACACATTTCTAATAATGCTTTCTGAAATAAGATTGCTGAAAAAGAGATCTCTGTTACAGTGCAAAGAACATTTTGATAGAAATTCATGTCTACAAAGGAGCTAAATAATACAGATGTTCCATACATTAACAGATACTGTTCTTGCTTTAAAAAGGTAGAATTATCTAGCCACTGTAAATAATACGGGTCAGTCAAAAATATGTATAACAGAGTCCTACAGGGCAACTTGTATAAGTCAATCCCCAAAATATGTATATATTTGACACTCTCCAAGTGAGGATATTACTTTTTTGAAGAACATTAGACACAACACTAGGCTTCTTATTATTCCATGAACTATTGAGGTAGGAGTCTCATTTTGTCAATATCATCTGTTTTCACAGATTATAAGTCAAATGCCAGTACCAAAAAGACAGTAATCCACAAGGCTGAACCATTAGACTATCTACCAAGTCCTTCCTTCTTTAGATGAGCAAGGATGGAACTTCTCTGTGCATCAAGAGATTTAACTAAAAATAACATAGGCTGTAATATATTTTGTAGACACATTTGTCAATAAAAATCACAAATTTCAATTATGATTTTATACATTAAAAAGCTTTGCAATTGTTAAAAAAAAGAGTAAATAGTATAATCATTAGTGGTAAAACAAACAGTACTATGACTCTTGAAATGTCTTCCTACATCTATCAAGAGGGTGCCACCTTGGAAAACTACTAATGAAGAAACAACTACTGTTTCCTACTGCCTGTCAAGCAGCAACAGTAGAAAAGACAACACATCATTTTTGTAGTGTCATGTTTTTCAGAACTATAGCCAGTTTAATTACAGTAAAATAATTTAGTATGTGAACTCAGATATTCTCTCCATGAAGTCAAATGAAGAGTGATCATATGAAACACACATTATGCATATTGATTTTTGTTATGAAAAAAGCTGAAAAGAAGGGAAAACTTGGCTTATGTAAATAGCCCTTAAAAAACAGCTGTAAGTTTAACCTTTTAACACCATACATCTTAAAGTAAATATTACCAGTAGTAATTTTATGAAAAGCAAAGTAATAAATAGCCGCTAAATTGTAAAAAATAAAAGAAAAAGAAAAACTGGATCACAACATGGAAATATCCATTTGGGTTGCATCATGTAGTATCTTAAGTAACAAACTATTCAATGAAATGAGCTAGGTAACAGACTCCTACATCACCAAGAATGCTTTTTTTGTTAAATGCTTACATGTCATGAAAGATACAGATGCTCACGTGAGAGTCCCAAGAAGTATGAGGACTTCCAGAATGTGTTCCTGAAAGAAAAAGTGCTGAGTCAGCTATAACTTAGAAACTACAAGCTAGTAAAGAATGACCTTTGCATATTCCAACGAAGAATATCTAGTTCAGATTTTCATCTGGCTTTAAAATATTAAGATTCAGAAGAACCACAAAAGTTTTATTTTAACCATACGTTTACCAAAAAAAAAAGAAAAAAGAAAAAAAGTGATTCATACATTGACACTGGGTTTTCCTGGTTTTAATATATCACGATGACATAATCCAATCTAACTCATGCATCACTTTCAGAGACACAGTGCAACTGGAAATATTTTCACTGCTGCAGAGGACATTACAGTTCTAAAAAGCAAATGCCTATGGGTGTGCTTGCATCTTCAAAATAAAAAGAAAAGAAACAGGCACTACAGTTCTCTAAGGATGGCTGTGTTTCACACATTGTGGAAAAACAGTAAAAATCCCCTTCAAGAGTTTCAATATGCATTGTAACATAGATTTCATCTCCTTCGGTTTGCTTGCTGACTTCTTAGATGACTTGGTTAGAAGTCTGTTTTCACTGCTTCTTTGTTAACTGCTGTTGCTACTCTGTAGGCTATACGTTTTAAACTTCTGTAAGGAACATTACAAGCTATTTCATGTAATTTAATTTTGTGCTGAATATTCTTCAAAGGATTTTATAAATAATACAATATTTTAAATGAGTCTTCAATTCACTTGTTGTTATACCATATTGTTGCTTTCTCCGACTTTATCTACAAACTGCAAGAAGAAAAACAGATAATTAAATGAAAGCCTAGGGCACTATAAAATATTACATCAACACTTCAAATGTTGATTAAAAAACCCAGCTTTATAAGATGTGTGGAAATTTAAGGTATGACTGACAACGATTAATCCAGTACTACTCACCACCATCTTCTGACACATAAATGTATATAAAAAAAACTTTTTTTCTATAAGTTGTTTCTGCATGACACGTTACACATATGACTTTAAGGGTGCAATACAAGAAACACAACGCAATTTATAAAAAAATTGGATAAGATGAAGCTAACGCTGCTAACTCAACAAAAATAAGTAAAAAAATAAAAAGCTGAAATGTCAGCCATTCATGCATTAATGAACCCAATAAGGTATTTCAACTGACCATTATTGTGGATCTCTTCTGGGCCTATGTAGTCTTTGAACAAACAGATTTAGCTCCATTAAGTTCAATAATTAACAACAGCTACTGACTAAAAATACTTTAAATGTGTATTCTGTACTTCAGACTGAAAGTGGCAATGACATTAAAGAGAGACTTAATGATGCAAGCATAAATCGATAATTATGGAACATAAGTTTTAACACACATTAATGTAAGTGGTTATTTACTTTGGTTACTCCACCCCAAATATAAAGCAACTGGGCTTTCTTCAGCATTCCAGATGGTGATGCAAACAGATGTTGAAACAAAGTAATTAGTGAAGATATTAAAAGTTACATAACCCAAGTGACTATATAACACTACCAAAATCTAGCGATCATCTAACCCTTTCTTTCATTTCATTATTCACATTTTTACTTAAGCATTTATTATAATGAAGTAATAATAATAGGAAACACAATTTATAGTATTGGATGTCCATTTATGCAAATACTGAAGAATCCTTAAATTAAGGACATGATTAATGATTACAGCTCTATAACTAGAAGTTTTAGTACATTCAAAAGACATTCTAGGTATAAACAACATTGACTACTGTATGAGTTTGGGGATTAATGCAAATGAAATCAGGATATACCCCTATAAGCCTAGGTTCTAGCATTTTATATTATCGCAAACAGATCGATTGGCACACTGAAACTAAAAGTTGCTCTCAAAGCACTCATGGATTCATTAGAATTTTACGGTAAATTTAGGTGGAGAGAAAGCACAACATTGTCTCTCCAAAGGTAACTTCAAAAAATGTCTAGGTTATCTGGGCTGCAAGGTTCTGATTTGAGGATGGAAATGAGATTAGGCTTATAGTGGTACCTATTTTTAGTGGGTAAGCCATCCTTTAGCTCTCTGAGAATTCAATAAATGCTATGAACTACTTCTCTAGAAGCATCTACAAAAGTCTGCAAACAACTTTAAGAAGATGACTGCCCGCCCTGGAGAAACAGATTTGACGAGACTGTTCTAACCGTGGACAGAGCTAGGAACGGAATTTTATCATCTGAATTCCAGTATCACAGTGCTTTATTTAATTGTCTTAAAGCACTCCATTTGGTGATACAGTCTAAGAGAGAAAACATTTGTAAGAAATAATGGTGTCCTTTTATATTATCGCTTCTAAAATTAGAGATCATATAAAAGTTAACTGAAAAGTGCCCTGAACTCTCAAAGAGAAAGGCAGCACAGCACATCAATCCAAGTTCCATGAAAAAAGAGAGAACAACATTAAGAATGGATACAGTGAAACCAAATTTCAGGTTCTATAGGTTTAGCAATGATTATTTTCTCTGGTATTCATGGTAACCACGATCTATGCGATGCAACCACTCATATCATAATAAAAAACTTATCAATCATGTATCAATTCCTCAAATTTCTACAAAGAGCATCAGAGAGCATTTATCTTTAAAATTTTTATTTTATTTAAAAAACTTTTAAAAATTATTGAAGTATAGTTGATTTACAATGTTGTATTAATTTCTGCTATACAGCAAAGTGATTCAGTTATACGTGTGTGTGTGTGTGTGTGTGTGTGTGTGTGTATACACACACACATACACATTCTTTTTTATATTCTTTTCCATTATGGTTTATCACCTGATATTGAATATAATTCCCTGTGCTATACAGTAGGACATTGTTGTTTACTCATTCTATATATAATAGTTTCATCTGCTAACCCCAAACTCCCAAGCCGTCCCTCTCCCCAGAGAACATTTATTTTAATGGTTTAAAAAACATATTGTTAAATATATGATTACTTACTGATCTAATTCCAGGTAAATTCAAGAGTGATCCAAGGACTGGCACTCTTCTAATAAATCCAACAACCACAGGAAAGAAGCCCCTGGGAGAGGCGAAGAAAGTTCTTAGAATGAACACATTCTCCATTACCAAAATGAACAGTTAGCCATGTAAAAAGAAAGGATCCTGTTAAAGTTTTGAATGTTTTAAGAGACTTCAAAATTCAGTTATTTCTTACCTCTCCCTGGATTTGATCCCTTCCTTAGTTGTGCTCATAACATTCTGCATAAACATCTATAATGGCATTACTATTACATCCTACTGGTACCTTTACAGTCTATTTCCCATATTAGAAATGAGAGATTCTCTAAAGCAGATTTGGCACTTAATAATGTTTGTTTCCTGTGGGCAATACGGTGCTTGGCAGATAGAAGACAAATGATACACCTTTCTTGAATAAATAATTAAACCAACTTACTTGAAAGTATTTTCTCACACTGCATACTATTATTTACTGGGTAAGTGGCATTTGTAAAATATTAACTGATCAAAACCTCCCATAATGTATTTGGTCCAAAATTTTCTAATATCTACATGCATTAAAGAAAGTGTCATCAAGTGACAGTAACTGTACAGCATCAGGTCTACATATTAAAATGCTGGATCTATCTATCTATCTATCTACCTATCTGTCTGTCTGTCTATCTATCTATCTATCTATCTATCTATCTATCTATCTATCTATCACTGTCTGGTTGATGAAAATACCAAACATAAACAGAGTGCCGTAAAATGCCAACAAAATAAATTTTATTGCATTGAAAATACTTTATAAAATAATTTATACCCTGACATAAGCAATCATCTGCATCTGATAAACACATCTGGGTTTCCGTAATAATTATATGACATTATGGTTTACTGAAAGAGAAACAATAAAATAAAATAGTTGCCTTACCTGAACAAGAGAAAGAATCCATAAATTTCAAAGATCATGCCTATCAAAGGCCAACCAATCAGGACTACAAATACACCACCCAGGAAAAATCCTGTAGCTTTCATTTTATGTTTTTGGAAGAAGAATCTGAATGTTCTTTCTAAACCAATTACAAAAGCCAAGCCAGCCACAAATAAAACCTAGAAGAGGAGGAAAACGTAACACAGAAAAAGCAGTTAAATGCACTGCATGTGTTTGAAGGGGTAAGGTCAAAGCTAAATACGATCAAAAAGACACATGGCTTTTAATGTGAGCAACTGGCCAGAGAAAACTACAATGCACACCAAGAGGCAGAACCACGTTAAAGCTGTAGTTGTATCCCACTCTGTTCAGTCCTCTTCTATCTTGATTAGATGAAGAAAAGAGAAACAAAGAAAGATTAGGTGTCACCCAGCAGCATCTGCTTCTGCAGTGGTTTCCCCGGCTTTAGCTAGATGGCGATGGCTTAGTCAAGCAGATGAGCGGCAAGGCAAGAGAGGGAAGGTGCCCGTAAATATGTCAACCGAAGGTACTCCTGGTTCTGAAAACTTGATCAGGGGTGATAGGAGTTCCTATGGATGGGAGAAAACCTGACATGGCCCAGTTGGTAGTAGAAGAAACCACGCAAAGCCAGCAAGAAGATCCTAGTTTTATTAATTCCGGAAATCTGGGAGCAGCAGAAATCAAATACTGCCATGCACTCTCAAATATACTTATAGTTTGTATGTTTTCAGACAATGGACAAGAGATGGTGATTGACTAAAAGCCTGCGTTTTCCTAGGTTTTATTCCCAAATACTTGCCTTTCTTCATAACCATTCTTCAGCGAAAAATATTTCACAAAAGTATTTATTAAGCCTCACGGTTAAGCTTCACATTCTGAGATACCAATGCTGTTTATATTATTGTTTATTAAAACATTAATTTTGAACAATTGTTACCCTTTATATTTTCCAATGTCCAATTAAAAGCCCAATGTTAACATACACTTCAAAAATATTTTATCGTTATTCAGTGGCTTTATTGCCCTCTTAGAAGGGTTATTAGTTATTTCTAGAACTCTTGCACAGCCTTCACACATGGACAACAGAGTACACATTCCAAATAAACAATATACACACCTTTCTTAGCAGGTCAATTATTAATATAGATATATTTTTTAAAGGTTTAAGTGGTTTTTAAAAATCTGTTCATTTTATGCTATTTAAGCAAATGTTAAATCTCAGATGTGTAAAGTCAAAACATTAACAAATTTACCAAGACATGGGGCTATCAAGTCATCTATTTTGAACTATTTGAGGCAGTCTTGATTTAATCTATTGTAAATCACATAGCAAACACTTAACAGAGCAGTTATGGAATTAGAAAACTTCATTAAGCATTTATCTTTTATTTAAACAGAAAGCTGACAGGTTCCACCCCCGATGAAATCAGAGGATGTAACAGGAGTCTTCACATGAGTAACAGTGAATTATTTCCCCCTGATTTCATAGCAGGCAATAATTCATTAGTAGTTAAAACTTCCTTATGAATTTAGTTAAAATATATATTGAAAAACTCACATTTCCAATAGCCAGTAGTGCTTTGTCAAAAAAGAGAATCATTCCAAAGAACAGGAAAAACACTCCAAATCCTGTTAATCCCATTCCAATTTCTGCAATATAAGTTATATGGTTAAGGGTACAGCAAAAGTAAAGTTACATTAAGATCCTCATAAACTAAGCAAGAAAAAATTTTCAGTTTTTCTTTTGACTGATATAAGGAAATAGGACCCCAACATTGCCGGGTGACATAAGGACATTCGTTAAGATCCAGAACAAATTAAATTAACAACAGAAAATTACCCCCAAAATTTAAAATATGAATGGGAATTTCTAATCCTTATATGAGAGAGAGCATTTCTCACAAACATATTCATAATAGAGAAAGACAAATCAGGAATCTAAACCTTTGGTTTTATTATTTTTTCCCTCCCAAGAGCCCTTCTGGCATCAGACATAAGTATGTGGGTTCACTTTTGTCTCCTCTTCTCCTTTCATATTCCATGACTAGTATTTGTATGCACAATATCTGCAGTTCCTTCTTTCCCTTCTGAAAACGAATTCCTTCCTTAACCCACTGGAAATGCTATGGGAGGTCAGCACAGACTGCTTCTCACAATGACAACAGGAGAGATTTTGAGTCAAGAAGCCGTCTCCTCCAAAGTTAATTTTCAGACTTTTAACTTCTTCATGGCTTATTATGGATTTATCTTCTACAAGTCTCTCTCAACTATGCATCCATTCACATATTTAGTCTAAGAGTCCTAAAATAACCTCTCCAACATTTCAAAGAACATTGTTTTACCTAATATTAATATTCTGGGTTTTTACTTTTTCATTCAAAAACAAAGAATTGTTGATCAACTCCTAAATGCTAGCAACTGTTCTAGGTACTGAGTATAGAGTGACGGACAAAGTATAAGCTTTTACGTCTATGGTTACTCTTTATACAAAACTCGTATTTTATTGCCTTTACACTCCCTAGGCTTATCTTTATGTCTGAAGAGTCTTAACTTTCTAAGATTACACTTGTACTATTCTGCTAACGTTACAAAGCACAATCTACGAAATTAGTTCCTTGATCATTTCAGTTTTGATTTCAGGAAACAGTCACCAATCCTTATTTTACCTAGCAGCACTATCTGCATAAAATAATAAATCAGACCGAAACTGCCATATTTTGGGAAACACAATTTTAAATACACAATAGTGATTTCTGATCTGTTACTTAACTTTTTTGCCTCGGCTCCAGAGAGCTAAAATCTAAGTCACAGCTACTTAAAAATTTAAGCCATGTAAAATGTTATGATGAGTTGAAAATTTACATCTTATGCCTTTTTCGACATCCTTCACCTCAATTTACAGTTAACTCTTGCCTCCCATTCCAGCTGCCTTGTTCTCCGAAAGTTAGTCTAAAAGAATTCGGGTACCTGTCCATAAATACACTGGTAAGTGTATTCCACGGACACAAATTCTCATGAAAATTGGAGGCTCATACCTTCATGCTTAAATGCTTTAGGAGAATTTAACCAAATAACTGTTCAGGTGTCAGACATAATTTCCTACAGGAAAATATGGACAAAACAGCAAGGACAATTCCATTAAATAACTATTTAGTAGTTAGGATTTAGTCACTGGCAGCTGAGTTATTTAAATACAACTCATTTCTATCTTTTCACAAATTGTCCTAATGATTATGTACACATTTTGAGATGTTTGTTCATCAGTAAGGAAACTATATGGCAATATGCCTACTATGTATTGAGAATTTACCATGAATTGCCCATTACGAGGTGCTTTACGTATCTTACAGAACTTAATCCTCCCCATACTACTGCAAGGTAGGCATCATTACATTATTCTAGAGATTTTTTTTTGCCAGGTTAAATATGTTTGATTAAATGAAATTCAAGGGCACTGGAGTAGGCTGGACTTCTGGGAGAAGCATCTTTAGGTTTAGTATAATTAGTTTGTTACTAATATAACTAAGGAGATGTCAGTATGAAATTGACTGCAGTGAAAAAGGACAATGTCTGTACATGGTTTTACATTTAATGAGATGTTTATACAAATATGTCATAATTCCTTTAGCAAAACTGGTGTGTTAAAAAGTAGCACCGGCCCCATGTTTCATGTGGGCAACTGAAGACTCAGATTAATAATTGACCCTTGATCACAGAATCAGCAAATGTGCGTGTGGAGGGGGACAGGTGCAGGGAGGGACGGGGGTGTGGTGTGGAGTCCGTCTAGAATTCAAATCCAGTCTTCAGGCTCCACATCTTACAACTATAACAGGGGAAACCAAAACATTCCCACTACTTTATCCAGTGTCGTACAGAAAGAGAGGGTTGCCTGTAACATTTCTGCCAAAACGGACACTAGCATGTTATTGCCCAATAGTCCCTGATCTGAATGGGTGAAAAGTCTCAAACTGACCTCGCTGTGTTATTTTCTCCCCTCCAGAATTCCATTCTTGCCTATGCCTATGTATTCACAAGCCCTCTGGTTATTAAAGCCCTACTTGGAGCTGCTCTCTCACCACCAGAATCATACACAGTAAAATAAACATCTTCCTCTGTGCACTATCAAACCTTCCTTCCCGCTTGTGCGCGCACGAACACACACACACGTGCACACATGCGTGTTTTTAAAGCATAATCTGATAAAAGCAGTCTAATAAAACAAATGTATCTAAAATCAAAAGCTTATTGTAGAAATTTGATAAGGAGAGCTGTTCTTAAACCAATGACAATCACTGTTAGCATTTTGATATCTTATTTAAGACATTTTAAGGCAGCATTGTCTTTCTTACTATGCCCATTCCTTTCAAAAAGTAAAAATATCACAATAAAGAACTCAATTGAACACCATGGTAGAATTTCAGGCAATGTGACATAATGAAGTAAAGATTTAGAGGCAGCATAGGAACTGCCCCACTCCAGCCCCCTCAATAAATCTTGTGGGGTTTTTTGGGGGTGGGGTGAGGTACGGGGTGCTAACATAGAATTCCTTAAAACAATTATGAATTGCTATTTACTATGATCAGTACTTGGTCTGGTACTTCTCTTCCAGAATCAGGATCCCAGAATAATTTTGGCAAGTCACTTGAATGATGGCTGATTCCTACAGTTAAACACATACACAAACACCATTTGAAATCCAAAGAGCTTTTGGTTCACCAATCATTTTGTGTTCTGATCCACTGTCTTATCTAAAACACTTGGCAAATGCGCAGCAAAGAGTATAATTTCATCCTCCTCATCAATTTAATGAAGTGAGGAGAATGCTTCTTCTTCTGCCCACATTATAACCCAACTCCCTTGTTTTGGTTTTTGGAAGGATGTAAATCAGGCACTTGTCCCTATAAGACTTCAGTAGAAAAGAATCTCTACACACAGGATAAGCAGTTCATATATTTACCTATGTAATAATCACAGACTAAGATAGGAAAGTTAGATAGGAAAACTATGTAGAGATTAAGTACTTCCTCTGAGTAATTAGTAGTATTAGAAATAAATCCTAGCAATTTATGTATACAATTCTGCTAAATTCTGGGTTTCAACTGAGAGCAACAGAGCACTGCATCATAAAGAAAATAGGCTCTGAATATTCTACACAGTCTCTCAAAAAAAAATCAATGCACAATTCTAAAGGATAAATATCTACTGTTGAAACTCTTTTTGCTATGGAACAATTTCATCATTCTAAGATAGATTTCAAATAAGCTTTATAGCAAGTCTTCTTAGGTGCTAGTAGGGTACCGTGAAAAGAACAAAGGTTTTTGAGCCAGCAGACTTGGGATCAAGTCTTGTTTCTGTCACTTTCCTCATGATTATACACTGAATTTCTTTCGAGCCTCCTTTAATTTATAAGAGACATACTCCTCTTTGCTCTACAGGGCTCTTATAAGAATTAAGGATAACGATTTATATAAAAGCCCACGGTAAACTGAAATAAGATGCTTTTATACAATTATATACAATGGCTACTCTTATTATAACAGTAAACCAAAACATCCCACCAAAAACAAACAAACAAAAACCCCAAACAAAAAAGGACTATACTTATATTTTCTCTGATCAGAACACGCAGACCAAAATGGGCATCCAAGGTACAGACCCAGTCCAATTTGAGGAAGGGAGGGAGCCTGACTGGGGTGGCAGTGTGTGCAGGAGTTATTAGCAGCTCGGTGAAGTTCAAGTTAGCCATGACTTGAATCCAAACCTTACGACTCCACTTTAAAACAGGGCATTTTTAAAGGAAGTTCTATTTTTATTTCAACAGACTGTTTAGTTCTTAAAATCTTTAAAATTCAAGTAAGTTATTTAAAATAAGAAAAAAAAAGGCGTGGCAGATAAAACAAAGTGAGATAAAAAGTCTATCACGACCATCAAAAGATAGGAAGCACTGGAAGAAATGTAAATACAAAATTATTAAGATTGACAAAAAGGGATAGAAAAGTGGAAATTTTATATTGATAGAAAAAGAAAACAGACAGCAATGTTAATCTTAGAGATAAGATAGGCCTGGAGAACTGTGGCAGGCAGAAAGATGCTAAAATAATAAAACATGCCACCAAAGCACAATATACAATATTAACGAAAGAAATCGTTTAACTGAACACAGAGTTTACTATTGGGGAGACAGTCGCCGGTAGAAAAGTGAAGTTGTTTCAAGGGACTTTTAAAAGGGTGCTTCCAGTAGTGGCAAAAGGCAAATACTCAAAATATTTAAGCGTAAGCACATTTTCAAAAACAGCCTAGCATAGATGACATTTAAAACTCAGCCTCCCAAACAACCAGCAGTAACTTGTAGAGGACCCCAAGCATGTCACGTGCAGAAATGTCCCCAAGAGTGGGCTGCGGGCACAGCGCATCAAACTTTCTCTCGTGGCCACCCGCGGGAACAAAGCGCCCATCTCCCTGGGAGGGAGAGCTGCGCTACCCCGGTGCGAGACAGACGCTCGGCGAAAGCTTCCCCTCCCCAGCTAGGGCGTCTCCCCAGACCCCACCGACTCTCCCCCCAGGCCAGGTCCACCACCGCGAGTCTAGCCCTCGGTTCCTCCAGGCAGCCCTCCAGACGCCCACAGCCCTTAGCTGTCTCGCAGGCCGCCGCCCCCATTCCGGAGCTTCATTCATTGACCCGGGAGGGCGGAGGGGCGGGCGGGCGAGACCCAGCCCAAGGAAGGGGTGTCCGGGGCTCGAGGCGGGGCCTCGGAGCAGGTACTTACTCTGTGTGTCCGTTAAGGAGATCATGGCTGCAAGGGTAAAGGCGGCGTCGATAGCACCTCGGAGCGGCCAGGGTGTGAGGCAAAGTCGAGGGAACGCAGCCGGGAAACAGCCCAGGCGAAAGCCGCCACGTCTTCCGGAAACACGCAGCCTCCCACACCCCAATTCAAAGCCGTTCCCCATTGGCTAAGCCTGCTCCCAACGTCAACCAATCACCTGTGGCTTTGTTCAGTGACGCAAATAGTGGCCCCACCCCTTGACCAATAAGAGAAGGGTATTACTTGCAATTGGTTGAAAGGACCGACCCGGAAGGGTGGATGCTTCTGGCTGGAAAGAAAGGAAAGCCTGGTGGCGGGAAGTTTTCGTTGGAGCGCGTCTGAAAGCGGTGAGTAGCGGACCTGAGGCAGGGGCGTTTTGGGGTCAGAGACCGAGGAGGGGAGGATGTCCCTTAACCCCCTGGGGAGACGTTCTGGGGTAACTCCCGTTACTTTTCCTGGCTGATGGGGAGGCCGGCTCATTTCCTTCCACGAATACATTGGCGGGGGAGAAACAGGGGCCCTCGCCGTTCTAATGGAACTCTCTTTAATTGCTCACCTCTAATGGAACTCGGTCCTTTAGGGGCACTTTCCACTGCCGACCGGTCTTTTTTTATCACCAGCCTTTTCCGTGCAGGAGGCTTGGGTACCACAGCCTGTTTATTTGCAACCACTATTTATTGGGAAACGCCACTGGGAACGCCTAAGCGTAAGGGAGGGTATTATTAAATTGCTGTTGCGTCTAAACGCAGGGGTCGAGGAGTTGGAGGATGTGTGTGTGTAATTTAGCCTCTGGTACTTGGTGTCAAGCATGCATGACTGCCTGAGACCCTGTAAAATATTTCCTGAGGATGCTTGCAAAAGTTCAGATATAGCAAGTAAAACCACTGAATCATGGAAGTAGTAATTAGTAGAAGTTCATGTGTACACACCAAAAAGACAGTTTGCCAACCGGGAGCACGCAAATCGAAACATGGAATTAGGCTCAGGGCTATATTGTTATAAAGCAGCTTGTTTAGTAAGGACTGTTTATTCTTCACACTGATTGGTTATAATATTAACATTTTCTTAAAGAATAGGGAATTGATTAGTGGTTACCTCATAGCAACCTTGGGAAACAAGTTGGAGTTTTGCTTCTGATTTCCAGAGGCAGAAACAAAAAAATGCCCCAGGTCAAGTTAGTCTTTCAAAATAAGCTAAATTAAGCTTTGTTTGTATGTCTGTGCTGGTTTTGTCTGCCCAGGAAATTTTCAAGACTGGTCTCCGTTTGTTTTGGATTTTAACAGTGCCTAGGTGTACTTCTGACACACATGCTATAGATAGCTCATTAATTTTTGAACGTATTTTATGTTCAGATAGCTTTTGCTATTAAATCACATCCTTTGGGGAAGGAGTTTATGAGCAGTTTTTTAACAGTATAATCAAAGGAGTCGTTTAAAATAGTGGGGCAAAATGGTTGTAGATTACATCGTTTCATAAGTATAGAAAAACCCTCTGCTTTCAATCTCAGCAAACCTGAGCCTGCCCTATATGCAAGGCACTGTGCTAGGCTATGTGGATACAGATGTGAAGGGACTCAATCCCTACCCCCCTGGAGAACCTTACAGTCTAGAGAAGGAGAATTATATTTCCACAAAATGGTGAAGACATATTCATATCGATAAAGAATTAGAAGTCCTTGGTTTACTCCCCTCCTTCAGTATCTTTTAGTGGTGTGGCCCTTCCAAACTTCTTAGCAAGGTAAAGAAGACCCTACTTATTTTTCCAGTCTAGTGGTGACTACAGAATTCTACATGAGGAAGGGCATAAGGTCAGCAGTTTGAGTAAGGGTAGGGTGATGCTGAAGCTTTGGAGAACATTCTAAGTTAGTTTTGGAAAATACTGGTTTTCCATATCAGAGTTGGGGGAGGTGTTCCTGGAGATTATGGACAATCTAAATAAAGTTCCTACCCTCCAACCTGACCTCCTTCCACTTGCTCTTGTGTACTCTTAAGTTTTAGTCATTCAGAAAAATTTTGAGTTCCTTAATACAAACCAGGCTTTTTCCCCACTTCTGACCTTTTCATGTTCTCTCCCTCTGAAATCTCACCCCTCTGTAGAATACCAATTCCTCTTTTAAGATTGAGTCTAAATTGTAACCCTTTAAAGCAAATATTCAGTAAAATGTTAAATTATTAATTTGAATATTATGTTGATGGATTTTGCTTCATCTGGGATATTTGAATCTATGCAACTTGTTATTTGTAAAATAGCTTCCACCATCCCAATTTTAGAGACAGGGAAAGGGGCTGAGACGAACAAGTTGTTTAGGTTTGCTAAGATCACACAGTAATTTAGTGGTAAAGCTGTTTAACCTCAAAGCTTTGCTCTTTTTTTGTGACATCGCTTTGTGTCTGGTGGATAGTTGTTCAGTGTTCTTGACGTCATACTTGTTATTATATGTTTATGTGACTTTGGACACTTCTCTGGAATCTAGAGAATTTTCCATAAAAATGTAGAGTGGGAAGAAGCATGTCGTCCTTATTGAAAGGTCACTGCAGTATATAGTTTACTTTCTAACATTTTTTGTGCTTAGTAATGACATTATCATTGAGCATTAACAAGAGTACTGTTTTTAAAAAGTTGTTGCTCTGATTTTTCTTTCACTTTTAGAAAGAAATTTGGCTCTCCAGTTCAACTTTAGAATGGCATCCATTTCAGGTTAGTGGAGATGATTACATTTTGTAGTTCATTCTCTTCTCTTTCTAATTGCATGTTTTTCTCTGTACCTTCCCCTCAATTTTGCTGTGAACCTTAAACTGCTCTAAAAAAGTCTTAATAGAAGTTAATAAAAAATAAATTTTAAAAATAATTGTTTTAAAAATTTTGATTATAGAAGTGATGTTTTTTCAGATTTTTTTTCATTGTGGGAAAATGTACTTAATGAAAGTTACCATTTTGACTGCTTGCAAGCATACAGCTCAGTGGCATTACGTGCATTTGCGCTGTTGTGCAGTCATCACCATTATCCACCTCCAGAACTTTTTCATCACTCCAAACTGAAACTCGGTACCAGTTAAACCCAGTCCTCCCTTCCCTGCAGCCCCTGGTAACACTATTCTGCTTTCTGTCTCTGTGAATTTGACCATTCTAGGTACCTCATTTAAGTGGAATCAGACAATATTTGTCCTTTTGTGTCTGGCTTATTTCACTTAAGCATGTCTTTGAGGTTCATCTGTTTTGTAACATGTATCTTTTTAAGGCTGAATCATAGTCCATTGTATGTATATACCACCTTCTCTTTATGCATTTGTCTGTCAGTGGATAACTTTGGCTTTTGTGAATAATGCTGCTAGAAACGTTGTGTACAAGTATCCATTTGAGCCCCTGCTTCCAGTTTTGGGGGGTATATACCTACGAGTGGAATTGCTGGTTAACATGGTGTTTCTATGTTTAATTATTTTAGGAATTACTGTACTGTTTTCCATCGTGACTATACCATTTTATGTTCCCAAAAAGCAATACATAAGAGTTCCAAGGAATGATATGTTTCTTGATAGCATTTGGGAACTTATCAAGTAGACAATATAAATCATTTATAATCTCACTAGTCAGGTTAATACTGTAACATTTAGATGTATTGTTTTTCAACAAAATTTTTAACGTTTTGTACATAATGTTTGGTAATGTGATTTTTAAAAACATAATGTAGATATAGAGTATAGACATATTGTTAAGTAAATTCTATGTTGTAAATATTCTATTTTTAATACTGTTCTGTATTTTATTGTTTTGAAGTGACATTAAACAATGAACACTTTTGGTGTTGGTGTTGAACTTTCAGTCTGTCTCCATTTTTAAAATGTAAAAAAGGTTGCATTGAACATCTTTGAATCAAAAGCTTTGTGTGCATCTCTGATTATTTCCTTAAGATAAGTTCCTGTAAGTGGAGCTACTTGAAACGTTTTTAAAGTATAAAAGAAAAACTTCCATTTGACCTTTTCCAGGCAGCTACTCTTGGTATTTTGGTATATTTCCATCCATTGCTTGTTTTTATAAACTTGGCTAGATTCTGTTGTGCTTATTAGTGAGGTCTTGCTGACTATTCAGTAAAGAAGTGGATGGCAGGAGTGAGGAACTTATTCTATGGTATTTTCCTGTCCTTTGTAGGATATAGTGAATATGGCCTTTGCTACATACTAGCACTAACAGTGGGGTAACAAGATTAGGTTCTTTTCAAACTTTAAAGAAATGGTTTTCCTAAGTATGGCATCCTCCCATCCACCCCTAAAAACTACAATTTATTTAAATATAAATATGAAAAAGATAGTGACATAGATTTTGGCTTTGTCTCATGACTCATTCTCACAGCTTAAGGGTTAATAATAAATGGTAACAATTTAAGTTATATTAAATGCTAATCCAAATGTTCTTTGCTAAGAGACAGAGGTGAGGGTTTCAGAGATGTTATGGAACCTTGCCTCAGTTGGGTATAGTTACTTTTGGAATGCATAAATGAGTTATTCTACTTAACAAGACTTTAAGCTTTCTCAGTAGGCTATGATTTTAAAGTAACTGAGTAATGACATAGATAAATTTTATTTAAGAGGAGATGCTTATTTTGAATCATTGGCTTTACAATATTGTGCCCCTTTCAAATAACCCACCTCTTCTATTGTTCTACCCACTTGTGGAACTGTGTTTGAAATGCCTCTGAACTTGCCTTCAGGCAGTTTATTGATTTGGATTTGATGGCTTCCCTTGTGGCAAATCACTTTCCTTTCGTTGTTCATTTTAGTATGGGATATTGCTAGAAAATGTGCTGTTTCTGAAGACAGATACCTCCCTTGCGTCAGCTGTAAGCTTAGGAACTCTGGAGTGTGATCCCTGCTCAATACTATATGCTCTTGAGATATAGTAATAAGCCCTCTTTGTTACGGTTTATTGAAATCTTTCACTTTTCAATCTCATCTCCAATAATACAAGTCATGTGTTGTCCGTGCTGGCAATAGAGGTGACATAATTTTGAACAAAAGCATTAAAAGACCCTGATTTATTACAACTAGCTCTATTTTCTCATATTCTTAGTCAATCAGGACTTTATCTAAGGTACGATGATACTGACTTTGTAGCATAGTTTGACATTAACATCTCTGTTATGTAGGATTTGATCAGGAAGCAGAACCACTATGAGAGATATAAGGGACTAACTGTAGGGATTCTACTTGGTGTGAATATGGGAAGTGGTTAAGCTCTTTCTTTCGGTCTGTTGCCTGCGTGTCTGGAGCTGGGCCCAAAGCTGGAGGAGCCAGCAGTTAGGAAGAGAAAATGCATATGCAGTGGGGAATGCCCAAACAAACTGCTCCCCACAAAGATGAATCTTACTGGAACCTAGATCAGTCTCTTATTGCCTCAAAGCCTCCGGTGTAGGTGATGCAGGACCTGTCAGAATGCTCACGTCCTTCCCCGTGGAGTTGCATATGACCTGGCTGAGTGTTCAGAGAAGCCAAGGGAGGAGAACCAACAGGATCTAGAGGAGCTGCAGGCCCTGCTGTCTCCCTAAGGATATCTAGCAGCAGCTGGAATCATGGACCCAGCTGCTGCCCCATGCCAGTGAGGTCACCAGCCTGACCTTGCACTGACCTTCTTAAATATGGAAAATATGGCGACGGCTTCACTTCCACCTTCTAAGTCTCTGGCTCCCCCACGTGATACAGCTGTCCCTGGTCCAACCAAATACACGCTGATCCTCTCCTCCGAAGAGGACAGGAATTCCTTTTCTTCATCTTTGCGTGACGCTCATTCCTCTTTTTGCTGAATCACATCCTTCTTGATAATCTTCTAACTTAAATCCTGAAATACGAGGTTAGCGACTATTAACACTTTTTATTTTAGAATTTAGGGGAACGCGAGCAGGAACATCAATCAACCCATCCACCCATCATCCATCAACCGACCAACCAACCAACCAGCAACAAGAAAAACCCAAATTTGGCTTATATAGGAATATCAAAATAAGGGAGAAGTGCTTATAGCTATTGCAGTTCTTGGGTCTCACCTGATCATGTGGTCATAGCTATTATTTTATAACTGCCTTTTCAACTTCTCATTCCATATCCTTTTGTTCTCAGCAAGCACCTCACCTGGTCATGGGGCCTTGCCTGGTGGGATATGCCTTAGCAGTTTGATTGTAATAAGTTTTTGTAGTTTTCCATTAACTCTAATCAGAGAACATGGGAATACCAAAAGACAGCCTAGAGGATCCCCTCCATTCCAGACACACTTGTCCTTACCTCTGCAGTGTCCTAGCAATCCAGTTCCCTTGAATGGTCAGGATCACTCACCCCAGCCAGTCCAGTAACCCCCTTCTTTGCCTGTTGATTTCCTGTCATGAGGAACGCAAACTGGCCAAGTGCCAGTCAACTCCAGTTAAATGGAACCGTTGCTTTTTCTCCTGGTAGAAGAGTTCTTCCTCGCTAACTAAGACCTCTAGACCAGCAGAGTCCAAAGTTTCAGGGATGGGAAGCAAACATTTCACTAGTGGCAGTGGGAAGAGCACTGTTCACTGTTCTGATAGGTAAGCACACTTACCTGCTTCCACTTGGTCTTTGCTACCATAATAGTCCTTACTCTTGGGTCAGGAGACCTACGTGTGAACTCAGCCAGTTGCTGAATATACCTGTTCTAATTATGCCTGCTGGAACTGGGGAAATAACCACAGAGGAGGTTGGAGGACCTCCTAACCCACTGTATCATGCACCCAAGCAAAACTGCATTGATCATCGGCTTTGCTTGTCCAGTCCCTACTCTGACTGGTGGATCACCGTGGCATTTTAGTTCTCCAGGAATTATCAATTTAGAGTTGATGTCTGGTAATTTCTGAGAAGTTATTTTCCTTTTCCCAGTACACTATTAACCTTGATAAGTTTCTCTGGAGAAGGATAGTGGAAAGATTTACCACATAAATTTTTAGCTGTGTAGGAGAGTCCTTTCTCAAAGGTCCCCAACTTCCACTTTATACAAGGGACTCTAGGTCTATAAACTGGCCATTTCTGGGAACTGGTTGAAGGACTATGTCTCCATTGCGGTGATTCAAATCAGGCTTGTGTTTACCAGAATCAGGCCTTTGTATTCTGCCTGTACAGATCAAGTCGTCTATTTCCATTTCAGACATCATGATCAGCTAGCTACTGCCGAAGATCTCTGTGGGTCAGACTGTTCTACTCTATTGCCAGGTATGGCAGCCACATCTACGTTTCCTCTGGTCGTGAACTGAATTCCCAGCATTTAGCCCCCATGTCTTAGAATCCATCATTCTTGTTGATTCAGGTAGTCTAGTTCAAAGGCAGTACTTCCCATGGTCATTCCTGGCTTACAGAGAACAGCCACTCCAGCCCTCCCAACTTTCTGATATTCATCTTTGGGACTAGCTAAGTAAATTATTAGAGCCACTCCTGGCCACTATATTTAGCACACTAAATCTAGAATTAATTTCTTTCTTTTTTTAAAATTTTGTTGTTGGACTATGTCCTGTCTTTTTTTAAAATAAATTTATTTATTTATTTTTGGCTGTGTTGGGTCTTCGTTGCTGCCTGGGCTTTCTCTAGTTGCGGCGAGCGGGGTCTACTCTTCATTGTGGTGCACGGGCTTCTCATTGCTGTGGCTTCTAGCTCTAGGCGTGCAGGCTTCAGTAATTGTGGCACACGGGCTCAGTAGTTGTGGCTCACGGGCTCAGTAGTTGTGGCTCGCGGGCTCTAGAGCGCAGGCTCAGTAGTTGTGTAGCACGGGCTTAGTTGCTCTGTGGCCTGTGGGATCTTCCCAGACCAGGTCTCGAACCTGTGTCCCCTGCATTGGCAGGCGGATTCTTAACCACTGCACCAACAGGGAAGTCCCTAACTCCAGAATTTCTTATTGAGTCCACACCAGTAAATTTGGCTTCATTCAATATTGTATGCTGTCCACCTTGATTTAGTAGCCTTAGGACCTGTTCCCACGTATACTCTCTAGTTTCTGGTGATGGATATTGGCAAATGCAACTCTTCTGGTGTGTGTCATGTTTTCTCACAGTTCACATTTTTATACCGCATCTTCTGGGGCCTCGTGGGTCTTGTAGCACTGGAAGGTGGTGGGGGCAGATCCTTCGAGTGATTAGCGTGCTCTTGCAGGGCATCTACCTCAGGAAAGACTGTAACAGGCAGGAGGAGGCTGTTTCAGAAAGGGGACGGGGGGCAAAAATGACTTGGCAGAATTAGTGGCTCAAGGTCCCCTGCTTCGTTGAAACCTGCCCATATGTTGCCATCCTGATTTCAGGGTCTCACTCCTTCCAAATCAATGTCCTGACTTTAACAGAAGAGTCCCTGCGAGGTTGGGAATTCAGTTTGTATCATAATTCAGCCACCTGCAGAATTTAAACTTGTTAGTATTCAGTAATCTCTGGAGATAAGGGTTTTGTTTAGGACAGTCATAGAAACTTTGAGGTCCCTTTATGGACACCCTGCATTTCTCTCATCAAGTGCTCCAGCATACTCGGAAGCAACCAACCAACCCCATTATTCTTACAAAAATGTTCTGTGACAGCAAACACTTGGTCACCCAGAGCATTGCCTTCTCTAGGTACTTAATTACTGGTATCTATAGATGATAACTTAACTTTGTCTTCTGCATGCTGTGGAATACCATTATCGCTTCTACCACTGCAGAGAGGGGTCATTAATGCCCTTAAATCTAATCAGATCAGAGACTCAATTCCAGGCGGCCCAGAAGCGATTCAGAGAACCCATTAAGGTTCTGTTCCTCTGGGACAACATTTGGCATTGGTCAGGGTTCCATCAGAGAAGCTGAATCATTATGAGTGATATAAGGGATTTATGCCAGGGATTAGTCTCTACATGATCATGGGACCTGGTGAAGAAGTCCGTTGCTGGTCTGGAAGTCACAAGAGCCAGCAGCAGGGTCAGGAGGATGGATGTGGCATGTGGGAGGATAAGGAAGAGCTGAAATGCACTAGGACCAAGTGGAACCTGTGTGTCATTGGGACTCATGTGGTGTATCACTGTCCCCAAGGCTCTGACCTCCAGGACGCTGGTGCCCTGTGGAAGAGCTGGTGCACTTGCCGCAGAAAGTTGCATGTGAACCCAGCCAAAGATTCAAAGAAGCTGAAGAAGCTGTGGGTAAACCTGCCCCTGCTTCTGCCCCCTGTCAGCAAGGTGAGCCAGTGGATCAGCGACAACAGGAGTGAGCTGCAGCAACACCTGACCTTATGCCAGCCTCCTGACCGTAAACCTGGCTGCTGATTCATTTCTACAGACTTCCCTGGTGGCCAGCCCTAACCACGAATCATGCAGGCAGTTGGTACAATACAAAGCCACCGGAGCATCCTATTTTAAATCATAACTGTAAGATTTCATCTCATGAAAAGCCATTAAGACTGGACACTGATTGGGAATTCCCTGGTGGTCCGGTGGTTAGGACTCTGTGCTTTCACTGCCGAGGGCCAGGGTTCAATCCCTAGTCAGGGAACTAAGATCCCAAGAGCCATGCAGCATGGCCAAGAAAAAAACAAACAAAAAAAACAAAACAAAAACTGGACACTGATTAATGCGGGCAGATGTTTTAGAAAACACCAATCTATAAAATTTTTCTAGCTTCCACTGATGTGATGTCAAAAGAAATCTCACTTTGACTTTAATATTTGGACTGATTAGAGTCATATGTTAAGGCTTCTTTAAAAGTTAGCATGCTGGCCTTGTAATGCCAATTCCAGTAGCACGCTTGATTTCTCTCTTTACTGTTACATCATTGTATTTATAATCACCGACTCCTTACAATGTCACAGTATGAACCCAAATATGAATGTTTTTGTAAAATGATAGCTAAGTAGTTAGGGTATGACTTTTAAATAATTTCCTCTTGCTTCAAAGTCTGGTCACTTTACTGAAATGATTTAGGAGATGGTTGGACCACTGCCCTACAACATAATAAAAATATTATTATTGATTAAATGCTTAACTGTGTGCCAGGTACTGTGTTAAGAACTTTCAATATGCTATCTCATTTAATTTGTTATAGCAGTTCTATGAAAGCTAGGCATTAATATTATCCCCATTTTACAGATAGGGAAATTGAGGCTCAGTTAAGTATAAGGTACTTAGCCTGAGGTCACTCAGCCAGTAAGAGGAAGACCTAAGATTTAACTCGGGTCTGTGTGGCTCTGAAACACATGCTCTTAACCACTCTGCTATACTACGATAAGTATATAATTTTGATGGTGAGGAATACCCAAAAATCAATAATAAGGAAACCTAAAGTTGTGATTAACTCTGTCTGGTCATTATATCTTTTTTCCTCCCTCGTAGCTCTAAGTGAGGAACTGGATTCTATAACCAGTGAGCTACATGCAGTAGACATTCAAATTCAAGAACTTCTGGAAAGGCAACAGGAGCTTATTCAGAAAAAAAATGTCCTAACAAAGAGACTAAAGCAGTGTTTAGAGAATTCTGATGCTGGCGAGAGCAGCGAATGTGATTCGTCACCGGCCTCTTGGAATAAAGAAGGTTTGCTCTTTTTTCGTTGTTTTTCTTTTTATCTTTGCCAGTTTTGTTTCTTCTCAGTTCTATGAACTGGAATTAAATCATTGTGCCTGGATCAGTGCTTTCTAGTAGCTTAAGAGTTGAAACTAGCCATTCCTTAAGTGGCAGGGGAACTTGGAAGCAGACCATTCTTTACCCATGTTCTTTTTAAATGAAGCCTTTATTATTCAGAATGTATTATTTTGTCCAAATATGGTTTCAGCAACATTAATCAGTGCTTGGAAAAGTAAGATATTTACTTAACTCAGTTTTCTAGGTTTTAACTAGAAAAAATTAAACAATTGAGAAAAAAATTCAAACTCGTTAAAGGGCAGTGCATTGTCCTGCCTTATTGAACAAACCTTTCTTGATTCAGGACCTTGCCAAGCATCTTGTTTATCATTAATTGTGGAATACTATAACTCTTGAAAGAATTGAATTGCTTTTGTGGGCCTTTTTTTCCAGTGTTCATTTTTAAACAAGATATTTACACCAAAAATTTCAGGTAATCGTTAACTTTGTTCATGATAGTTGAGTTTTCTATGATGCTATGAATTTCCTGATGGACATGCAGACTGTTTTTCAAATACCTGACCAAGCACCTTTCTCCTCTGTAAGTTATTTATCACCGGCAAATGTTGTCATTTTTTCCTGATGTACTTTTTCTTATGATATATCATTAAATATGATTTTGCTTAGCATCATGAATTAAACATCTCAAAATTATTATTATAAAAGTTAAATTGTCCATAGTATTAAAAGTCTTATATATTGATCTGATTCTTCTCTATTATAAAAACGGCCATTCACATTTGTGTCTCATTCATAATCCTGAATAGTTCTAATCTGTCTGGTTTGTTTTTCTAGATTTTCCATGGTCTGGTAAAGTTAAAGATGTTCTGCAAAATGTCTTTAAACTGCAGAAGTTCAGGTCACTTCAGCTGGAAACGATTAATGTAACAATGTCTGGAAAGGAGGTATTTCTCGTTATGCCTACAGGTGGGGGAAAGAGCTTATGCTACCAGTTACCAGCGTTATGTTCAGATGGTGGGTATTAATCAACATTAATTTAACATGAAGAAACATCGTTTCTCTGAATATATCTTTAAGTCTTTAAAAAAAATGTCTAGCCCTATATTTGCCAAAGTCAAGTGCATTTTTGTTTGATTTATCTCTCCACTAATAGACATTTAAAGGATTCACCTAGAGAGGGAATGTTAAAGACTGAGAGTAGGGCTTCCCTGGTGGCGCAGTGGTTGAGAGTCCGCCTGCCGATGCAGGGGACACGGGTTCGTGCCCCGGTCCAGGAAGATCCCTACATGCCGCGGAGCGGCTGGGCCCATGAGCCACGGCCGCTGAGCCTGCGCGTCCGGAGCCTGTGCTCCACAACGGGAAGAGGCCACAGCAGTGAGAGGCCCGCGTACCACAAAAAAAAAAAAAAAAAAAAAA
>NW_020176571.1:16194398-16293573 GCF_003031525.2 Neophocaena asiaeorientalis asiaeorientalis | reverse complement strand
CCCAAAAAAAAAAAAAAAAAAAGACTGAGAGTAATTCATTCTTTTATCTGGTTCCTGAAACATCATTAACGAACATGTTGTAGGAGAAAAAGCCCTAGAAAAGGAATCAGTAGGCCTGGAGTCGAGCCCCAGGTCTTTGTGGAGTGTCTGCTGTGGTGTTAGGCCCTGGAGATACTGGAGTCAGCAGATGTACATGGTCCTCGTTTTCACAGAGCTCAGCGGCCAGCAGTGCTTCCTCAAACTTTAACATGCATAAAAATCAGCTGGTAATCTGATCAACATGCAGATTCTAGTTTAGTGTGAGACCCGAGAGCTTGCATTTCTGACAGGCTCTCAGATGACACTGATGCTGCTGTCTGGGGACTACCAGGGGTATAGAGCAGGGTCAGCAGACTTTTCCTCGAAGAGCCAGTCAGTAAATGGGAGAGGCTCTGTGGTCCGTGAGGTCTGTGCCGACTGCTCAGCTGCCAGTGTAGCAGGAAAGCAGCCACAGACGATAGGTAAAGGGATGGCTGTGGCTCTGTTCCAGGAAAACCTTATTTACAAAAACAAGCAACCGGCCCTTAGTTTGTTGACCCCTGATCTAGAGAATACAGCTTAATTGCAAGCAATTGCATTAAGGGTTTTGTGATAAAGGTTTTAATAGGGAATTAAGTCAGTGCAAAGATCTGGTCTAGGGGCTGTTAGGGAAGGCCTGAGGAAGTGGCTTGCTTTTTTTTAAATTTTAATTGTTTTTTAATTGAAGTATAGTTGATTTACAGTGTTGTGTTTCAGGTGTACAGCAAAGTGATTCAATTATACATATATATGTATATATATTTTTTCAGATTCCTTTCCCTTATAGGTTACTACAAAATATTCAGTAGAGTTTCCTGTGCTCTACAGCAGGTCCCTGTTGCTTATCTGTTTTATATATAGTAGTGTGTATATGTTAATCCCAAACTCCTAATTTATCCCTCCCTTACCCTTTCCCCTTTGGTAACTATAAGTTTGTTTTCTGTGTCTGTGGGTCTGTTTCTCTTTTGTAAATAAGTTCATTTGTATCTTTTTTTTTTTTTTTTAAGATTCCACATATAAGTGATATATGATATTTGTCTTTCTCTGTCTGGCTAACTTCGCTTAGTATGATAATCTCTAGGTCCATCCATGTTGCTGCAAATGGCATTATTTCATTCTTTTTTATGGCCGAGTAATATTCTGTAGTGTGTTTTTGTGTGTGTGTGTGTGTGTGTGTGTGTGTGTGCACGCCTAAAAGTGACAGAACATGCGTGGTGTGGGGTATTCAATAACCTGGAATCATTTTAGTGTGGCAGGCAGTGAAGGCCAAGACATGTGGAAAGAGTCTTTAAAGATATTTTAAAAACTTTTCCTTAGATGAGTGGAAAGCTATTGAAGGGTCTTAAACAGGTAAGAGACTTGTCAGATTTGTGGTTTAGAAGGATAATTCCAGCAGATGGAGGAATTCCAGAAATATTTAGGAGGTAGGTTCAGTAGGACTTGGTATTCATTGGATACAGGACTAGGAGAAGAGATAGTCTAGCTGCCCAGATTTGAGGCTGGGACAGATGGTGAAGTTGTTCACTGAAACAGGGTACATTGGAGAAAGAACTTATTTGGGAATGGAGAGGGAAGGTGATGAATTTAATGTGGGGCCTGTTGAATTTATGACGCCTGCAAGATATCCAGGTAGTTTTGTCCTCTGAGTAGGAGGATGTTTGAGTGGAAAGCTTGGGTCCGAGAGATCTGAGGTTGCTGGGTTGGAGGCTGTTAGTATGCAGATGGCTATTGAAGTGAATTATATCATCCAGAACAGCGTGAGAAGAGAAGGGCGCCCAGAACAGAAACCAGAACACCAAGAGTTTAGGGATAAAACAGAGACAGAGGGCCTTACAGAGACGGCTAAGACAGAGTAGCAAAGTGTAGGAGGATAGTCAGGAGAGTATGGGGTTATCAGAAGCCTGGAGAAGGGAGTATTTCAAGCAGGGAGTAGTTAATAGTGATGACTGTTGGCAAAAGGTCAAATAAAATAAGGACATGGAAGTTCCAGTGGACTTAGTGACAAGGGGCTCAAATATGACCTTGGCTAGAGCAGCTTCAGTAAAATGGTTGGGTGGAAACCAAAGAGCAATTGTTTGGGAGTGAGTAGGAGTGAGGAAGTGGAACCAGTGAAAGGGATACTCCTGGGAAAGAATTGCTATGCGGGGAAAAAGACAGGGGGCCCTGAATTAGGTGTTCAGGGTTTCTGCAAATTTGAGAGAGACTTGACCGTGTTTAAACGTAATGAGGGACTTCCCTGGTGGTCCAGTGATTAAGACTCCGCACTTCCACTGCAGGGGGCACGGGTTTGATCCGTGGTCGGGGAACTAAGATCCTACATGCCATATTTGGTGGCCAGAAAATAAAATAAAGTAAGATAAAATAAGATAAGATGATAAGATAAAATAAAATACTAATGAGAAGGTGCCAGTAATGAGGGAGAAAGTGAAAATACAGGAGAGAGGACTAATTGAGAGGGTAAAATCCTTGATAAGGTCATAATCTTGAGTATATTTTTTAAACTGGTCTGCTTTCTGCCCTAGGTTCTTTTAAGGAACAAACTACAGAAACATAAGAACTTAGGATTTTAACAATGTAGAATAGCTTTTGTAGCTGCTGCAAACAATTTCAGTTCTCAGAGAAAGGGGATATATTACGAGAACTTGAGTCAGTCAATAAAACCGTTCCCTGATTTCTGATCCGACTAAATTAATCTGGTGCAGTAAGTGAATGGATACTTATGTAACTATCATTCTAGATGATACAAGTTGCTATGTTTTCTTTGGAAAGCTAACTGGATAGTATTTGACTTGATTTATATCATTTTACTGAGATTACCAATACTGAATGTTAAAAATGATAGTAAATTCCAAATGATAACATCTATCTATATTTCTATAAGACTGATAGGGTGAGAGATGTCTGTTTATCTTATATCTGCTTATTTGGCTTATTGTTTATTCGTATCTACCTCCTTTATTAATGAGGGTAAGAAATAGGTGGTATATTGCTAAGGCTGCATCGAAAATCAGTCCGAATTGATGGGCAGGGCCGCACGTTACAGTAAAGAAGGTAAACTCATTCTGGTGGTGATATAAAATTTAAAGTAGATTTCTTTCTCTTTTAGGTTTTACACTCGTGATTTGCCCATTGATCTCCCTTATGGAAGACCAGTTAATGGTTTTGAAACAATTAGGAATTTCAGCTACCATGTTAAATGCTTCTAGTTCTAAGGTATGTGTGTGTGGCTTTTATTGTATTTTATTTTTAATTTACACTCTTCATTGAAATAGGAACCTTAGATTCAATTGAGTTGCTTATAAAATTTAAAAACTGATAACTGTTTACATTGGAGTCGAAAATTACTGCTCATAGGTCAGTTCTAGCCCACTGCCTATTGTGTGTGGTCCGTGAATTAATATTAGTTTTTATATTTTTAATTGGTTAAAAAAAATCAAAAGAAGAATACTATGTTGTGAAGTGTGAAAGTTACATGAAATTCAGATTTCAGTGGCCATAAATACTGTTCTGTTGGAACAGAATTACGCTGGTTCTTTTATGTGTAGTCTGTGACTGTTTTCCCACTGTAGCGGCAGAGTTGAGTAGCTGCGATATGGACCACAACACCTAATACTTTCTATCTGGCACTTTACAGGAAATATTTGCTGACTGTTTTATAGTGTCCATTCTAAAACAGTGAGCAAGAATTTCTTATTATGCAATATAATTAAGTACAAAAAATGAATTAGTAACAAGGTACCCAACCCCTGTGGACTTTCTTCTGTTTGGGAAGGGACTCTCTTACCTTTATCTGTAGAATAAAGCATTTCCAAGGTGTTTGTTTTTTAAAAAGCATATTATTGAAAATTTTAAATATATACAAAAGTAGAGAGAATAGTATAAAAACTGCCATGTATCGTTAAGTACCTTTAACAGTTATCAGCATATGACCAATTTTTTTCGTCTATATATCCCCAATTTCCCTTCCTGCCCACCCTTGGTTTATTTATTTGAGATAAGTCCCAGACATCATATCATTTCAATTGTAGCTTCTTCTTCAGTGTGTATCTCTAACATTTTAAAAAGGTAACTACAATGCCATTATCACATCTAAAAAATTTAGTGTTAGTTCTTTAAAACCATCAAATAAAAAGATTCAGATTTCTGTCTCATCAAATGTTGTTGTTATTTTTTTAAATCATGGTCCAGATAAGGTTCATGCATTATGTTGTATTGGTTGATATATCCATAGGTTTCCCTTATTTCTTGTTTGTTTCCCATGCAAATTATTGTTTAGGTTGGTTTTTTTGTTTGTTTTTTTGTCCTATACTTTCCTATATTTTATCTCTTCCTGACTGTATTCTTGTGATGTTGTTTCACTTTTTCCTTTTAGTTAGATCTAAAAGCTTGACTGTATTTGGGCTTTCTTTTCTTTTCTTTTTTTTTGGCAAGAGTATACTTTCCCCTGGTATCACTCAGGAGGTATGTAAAACCCAGTTATATTTTTGTGACATTAGCTTGATCAGTGGGTTCAGCTTATGTCTGCCTGCTCTGTAATTATCAAGTTCTCTATCACCTTTTCATCTAATGGTTTGTAGCAGCCACCGATGATTATTGCCTATCCTAGAGCATTATTTAATTAGGGGGTTACAAGATGGTGATTTTTAATTCTCACTTTTTCTTATATTAGCTGGACTTCTTCTGTAAAAAAGAACTTTTTCCTTATTAACTCTTTGCAGATTGAAAGTTCTTTCCCTTTCTTTACCAATTTTCAGAAAGAGTTGGTTTTCCAGCATTCTCCAAAGGTGGTCAATAAGTTCTTTTTTTTTTTCCCAAGTATCATTGTAAATTTACGGATTTTTAACATGTTTGATCCATAGTTATTATTCTTTTTTTATGGTGAAATAGTCCCATCTTTGAGTAGTGAGAGTCTTATCTAAGGTGGCTCCTACATCTAGCTCATAGCTTTTGAGTCTTTGCTTCCTTTTATAAGATACTCTGTGCTCATTTTGTATGTTTTCTCCCAGCCCTAAAGTCAGCTATGTCTTCAGGAAGCCCTGGTTCTCCTAGTCTTTCCCATATAATTTTGTTTTATTTAAACTCTTGTGTCATTATAACTGCTTTCTCGTTCACCAAAATGAATCTGTGGAGAACACTGCCTTCTCATATTGCACTTCTTTAAAACTGAAAAAGAGAGTAATAATAATGGAAAGTACAGTTGACCTTTAAACAGCGTGAGGGTTGGGGGCCCCTAACTGTACACACAGTCAGAAATCTGCGGGTGACTTGTAGTCAGCTCTCCTCATTTCAGGGATTCAACCAACTGCAGATCACAGTACTGTAGTATTTACTATTGAAAAAAATCTGCATATAAATGGACCCATGCAATTCAAATTTGAGTTGTTCCAGGGTCCACTGTAGTTAGAAAGGTGTGATAATTACGAGTTCAGGCCATGTCACTACTGCTTGAAGAGTTGCTGAGGAAATAGCCTTATGTTTGCTTCTCGAATATTTCTGGGACATTTAGGACCAGCTGAAGTATTTAATACACTTTGGCCATTTCTTAACAAAACTAGGAATATCTCGAGTTAACAAACTGCTTTTCTGGGATGATTGAAAGTATTTTGACGTTCTATCGCATTCACCACTTCTTTTGGTCCTAATTAGGTTAGAGGGAGAAAATACAACATCCAGTGTTCTAAATATTATAGAAAATAACAGCAACATTAAGAATTCGGCAGGCGGACTCTCAACCACTGCGCCACCAGGGAAGCCCCTTAAGATTTATTCTTATTACAGATGTCAGCGGTCCCTGACCTTTTTGGCACCAGGGGCCAGTTTTTTGGAAGACAGTTTTTCCACGGACGGGGGTTGGGGGAGGGGGTGGTTTCAGGATGACTCAAGTGCATTACATTTACTGCGCACTTTATTTCTGTTATTATTACGCTGTAATATATACTGAACTAATTACACAGTTCACCGCAGTGCTGACAGGAGGTGAGCTCAGGCAGTGACGTGAGCGACGGGGAGCGGCTGTAAATACAGATGAAGCTTGCTCACTCGCCGCTCGTCTGCTGTGCAGCCCGGTTCCTAACAGGCCACGGACAGGCAGTGTCCTGTGGCCCGGGGGTTGGGGACCCCTGATATATATAATATATAAATATATGTATTTCATATTATAAAAATTTAATGAATAAGATACTTCATAAAACCTAGATTATGAGTAGATTTGATAACATCACTAAAATAGCTAGTTCACACATGCATGAAATGATTTCGAATATAATGTTAAAAATTAATAAAACCCACCTTTATCACCATACCTATTGCATTGAGCTTACATTTTGGCATTTATTGTGAAAAATTTAGCATTATGCCTTTATGGAGTAAATGCTTATTGGAGTGTCTTCACATTCATTTTTTTGTTGTCTTTTTTGTCAAATGAGATTATTCTTTTATCAGCAGTCTGGATGTAAGTAAGTAACTGAAATGCTGTTTGCACAGCTGCCATGAAGTTTAGTACTGGGACATTACTTTGATTTTAATGAAGTAAACATCTGTTGCTAAAAGAGCCCCAAGGCTGTTGCTTCTGAGTAATGAATGTCTTCATTTACCACTGAGTATTGCAGTCTGCTAGCTTAGCTCTACTATCATTGTGTCTGTGTTTCCTTTCAATAGGAGCATGTGAAATGGGTTCATGCTGAAATGGTAAATAAAAACTCCAAGCTAAAGCTAATTTATGTGACTCCAGAGAAAATTGCAAAAAGCAAAATGTTTATGTCAAGACTAGAAAAAGCCTATGAAGCAAGGAGATTTACCCGAATTGCTGTAGACGAAGTTCATTGCTGTAGTCAATGGGGACATGATTTCAGACCTGGTATGTATGTTGTATCTAGAAAACCCCTTGATGCTAGGGACTCTTTTCTTACTCAGCTTTACATGATGGAAATCCCTGCTTCCATTAAAATTATCTTCTTAGGTAGTTATTACTCATTTTTTCTTGCCTTAATATAAAGGGAGTCAAGAGGCAGAATCTTTGATCTCTTTACCCCTCACCCCCACGGTAGTGTTTATTAGTCTAATTGCCTTTATCTTTTGAAATGTGTGCTTATTAGCAAATATTATACCTTGCCATCTTTAGCCATAAAGGTTTACTGACCTCCAGATTCTCCTTCACATCTGTTGAGGAATTTGCATCTGCTTCAAATTTGTCTCTTTTAGTCATCATTGTGGGTGTCTTTAGCACCCACTTCAGGATCTATACTCAATAACTCCTCAGTGTTATAGTTCTATGGTATATTTTAGTAACCTTATTCTTTGCTTCTCCAACAGAATCCTACAGTCATAGCCTCAATCAGATTACTCAGACATGTTCTGTGCAAAAAAATCTGAAAATTAATTAAATTGTTTGGGTTTTTTTGCTATTGAGTTATATGAGCTCTTTATATATTTTGTATATTAACTAACCTCTTATCAGGTATATGATTTGCAAATATTTTCTCCCATTCCATAGGTTGCCTTTCACTATGTTAATGGTTTCCTTTGCTATACAGAAGCTTTTTAATTTGAGGCAACCCCACTTGTTTTTTGGTGTGTGAGTTTTTTTGCTTTTGTTGCTATTGCTTTTGGCCTCAGATTCAAAAAATCATTGCCAAGACTGATGTCAAGGAGCTTATCTCATATGTTTTCATCTAGGAGTTTTATGGTTCCAGATATTACGTTCGAGTCTTTAATTCATCTTGAGTTGACTTTTGTATGTGGTGTAAGATAAGGGTCCAGTTTTATTCTTTTGCATGTGGCTGTCCAGTGTTCCCAACACCATTTATTGAAGAAACTATCATTTCCCCATTATATGTTCTTGGCTCCTTTGTAGTAACTTTATTGACTGTATATGCGTGGGTTTATTTCTGGGCTCTCTATTCTGTCCCATTACTTTAGCTATAGCTTTTATTTGTATGTTCTTATATTTTTATTACTGTAGCTTTGTAATATAGTTTGAAATCTATAGCATAATACCTCCAGCTTTGTTCTTTCTCAGGATTGCTTTGGCTATTTGGGGTCTTTTCCTATTTTTAGGGTGGTTTTTCCTATTTCTGTGAAAAATACCATTGGACTTTTGATAGGAATTGCACTGAATCTGTAGATTGCACTGGGTCATTTGGACATTTTAACAATATTAATTTTTCCAGTTCATGAGCACAGAATATCTTTCCATTTGTTTGTGTCTTCTTCAGTTTCATTCATCAGTGTCTTTTAGTTTTCAGTGTATAGGTATTTCACCTTCTTGGTTAAATTTATTCTTGGGGATTTTATCCTTTTTTGATCTAGTTTAATTTCTCTTTCTGATAGTTGTTATTAGTGTATAGAAACACAACTGATTTTTGTATTTTGATTTTGTATCCTGCAACTTTGCTGAATTTGTTTATAAGTTCTACAGGTTCTTGGTGGAGTCTTTAGGGTTTTCTATGTATAATGTTATGTCATCTGCAAATAGTGAGTTTTACTTCTTTCATTCTGATTTGGATGCCTTCTATTTTGTTTTCTTACCTAATTATTGACTAGGACTTCCAATCTATGTTGAATAAAAGTGGTGAGAGGAGGCATCCTTGTCTTGTTCCTGATCTTAGAGGAATAGTTTTCAGCTTTTCACCATTGAGTATGATGTTAACCGTGGGCTTGTCACATATGGCCTTTATTATGGTGAGATTTGTCCCCTCTAAACCTACTTTGTTGAGAGTTTTTATCATGAATGCATGTTGAATTTTGCTTTTTCTGCATCTACTGAGATGATCATGTGACTTTTAGCTTTCATTTTGTTACTGTGATATATATCACATTGATTGATTTGCAGATATTGAACCATCCTTGCAATCCTGGAATAAATCTCACTTCATCATGGTGTATGATCCTTTTAATGTATTGCTGAATTTAGTTTGTTAATATTTTGTTGAGGATTTTTGTATCTATGTTTGTCATGGATATTGGCCCATAACTTTTCTTGTAGTGTTCTTTCCTGGTTTTGGTATCAGGATAATGCTAGCCTCGTAGAATGAGTTTGGAAGTGTTCCCTTCTCTTCTATGTTTTATAAGAGTTTGAGAAAGACTAGTGTTAATTCTTCTTTAAATTTTTGGTAGAATTCACCAGTGTAGCCATCTGTTCCTGGACTTTTGTTTGTTGGGAGGTTTTTGATTACTGATTCAATCTCCTTACTAGTGTTTTTTCTGTTCAGATTTTCTATTTCTTAATGATTTAGTTTTGATAGGTTTTAGTAGGAATTTATCTGTTTCTTCTGAGTTGTCGAATGTGTTGGTATATAATTGTTTACAATAGTGTCTTATAGTTGTATTTTCATAGTATCAGTTGTTATGTCTCCTTTTTCATTTCTGATTTTATTTATATGAGTCTTCTCTCTTTTTTCTTGTTGAGTATGGCTAACAAGTTGGTCTATTTTGTTTATCTTTTCAAAAAACCAGCGCTTAGTTTCATTGATCTTTTCTATTGTCTTTTTAGTCTCTATTTCTTTTATTTCCATTCTGATCTTCGTTATTTTCTTCCTTCTGCTAAATTTGGGCCTAGTTTGTTCTTCCTATTTTAGTTCCTTGAGGTGTAAAGCTCGGTTGTTTGAGATCTTTCTTGTTTCTTAATGGAGATGTGTTTTGCTGTGAACTTCCCTCTTACAACTGCTCTTGCTTCTTGTAAGTTTTGGTATGTTGTATTTCCACTTTCACTTGTCTCAAGACATTGTAAAATTTCTCTTTCTTCATGTGTATCTCAACTAGTGTGACTACAACTAAATGCCTCCCAAAAGGCCTGTTCTTTTTCCTTCTGTCTTGTAACTGGGAATCACTATTTGCCCTGTTGCTGTGTGCAGTCAAAAACTTTTTTTTTTTCTTGATCAAAAACTTTCGATTTGCTTCCCTTCTCCATGTCTTTCCCTCTTCCTCCCCATTCGCCCAAGCAATTTCCCCTTCAGTCTTCCCTATCTTAGAAAATCACTTAATACTCACACATTTACTCAAGCCAAAGTTTTAGCAGATCTGTTTAGTCAGGGTCTAGTCAGAAGACAAAAGCCATACCAGTTATTTGAACACAGAGAATTTACATTACATTATGTAAAGAATTGTTAACTAAGTAAAAAGTGATTATAAGCAGCTAACTGAAAAAAGAAAAAGAAAACTCTAACGTATCATGGAGGTAAAAGCTAGAAGAAGCAACTAGCATCCCTAGGGCTGGGGGAACAGGAAGAAAAGGTTGGGATTGACGTGATTTAGAAACCTAGAGGAGGGGCCTGTGGAGCTGACGCTCAGACCTGTGGGAGGCCCAGCTCCGTGGTGCTGGTGTCTGTGGAGGCAGAGATAGGGTGGACCTGTGATGAAGTCAGTTCTCCAAAGCTCAGAAAACTGCCAACTGTATTCAGCTGCTGCTAAGTGGTGGATAAACCTTGCTGGGCGACATTCCCGAGAACACCAGCAAACACACAGGAGGCAAACTGGAAGGAGCAGCACTCTTCTTCCTCCCCCAGCCTTGCACTTTGTGCTTCCAGGGCCAGCTGGCAAAGCAGAGATTCCCCACTCCAGCGCCACAAAGCAGAGTCTAGAAGGGTGGAGTTGGAGCTGAGAACAAGTAACTTCATGGTGGCACATTGTCCCTGACTTATCCTACCTCTGCAGATCTGGTCCACCACCAAGTCCTGTCGCCTCCATCTCGAAGTTGAATCTCAAGCTTGTCCACTTCTCTTTGTCTGTACTGCTATTTCTTAAGTCCAGCTGGGCTCCTTTCCACCAGTCTACTACACTAGCTCCCTAGCTTGTCTCTGTTCCAGTCTCACCCTTTTACAGTTCATCCTTCACCCAGCAACCAAATCAAATCATGTTACTTCCCTCCCTAAACTACCCAGCAGATTCTCTTTGTACTTAGAATAAAGTCTACATTCTTAACTGGGGTCCCTAAGACCACATGTGATCTGTCCCCCGTTTGTCTCTGCCCAGTTTCCCCTCACATGTTACACTCCAGCTACAATAAGGTTATCATGATGACCGCTTACCATGTCCTGATAATCAGATACTTATTGGTTTACTCCTTGCATTGTCTGATTTCTTTGCTTGAATTGTAGTTCCATTTGCATAGCATCTTTGCCTTGTTCTCACTTTATCTCTGGTGCCTAGGTCTCTAGGTGCTTGGCACATAGTTAAAAGTGTTCAGCATACGCCAGGTGATGAATGGATGAATCTTGGGCTCTTCCCCCACCCCCCGCACCATATCCCAATAGTCACTAGGACCTATGGGGTTCCAGTTCATGTATTTCAGTCTTTTCTTTCTGATTTATCCTCAGTGTCATGCCTTATTTCATATTCACTGTTTTTAGTTTTCTAGTCTGTCATTGCCACCTTTTAACTCATCTCCCTTTCGTCAGCCTTTTGCTTTACTCCAGCCCATCCTTCACACTTCCACCAAAAGACGATTCCTGAAACATAGACTGTGTCCTTTATCTGCTTGAAAAATCACACGACTCCTCATTTCCTATAGGGCAAAGTTCTAGCTCCTTAGAATCAACCAACTGTTCAGTTCATAGTCTTACTTGAACCTGCCTTTTTATACTCTTTGGAGTAACAGTATCAGTCAGGGTTTGGGTAGGGAAGCCGAGCTCTTATGAATGTTAAGGGATAAGGGATTTATTTTAGGAAGCAGACTTTGCACAGTTGTGGGAGGAGCTGGGGAAGGGAAGGTCTGGAGGGGGAGTTGGAGGGTCAGAGAAAAGTCACTGACTAGTCCTGGAGCACTGGTGTGGGAGGACCAAACGGAGCTTGTAGGGAAATCTGCAGCTGGCATGGCCATTGCCAGAGGGGCCGCACAGGGGGAGCTCAGGCGAGGTCTCTGGTTAGTTTCCTCTGAGTAGCCGTCACCTCCGTGGGTCTGCTGCCAGGCATCTAGAGGGCCGGTGTTGATCAGTGAAGCCTACAGCTGGGAAGAAGAGCTGAAGGAGGAATGGGGAAGAACTGGGACAGGCTGGCATTTGTCCACCATCCTATCTGCCGGGAAGGCCCTTCAGAGTGTAGCAGCTGCTTCTCTCCTGCCTCCTAGGCCTTACACAGGTTCCTCTTCTGGTCCAGCTTTAACTTGGAACCATCCAGGCAATAGAATAGAGTTCCCAGCCAACTGGGGTTGACAGTAGGTCCATCTAGCACAGCACCCTGTGATATAGCCCCTCTGAACTGCTTGCTGATACCTGAACCTACCGAGTGATTTCATGCCAGTGTGTTTGCCGCACGTGTGCGTGCTGCTTCCTCTGCCTGGTGTTTTCTTCTTTCCTTCTTCCCGAACTGCTGGATTCTTCCAGACCCAACTCAGATGTTATCTCCCTTGAAGCTTTCACAACTTCCCAAGCAGTTACTTTCTGTGCCGTTTTCATACGAGTCCTCTACCTTAGCATTGAGCCATCTCTCCCACATTTCTTTTTTACTTTTCTCCAAATAGTAAGTACTTCAGGGTGTGCTCATAGACAACTTCTCTAGTGACTTAGATGTGTCTAATATGAGCCCAGAACGGCTTTCCTGAAGTGGGTTATATAAAAACCAACGCCCTCACCAAGCGTTTTCTGTTCTGAGTTTGCCACTCTTGGATGATACCTGTGGTAGAAGGGTTTCGACTGATGGCCTTTTTATCTCTCGTCAGTTGCCATAGATTCAAACACTATGGCTCCTCCCACTCTGCCTCTCTAATCCACTGTTCAGCAGGTATAGACCAGTGCTCAGCTGATTGGAAATGTTGTGGTATTCCCTATTGAAGACACCTATGGCCAAGAAGTGTTTCTGAAGAACCAGTTAAAAGTAGAGTAAAGCCTGTCTATCCCCAAGGCTAGGCAGCAACCGCAGCTTAGATACAGATGGCTATGGAAGTAAAATTGCAGTCATCTTGATGATCTGCAGCATGTTAGAAGATGTAATTTACTCCTTAAAGGATAGCAAGAGGGCTACTTTGTTTCTTGTTTTTTTTTCCAGATTATAAGGCCCTTGGTATTTTGAAGCGGCAGTTCCCCAATGCATCGCTAATTGGGCTGACTGCAACTGCGACCAGCCATGTTTTGAAGGATGCTCAGAAAATACTGTGTGTTGAAAAGTGTTTTACTTTTACAGCTTCTTTTAATCGGCCAAATCTCTATTATGAGGTATGTAACTTTTATGTCAATTTATTATTTATTTATTTATTTATTTTGTGGTATGCTCCGGACGCGCAGGCTCAGTGGCCATGGCTCACGGGCCCAGCCGCTCCGCGGCATGTGGGATCTTCCCGGACCGGGGCACGATCCCACATCCCCTGCATCGGCAGGCAGACTCTCAATCACTGCGCCACCAGGGAAGCCCTATGTCAATTTATTTTGTGAAGGATTTCAGAAGAAAGGTTACGTTTTCATTATGTCTATTTACGTCACAGTTAATTATGTTTAAAAGTTTAAAAAAAATCAAGTGAGTATAAGCAGACTTATTAAAGAATGCTTTCTTCGTATATCTCCTGTGCTATTTAATTCTTTGCTCTGTTAAGTAGAAAACACTGCCTCATCAAATTTGCGTACACGCTTTCTTATGCAAGGATGGAGAGAAAGCATGTATTGATGCTAAGGACCCTAATGACATCTCTATAGAAATTAATTATGAAATAATGCAAAAATTAATATACCATTAAAGATTTGCTAATACTCCCTATTTAGGTTTTATCTGATATACAACCTTGAAAGGTAAATAACCTCACAGCTGTTTTTACTTTCCAGTCCTTTTAAGGAGAGACTTAATATTTTTTGAGCTCTTACTGACTAGTTGTTTCTGCCATAGTTTATGTTTTTACAAAAGTAGCATCAGAAAATTTTAAAAGTCTCTGTCTTTACAAGTTATTCACTGCTTCTGTGCCTCCTCGTCTCTGGTAAATTCAAAAATAAGGATCAAGAAGAGTCTGGGAGGTGATAGGGTCAGATGGGCGAGTGAAAGAGTAATAGAAAAAAACACCATGCCCAAGAAAGAGTGGCGCCTTGAAAGTTGTTAAGTAAACGACCGCATGAATGGTACTCATTAATTTACTTTTTAATAAGTTAACTTTTTTTTAGGTTCGGCAGAAGCCCTCAAACACTGAGGATTTTATTGAGGATATTGTAAAGCTCATTAATGGAAGATACAAGGGGCAATCAGGTAATATAGACACAAACCGAGTTTGAAGACTGAGAGAGAACTTTCCAGAAGTAGCACATGTTATTTACACTAATACACCGAGAAGAAGATTGGCACCAGAAATATTAATGCATGGCAGAAGAACTTGAAAATATCATGATAAAATTAATTTGCTTGGTGATCTTAGAAATCAGGTGTGGCATTTGCTAATTACACAGATTATAACAGTCATAAAACTGATTTATTTTTGCTTATTTACACTTAATTGCGTTAAAGAGTGGACCTAATGACATAATGTTAATTATCAACAGCACATATTTAGTAAGTATCCACTGTGTATAAGATTGAAGGTTAAGCAGTGATTTTCTAAAGGGATGTAAACTATAGTTCCTTATAAAGGACACATTAAAGAAATAAACAGTACATACTGAATGAGCTAAGTATAGATGGAGTTGAGAGTGTGTATAACGTGTTCCAGGATTAATGTAGAGACAAGTGTTACTAAAGCAACAGTTGGTGTAAAAGTAGCACTTCAAAACTATTCTGTGGATTTTCAGGAGATATTAATAGGGGCCATGGGTAAAAGGAGTTCCAGGGTCAAATAAGTTTGAGAAAGGCTGCAGCCGTTTATTCCTCCTGCAGAGTCCCAGGGTGTATCAGCACCTTAGAAATTCTGACCAGCCCTGCAAAGAGACACACGTGTTTGTCTAACTTTGTTAACCTTCCCAAACTTATTTGCACATGAAACTCTTTTCTCATAGCATGCTTAACATCTTGTGGAGCTGTGGGGCATCAGTTTGAGAAAGACTATGTAGTGGGAGATAAAGTTGGAGAGAGAACTGAGATAATGGGAACCCAAACTGGTGGCTCCAGGCTTGTTACTGCTCTGGAGCAAGTTGGTGGTCAGACCTTGAATTACACTGAAAAATCAGTATGTGTTCAGGGCCTTGGAATTTTTCATAATTCTTATTTTCCCCCATGCATTGTAATTATCAGCCTCTTCAGTGTGTGAGTTAAAATTTTTCTAGGAATGTACTATATATATCTAACCATTTCTTTTACTACAGGAATAATATATTGCTTTTCTCAGAAAGACTCTGAGCAAGTTACAGTTAGTTTACAGAAATTGGGGATTCCTGCAGGGGCATACCATGCCAATATGGAACCAGAAGATAAGACCAAGGTTCATAGAAGATGGTCAGCTAATGAAATTCAGGTTAAGTAACAGATCTTCAATAGAAGCCTAATTCACCTTTGAATGTATTTTAACTTGACTTAATTAATATGTAAAATGTTAACACATTTTAGGTGGTAGTGGCAACAGTTGCATTTGGTATGGGAATTGATAAACCAGATGTGAGGTTTGTTATTCATCATTCAATGAGTAAATCCATGGAAAATTATTACCAAGAGAGTGGACGTGCAGGTACGTGTAACTCACATCCAGAAATAACTTTTTTTTAATGCTTACTTATTTATTTGGCTGCATCAGGTCTTAGTTGCAGTGTGTGGGCTCTTTCATGGTGCGCAGGCTTCTCTCTAGTTGTGGCACGTGGGCTCCAGAGTGCGCAGGCTCAGTAATTGCAGCTCGTGGGCTTAGTTGCCCCACAGCATATGGGATCTTAGTTACCTGACCAGGGATTGAACCCACATCCCCTGCATTGGAAGGCGGATTCTTAAACCACTGGACCACCAGGGAAGTCCCCTAGAAATAATTTTTAAAGAGCTTTAAAAACACTATAAATGATGTTTAATAATACTGTATTTTTAATCATCTTTATTGGCTAGTATTTTTATAACAAACAATGAAATCCTTTTTGTAGTTTTATATTTGCCTATGGAGAAATTTTATTTATGTTGGAGTGTCATGAATTATTTCTTCTCATATTTGCTAAAATAATTTGATGTCCATCTTTGCCTCCTGAGTTTTTAATTAGTGGTTTCAAGTCTATAATTTAAATAACTGGATTACTTATGGACACATTTTTAAGCTAGTAAGGCTGATTATTGATAGATCTCTTTAGTCATTTTTTTAAAAATTTGAGGGCAGCTGTTACAAATTAACTTTCACAGCTCTGTCTGAAATTTCTAGATATATATTTAGACTACGAAATATTGCCAGCAAATTTTATGTATAATTTTTGCATGTTTGACTTTTTAAAGTAATTATGCAATCTCAAGATTCTTCCCACTGCAGGTCGAGATGACATGAAAGCAGACTGTATTTTGTATTATGGCTTTGGAGATATATTCAGGATAAGTTCAATGGTGGTGATGGAGAATGTGGGACAACAGAAGCTCTATGAGATGGTGTCATACTGCCAAAACATAAGCAAGTAAGCACACACCTTTTTGTCACTTTTGTCAATTAAAGACAAGCACAGTATGAAAGCACATGACATTACTTTGAGTCCTTACTCAAATGAGTAAATACATTAGTGAAACATCAAGTGCAAACCAGTAAAAGCAGATGTCTGAAGGGTGGGAACCAGTACATGAACCTGCAGGATGCCTGAATCTAAGAAAATATATTCTCAGATATAGAGAACAAAGTAGTGGTTACCAGTGGGGAGAGTCGGGGAGGAGCAGTATAGGGGTGGGGGTGTGGGAGGTACTGCAACATGGGGAATATAGCTAATATTTTGTAATAACTGTAAATGGAAAGTAACCTTTAAAAGTTGTATAAAAGTAAAAAAAATAAATAGTATCAAGTGTAAAAAAAAGAAAAAAGTCATTCTCTGGGAAGGATAGCTGTTAACTTTTTTCTAAATGTTTGGTAGAATTCACCTGTGAAGCCATCTAGTCCTGGTCCTTTGTTTCTTGGGAGTTTTAAAATTACTGATTCAATTTCATTACTGGTAATGGGTCTGTTCATATTTTTTATTTCTTCCTCCTTCAGTCTTGGGAGATTGTACATTTCTAGGAATTTGTCCATTTCATCTAGGTTGTTCATTGGCAAATAGTTGTTCATAGTAGTCTCTTTGATCTTTTGTATTTCTGTAGTATTGGTTGTAACTTCTTTTTCATTTCTGATCTTACTGATTTGGGCCCTCTCTTTTTTTCTTGATGAGTCTGGCTAAAAGTTTATCAATTCTGTTTATCTTTTCACTATACTTAAATAATTAAAAACTATTACTAATAAATGCCAACCATCATCTGTGCCTTCAGCAAATTGAAGTAGTAATTCAGACTACTGATCACAGCTCACCATAACAATAGAATAATATTGGAAAAGTTTGAAACATTGCGAGTATTATGAAATTGTGACACAGAGACATGAAGTGAGCAAATGCTGTTAGAAAAATGGTGCCAATGGACTTGCTCAATGCAGGGTTGCCACAAACCTTCAGTTTGTAAAAAACACAGTATCTGCAGCACACAGTAAAGCAAACTGCAGTAAAACAAGGTATGCCTGTAGTTGTGAAGTACTGAATCTCAGACAATTTTTTAAAAGCAATGTCTATTAACAACATATGGAAAATATTATTATACGTGGTGGGCAGAATAATGGTCACCCAAAGATATCCACATCTGAATCCCTGGAATCTGTGAGTGTGCTACTTTACATGGCAAAAGGGAATTAAGGTTGCAGTCAGCTGATCTTAAAATAGGGAGATAATCCTGAATTATTTAGGTGGACCCACGATAATCACAAGGGTTCTTAAATGTGGAAGGAGGCATAAGATGTCAGAGTGATGTGAAGACTTAACCCACTGTTGTTGGCTTTGAAGATAGAGGAAAGGGGGCCGTGAGCCCAGGAATGTAGGCAGTCTTTAGAGTCTGGAAAGGGCAAGGAAACAGATTTTCCCCAAGAGCCTCCAGGAGAAATCCAACCCTGCTGACACCTTGATTTTAATCCAGTGAGACCCATGTCAGCCTTCTAACCTACAAAAATGTAAGATAATAAGTTTGTGTTGTTTTAAGCCACCAAGTTTGTGGTAATGTTATGGCAGCAATAGGAAATTAATACAGTATATAACTCTGTATTTTAAAATAGGGATTCTTAAAACTGTTAATTATTTGATAATTTGTATCTGATGTTTGCAGCTGTCGCCGTGTGTTGATAGCTCAACATTTTGATGAAGTATGGAGCCCAGAAACATGCAACAAAATGTGTGATAATTGCTGTAAAGAGACTTGTGAGTTGTTTTTAAAATCCTTATAGGCTAATATTTATATGTAGGAATACATGAGGGCAATATTAGACACCCAAAATGGATTTAAAAGAATAAGCAAGGTGTGAATAGAATTTCCCAGATTCAAGAGTGACAACACAAAGTTTTGAAACAGAGGCAAAATTAAAAGCCATATGTGTATGCATTTATTTTATGTTGCTACACTGAGGACATGTTAAACTTTTAAGAAATGAAGGGAAAAGTTAAAAAACCTTCTGAACAGAAATACTATTTTAAGTAAGAGAACGCTAACCTCTTGTGATAATCTCTGATGCTTTATAGTTACTGATAGGAAAGAGAAATATAGTGCAAAATAGAGACTATAGTGTATCATTTTTGATCCAGATAATGGCTAACCACTCATAAGACACTAATTTTGCAGTGTGTTGGTGCTGTCTTTTCACTTTTTAAAATCCTGTGTGTATGCGTATTATTGGAAAAGCTGGACTAACCCGTTCCTCGTTGAGTTCTGATGCCTTGATCAGTGAAGGTCACAATTTTAACTCTGCAGCCAGAGAAAATTATTTGTGTTTATTAGATTATTTTATACTGCCCAAATTAACAAAAGCCTGATACATACATCGGAGTGTTAGTATCAGTAATTGGGAATAACTGTCCATGACATTCTTGTCATGAAATTAGAGTCCCTAGGAAGCCATACCGGTTGTCAGGATATTGCTTAATGAGCACGCCTCAGGTAACATGAAGAACAGACTGACCCGCCTGTGAACATCACTAAGTATTTGTCATAATCATGTTTGGCTGACACTCTTTGGTTCCTAGAGCATACCCAAAGGCCTTCTGATAACCAGATTATTTTCTTTACATCACTTAAATCTCCGTGTCTTACAGAGACTGTAGCTTAATCTAGTGATAAGAGACTTGAGCAGTAGTCTTAGTTCAGAACATAGAAACAAATCAGTGTTTAGGGTGGCTCACACTGGGTGAAGACTTATTTTTTAAACCAGTCTAACCACTTAGGACGGCCTATCCTTACCCTAATTTTGAAATCCCATTCACCTGTAACCATGCCTCTTTCATTACAGCATTTGAAAGAAAGAACATAACAGCGTACTGCAGGGATCTAATCAAGATCCTGAAGCAGGCAGAGGAACTGAAAGAAAAGCTCACTCCACTGAAACTGATCGACTCTTGGATGGGAAAGGGTGCAGCGAAATTGAGAGTAGCAGGTGTTGCTCCTCCCGCGCTTCCTCGTGAAGACCTGGAGAAAATTATCGCGCACTTTCTTATACGGCAGTATCTCAAGTATATACAAACCCATTTCTTGCCCTTTCATGTTGTCTTTGATTCTCATTTTTATAACTGCAGCAGAACAAATGGTTTTGTGGTTGTTTCATAAGAACTTTTAAACGCTATGCAAAATTTACCTAGTAAACAAATTCAAACTTTGATTACTGTATGTCAAAAAAGCACAAAACTAAAATACTTTCTATAAACTGCATTTTTATGCTAAAAGTTTTATATTTCATATCAATGTTACTTAAAATTATTGCACTTATTTTTTTTCTTATAAATTTCAGTTTGTTGTCTGCAATTTGTCAAAACCTGACTGTTGGCCTTTATCTTCTGCAGAGAAGACTACAGTTTTACAGCTTATGCTACCATCTCGTATCTGAAAATAGGACCTAAAGCTAATCTTCTGAACAATGAGGAACATGTTATTACAATGCAAGTAAAGAAGCCCATGCAGAGCTGTTTCAGGGTAGTTATTAATTTTTATATATTTGAAAAAGACATTAAAGCCTATGGGATGCTTTTCTTTAATTAGTACTCTCCTGGGTCCAGTGGAGCATAAGAAGAGATTAAGTCAGTTTTCTTCCTGGAATCTGGGTATAGAAGAGAGAAAACCTACTTTTGTGTTCTGTAGAGGTATTGAGTAGAAGAATATAGACTAGGGGTTTCCAACCTTTTGGGATGTGAAGACTCCATTTAATGTCTGGCGTTATGAGGCACCCTGCCCTTGCTTGTGGTCACTATTGGCTGAGAAGTCTGCCTGCGCAGCAGAGGTTGAAAAGCACTGTCACAAACTAACTGCTCTCAAGCCTGCAAAAGCACACCCGGCACCAGTGTGTCTAAGGACATGTCAGGTGTTCTTTACGGTCCTGACAGCACAGCCCCTTCTATTTAAGATGGGGCGCATAGTGGAAGAAATTTGAAGATAAAAAACAAGACCACAGGACACTTAATTAAAGAGGTGATATAGAAGGACTATTGAGATTATTAATCTCCTGAGAAAATGGAATAGCTGAATTTTTACCAGTGTTTTGTCTTGCTGTTGTTTTGTAGGCTGAATCACCTCAAAGTTGTCATTCCGAAGGAGCTGATAAAAAGAGGGAAGAAAAAACTCCAAGTAACTTCCAGAAGAAGTCGGGGAACATGCTTCAGCAACCTGATTGTAAGATTACAGGGGCTAAGAAAAGAAAAATTGATAATGCATGAGTTGAGTGCTTCTAAATCTTCTAAGAAGAAGTTTATGCATGTATACACCATTAGTTTTGTAGTTAATCAAAAGTTTAATTTTAAGACAATTTCATTAATATTTTATTCATATGGAGCTATATTTTCAGAATTTATTTAAGTATTGAAGACTGAGACCTTTTGAAATTTTGAGATCATGAACTGTATAAATTTACAGTATGAAACAAGGGAAAAATACATCATTTTAATGTAAAACCCTTTAAATGTAAAATACTTAAGAGAGTAAGTTCATATAACTATCTTAAGCTCTTTATGCCTTGCCATAACTAGTTGTATTTTTTTCTTTTGACACAACTGTCTTTTGATAACAATGTTGTTATACTGAGTATTTTACTAAATAAAAAAGGAATAAGGTATCCACACAAATAACATTAGCAAGTATGCTACACCTCTACTGAAGTAAAATAAAACTGTGAGCTGCTTGAGACCACAGCCCTACTTTGACATTTCACAGAGAATGGCTCTGGTATGTTAACCAGACCACACTGCTGACTGAGTAGATAACGACATAGTTAAATTTGCTCCAAATCTAAATCACAAATGAATGTGTCTAAGTTTAAAAACACAGAAATGAATACTTAAGACTTAAGTGGTCAGTTCTGTGTTAGGAAAAAAATATATCTATAAATAAATGACACGAACTGATTTCATCTTTAGAATTTTATTTATTTTTAAAATCTTCGTATTTCTGTATTTTTAACTTCAGATGGTCATCTTTAAATCAGTGCAGTCAGTCAATTTACTTTATTGGCATGTGACTTTTTTGTCTTATTTGGAACTCGATGTAGCCCTTGAAATGCCCTTTTTAGTCAAAATAATCTTCTATATCAATATTTGGATCTAGTAGATCTTCTCCATATGCTGAAAGATTCATCTGGTTTAAAATTAAGTTTTCAAATGTTTCTTCTAAATCAGTTTCACCAATTAAGACCGCTCCCATCATTCGCCCATTCTGCAGGACGGCTTTGATGTACTCTTGTCCTTTGGTACACCTCAGTATTAATTCATGGTCTAAACCTAAGCCCTGTGCATTGTATTTTCCCAGCAATACAACCTATATAGAGAAAGACAAAACAATTATTTTAGTGACTATGAAAAAGAAACAGAATATGCAGTTATTTTGTGTTTTCCTAGAATGGCAAATCTAGTCACGAAAATTTACAGCTAAAAGTGCCATTCGGAAGAGCCCAAAGAAAACACTTGCATGGCATGCATTTACTCTACAGAGTCACAATTTAAAGATTTAGTAAGAAGCTGAATTTGATTTTTCATGGGCAAATTGTTTAGTCTCCCTGAACCGTATGTATATATTTGTATGTGTTTCTCCTTATCGGTAAATTAGGAGGAAAAATCCTGCCTCAGAGTGATGTAAAGAGGATTAAATAAGATAATATGTAGGGGGAAGTACCTGCTCATTCTTGAGTATGAACAGCTGTTAGTTCTCTTCAAAAAGGAGGAGTGAATTGCAACTAAAACTCAGAAATGCACCAACAGGGAACAAATCTGGAAGAGATTCCCCCCCAACCCCCCGAACTATAAAATAATATAGTGAGAAGGTAGGTAATGATTATCAGATGATTAGTGATTAAGCCCAGCAATAATAACCAGGTATAAATTTGCAAGAAATGAGGAAATTTGTCATTTTTTGTAAAGTGGTTAAAGCCATATGTTTATTCATGTGAGAAAATCAGATGATCATAATTAGTTATAAAACTAACAAGCAGGGGCTTCCCTGGTGGCGCAATGGTTGAGAGTCTGCCTGCCGATGCAGGGGACACGGGTTCATGCCCCTGTCTGGGAAGATCCCACATGCCGCGGAGCGGCTGGGCCCGTGAGCCATGGCCGCTGAGCCTGCGCATCCGGAACCTGTGCTCCACAACGGGAGAGGCCGCAACAGTGAGAGGCCCGCGTACCGCAAAAAAACCCCCAAAAGACTAACAAGCAGAAAAGGCACTCATCTGCTTATCTATCTTACCTTGTAGTTAAAAAATTTTGTTACATGAGCGAAAAGTTCAAAGCTGAAATCCATGTCAGTAGACTCGCCTACACTAGCTGCGGCCATGCACTTGGCTGCATACCATCCCATCTGTCTAGCCTGGGTCCACAGCCTCATCTGAAATAAAAAAAAAAGGTTATGCTATTTAACTTTTTATTATCATCATTTGAAAAACGTTATCACCTTAACCTAGTAAAATTCCTTAAAGGGGTTCAGTGCTTGACAGTCCTTGAGAACAGTTAGATCTAGCTAGTTAGGTAATTGATTGAATCATCTTTGCCACAGAAGCAATCAGCCATCCACACTAACCAGCTGATTCTGGTGTCGGTCATTCTTATACCTCACGTGTGGTAACAAATGTCTTTTTGTGTGCAAAAAATAATAACCATACTCATGGATATGAGCTTTAAGCATTTCTGGTAGAAGTGATAGAGTTTTAAAAGAAAATTCGGTCTCCTCTCTAAACAAGGTTGGGTTTGATGAAGTCAGAGGCAGCTTACGGTAAGGGAGCAGAGTAAACTGAGCACGGTAACAACTAGAGAGCGGCCAACAGAAGTGGCCTGCGATACTACACTGCTGCACTGTTACCTAATGTATTCTAACCTCCGAGTCCCTCTAGTGTGTGTCTCCGACTATACAAAACAAATGAAGTAGTGTACTTACTGCTTCTGCAAATTAAGAGATGAAGTTTTATTAGATTCACTCAAAGTAAGAAACCCCTGTTTCTTTTTGGACTTTCCTGTATCAGAGTATGAGGCACATGAAGGATATAATAATATACATATTCCCTAGATTCAACCCTTAGAGGGCTGAGATGTTAAAAAAAAAAAAAATCCCATGAACTCCAATTCCGAATTGAGTTTGGGACAGACATGCCATAAAAACAACACTGGATGTCATTGTAGAGAAAACTAAAAAAAAAAGCTAGTTTGAAGCATTTTAGAATTATGGCTGAAATCACTGTCTTGTTGATGCTATCTCTGATGTATGTTAAAACATACTAAATAATAAAGCTGCTTCTTAGAATATATCTGGTTCTTCCACTACTTCACACTCCACAGTTAATCTGAATAAACATGCCTACCTGTGGAGCTGGTCTTTCACCAAGATAAGCGTTGACTGGTTCTTTCATCTGTTAACATCTACCTCTGTCTCCACTCCTACTAAAACAACCCCACCTCTGGCCGCTGAGTATCTTCCTCCAGTACTTCTGCTCCACCATTACAAGGCAGGCAACACTGTCGGGGCAGGAGGAAGTCTAGGTCCAGTTAGAAGGGGTTGTTAGGCTGAGGAATTCTGCTTACTATGGGAACAGTCTTTCAGTAATAATTCCCACGGGAATAAGATCGTCAGAAACAGAATGTATGGTTTATAATTTCAGTTTGCTACTTTTTCATCCAAAGCTGTGCTGTCCCAAATCATAGTCACTAGCCACATGACTATTTAATTAAAAGTAAAATTAAAATTCAGTTCCTCAGTCACATTTCAAATGCTTAGTACACACATTGCTGGTGGCTACCTGACTGGACACTGCCGAAATACAGAGCATTTCTGTTATCACAGAAAGTTCCACTGGACACCGCTGATAAGCATCTGAGCATGAAAAGCAAAGTAACCATCATAATTCTTTTTAAATCAAAAGACATCCCAGTCTATTCCATCACTATATAATCACTTACCAAAAGGGAAAAATTCTAGTGTTCTTTTTGTTTGTTGTTTTTGTGACAAAAAAACTCAATGATAGCTTCCCACTTAAAGTAGAAAAGTTGGAAAACCAGAAGGCTGGATATGCTGGTAGCAGTTCCTTTATTTTCAGATGGAATCTCTGATAAAAACCTGTGACCACCTATGCCAGCTTACCTGCTGCCAGACTGGGCTGGGCTGCCAGGAGGCCGTGCAGATGTCACCTGCAGCATAGATGTCAGGAAGGGACGTGTGCATGTGATCATCCACCTTTAGGCCACCGTCTTCTCCTACATCAAACTAAACAATGTTCCTCATAAGCATACGGGGTAAGAAAAAGGAAACGTGACTTTTTCATTCTAATGTAAAAGAACAAGTCAAATTCTACACGTTGATATGCTGATCTTTAATGAGAAAAGTTGGCTAAACTGCAAAGTTTAGACAACTAAGCTGAATTTCCAGGCACTCAAATTCCTACTAAGACGAACCCATGAAATTCTTAGAACTTCAGATTCCTAAGATTCTTAGAACATCAAAAATTGCCAATAACCATATGATGACCCCACCCATAGTTACAAAAATATTCCTTAGTTTTTGTAACCTTCAGATGCTAAAAAGCAAAAAATACAAGCTGGCTTCTCTAAAAGAATCACTTTTAAGAATTCATAGGAGGTATCAGTTTCTTACCAACATTTAGATAAACTGTGCATTATGTCCCCTTAATAATGACACTTAGGCTGGGATGTTAACTGCTTAAGGACTTGAGGCAGTAAAAAAAATATTGCAAATCAAGACATGAATATAAACTAAACTGTTTTCAGTCATCTTAAATTACAGTTCTGTGCCAGAACAATGAACAATTACTCATGCTTGAGAATTAGAGATCTTCATAAACAATACTTTAAAAGTGTTCACAGTGGGACAAAAATTTTCACCTTACATTGTTGCCACAGAGAAAAGGTTCTGTATTTGGTGTAACTCCTGTAGCACTGACAATGAAATCGCAGCCATATATCTTTTCATTGGTCAATTCCACATATACAGGCCATATCTCTTAAAATAAAAAAAAAAATTATTCTCAAGTGTAATCACCACCGTCTGTAACATTATGTGAATACAGTGACTAGAAGAAAGAAAGAAAGAAAGAAAGAAAAAGGCAGGAGATGACTTTAAAACAACACCTCTTAATATTTATAGGTACATCTGCTAAAACAATTTTTAATGTCATCAGTGCCATCTTCTTATTTTGGGTATAATCGCAAAACTATGGCAGGCATTCTAAACATTTTTCCTTCAAATTTAGACAGAAATTCTAACAAAGTAAATTTAAATTGATAATACTTTATAAATTATTTCTTTAAAAATCTTTATTAATAGATTATACTCCATTGAGAGTTTAGTCTAACTAGGTTACTCACTTTTCAATGTTTTCCCTTATTATTCACATTCAAACTAACACTCTCTTTTCCTATGAAAAAATTCAAAGAATTCAGAGCAGTGGGATATCCCATACAGTAGGTTTGGGTGAGTGTATTTCTGAGTTTCTCACAGGAGTGTAGAATAGGAATTTTAAGAGATCTGTGCCTTAGTTTCAAATTTATAGATTTCATTCTGTTTGATTTTGAGGATGTCACTTCACCTTTGCGAGTATCAGATTTCTTTTAGTTTTTATGTTTTGTCTTGATTCACAAGATATTCTGATTAACTCATCACGTTATGATGGTCAAAACATAATGAGCCCTACGTAAGATGTTACTCTTTCTACAATTTATTAGAAAATGTAAAGAGTAGGTAGTGAAAACAAAATGATTTATGTTATTAAATTATGGTTTTATTTTTACTTTTCACATTTAAGTTTTATATGGAAATATGAAGCTGTTTTCTAAATATAATAAAGCAATATTAAGTTGTCTTCTTTTAAAATAAGTGTTTATTTTTTTCTTATTTCATCACTTACCTTTGTCAGCTATAACTAACTGATTATGATGGTCTCTTGGAAAAGTCAAGGACTTCTTCTTAGAAATTCTAAATTCTTCCTGAAGATAGATTTTCTTTACTTCACACATAGTTTCAATGTGAATTTTATGAGAAAACTAAAATAAAAGAAGTACTGGTCACTATAATACTTCTAGAAAGAATGATCTGGGTTACTGACGATGAAGAAAAAATTTATAATACGCTTATAAAAACATACAGAAAAAATAATTCTTGTAGTATAAAAGAAAACACACTGAATGCCCACAAGCATGGCTCTCAGTTTCTGTTGGAAAGAAATAAGCAGAAACTCAGTCAGTACTTAAAGAGATCTAGTAGTTGAATTGGCAGGTAGCACCAAGGGCATACTTTTTACTATGAGCTTCCCTGATAATTACACGTATATTTCTTTTAAATTACAGCTGTTACAGACTAAAAAAAAAAGTTGATATATCCCAGATTGTTATATTCCAGAATCTTAGTAAAACGCCAGTTAGGTAGGAGATACTCAATAAATGTTCACTGAACTAAACTGAAGTTCCCGGGTTAAGAATACCATTCAGCTTAGGACCTGAAGGTGCAGGAATAAATTACTTTGTGTAATTTCCATCACAAAAATTAGATACACTGTGAAGCCTGCCCCCTTCCAACCTACTGAAGGCTGAAAAGGTATCATACACAGTAATAAGGACTGCATGCTTCTTGCAATATTTAAATATCATAGCCTTTTAACAGCTATTAAAAAACTAAAATATCTAGTAAATAAAATGAGTAAAAGCAAGTCATCTGCTTATGCAATTAGGATATTAAATGTGTATTTTATTTAGAATCTATCTAATAGCCTTTAAGATATTATACTACATCTAAAGTGACCTTTGAGAAAAGATTAAAATAGGACGGGTGTATTCACTAACGTCTCTGTATGGAGATCTCTGTCTCTGGAGAGTTCAATGGGGCCAAGTGGCACTGAAGCCCTTTCCTAGAACCATGGATTTTAAGGAAAGTGACCTAGCAATTCTTAGACTATATGCTTATAACCAGTCTTTAACAAACAGTTCAAGAATTTAAAATTGCATTTAGATACGTTTAAACAGTATACGAAAACATACCTCTTTTGTTCCTTTAAGATCCAACCCTTCATGCCAATCAGGTCCCAAGGCACTGCCTGTATTACCAGCATTAGCTTTGGTTTGTGCTTCCTTTTTCCTTCCTGAAGGGATAAACTCAATTCAAAATCCAAATGATATAAAAACTGCCAGGCAGAGAATTACGTTTTTGTTCAGACGTTTTTAGGCAATGTAATAATTTTCACACATGCATTCATACAGCAGGACTAAACTTATCTATATTAATCATTTTAATCATAATTTTAATATTTTGTGATGTAGAGCTATAAAATGGGTAATCTTTCAATCGAGTGTTGTGTATAAACACTCAAAAGTGTTTTATGGATGTTATATACACTGGTTAATATGAAAGGTAAGAAAATTAGACATCAAATTTTGAAAATTTTGTCAATTTTTAGTACCCCCAAAACTTACAAAATTCTTGCTCAATTTTATAAGCCAAAAGTTAAAAAAAATAAAAAAGCTCTTTTAAACTAAAAAAACTGCATTTGTTTTTAAACTCACTGCATTTTTAATAAAATTACCTTAGGTATTGTCCAACTGGAGCATCTGTCCGCAAAGATGCAGATGGGCTGGTTTACTTAATTTACTTTAAATTGCCAGTTTTAGTTATACATATTTTTCATATAAAATACATCATACACATATATAAATATATTTATCTTATAAATATTTTATACATATATATAAATAAAATCTTAAACATCACATAAGGAAATAGAAATAAATATCTATATTCCTATCCCCAAATAAAATATTTTTGCTAAATTTTCTTATAGCCTTTTTCTATATGGTTAAAAAGATACAGTTTCATCCGTGAATGAATGAGCTAGATGCTATATTTACCTTCAGTTGTATATCTTGTTCTTTTTTGTGCAATTTTAGCCTCTGGTTTTTCAGCAATGAGCTTTGAAGTCAAGAATTCAGCCGCTCCTGCATCGAAGAAAGTATTCCCAATAGCTTTATCTTTAATGGCCCAAATCACTTCACAGCCTTCAATTTCATACCTAAAGGAATATGAAAGTTAGTTGGAAGAAAAACTCTTTGTATCTACAAATAACAGTTATCTCTTAAGGCAAATGTAAATAAACTATTTTAAGGCAAACTGAGAAAGAATGATTATAAAGAGGAATGTAACACTCTTTCAGGATAATACGTGCTAAGTAGAATAAATAATACAAGAAATGTAACCAGTTTACTGAAAAAACATATGTGACAAATATATGTACTGAATATCAGGTAAAATTTCATTGCACTGAACATCACTTCAAAGTGTTCAATTTCTACAGGATAGTTATATGAATGTCCGCCAGGGTTCCCAGGAGTGAGCAGTGCCTTGCTTATTACCTAGTTATAGAGTAATCAGTAATGAACAGATAGATGTTATACGTGTTATATAGCTACAATATTGAGAACAGTTGACTTCTTTGCTAACAAATATTTTATGTATTCAAAGCACATTATGGAAGGACACAGAAAAAGGAGCAAATGAGAGAGAGAAACTAAAATCTTAACTTTGTTATAACAGAATAATTACCCTGCAGTGAATTCCCTTCACCTCAGAAATTTCCAAGCCATCTAGCCAAAGAAAGATCCAGTTCACAGAAAAATGAAGGATCTTAGAGGAAGAAAGGAATGGCCAAGGAAGCCACCTTCCATTACCGTTCAGGAGGTAGCCAGAGCTCCTGCAGTTTTATCTCTAGGTTTGGACACGGAGAACGTAATTTTCTTAATATTCATTCCACAAGGTCCCTGAAGTTCATTATAATCTATCTGCTATTACTACTTATTTTGGTACAAATGAATTGGGACAATATATACACACAGTATATATGGTCATCCTAACTACACTAGGATTTTATTTGAAATTACAATGGTAATAAGAGTGTATTAGTGTTATTAATTTTTAACATTGATTTATGGTAAAAAGTACTACCATCTTTTTATCTCAGACTGATGTAAGTTAGGTTATATGACTTTTCGAGGCTGATCAATAAGCAGGTGATAAAAGAAAGAAGGTTTAGTACATCTGACTTCAGATCACCTGATGTTCATGCTTTCTGGCATATGGTAAAGGAGTCCCTTGCTTTCTCCAATGGGCCTTTATTTTTCCTCCTCTCCTATGCCAGCAAAGAGTATTTATAGTTACTAAATGTCAGATTATCTGGAGAACATTTTATCTTAACACTGCTCAGGTCATACAGCATTGCTGATGAGCAGAAAGCAGAACACACATACATTTGGTGATAAATTTTATATGTCAATTTACATATAGGCACACAGTTACCATGAAATGATTTCCTTAATTTTTATAAACTAGAAATTTCTGTGATTACCATTTTTTTTGTATTTTAAACACAAACATAACACATATCAGAATAGCTTAAAATACTGATGCTAGACCAGCGAGCCGTATTTACTGTAAGTAGTCACCACAAGTGACTCCTGGGTGTGCCATACCTCACGAGACACCCTCTAATCCTCTTACCCTATGAACTTGTCCTCAGAAAGGTGCGTAAGCATGAAGGTATCATCACCCATAGGGGAAATACTGCTTTCATTTTTAAAACCACTCTTAAAAAACAGAAGTATTAAATTTTGTGAAATTATGAAAAACTATGTTTGAAAAAGAAAGGATTAACCTACATTTGGAAAGAAGAGATAATAACTGAAATAAAAGTATACTGAAGAAAATCAACATTAGCCTCAGTGGGACACGGGGGCTATTAAAAAGCAGAAAGAGTCTGGATATGTCATTTTTCATCAAGAGAAGACAAAGGCCTAATCATTCAGTAAACCTAAACCGAGAGAATAACACTATATGGGAGCTTTCTTAAACTACCAGAGTTTACTGAATATAAAATTATGTGTTTTATATCCAAGTATGTGGTCTTTAATCTCCGACCTAAAGAAAGTGAGGAATAGGATTAAATGTTGTGAAACTGAACATTTTTGAATGAGAAAGCTTTTCAATGTGAATGGTAATAATTATAGTATTAAGTTATACTTTTGGTGATAACTGATGGAGAAAATCTGTCAGGCGTACATAGGATTTGAAGCCCCTCTTACAATAAATGTATGCCTCCCTCCTCTTGGCCCAGTTTGGTCTTGACTCCCTAGTTTTTTCTCTGCATTTTTCCATACAATGCCTCAAACTTCATCATTAAAACAATGACTGCCACACCTAGTACTCAGGCAATCCAACAACTCTTACAGGTTTCCACTGGGATTCACCATCCTCTAAAAAGGAGGGGCAAAAACCTAGTCTCAGAGTTGGAATGAATGAAAGTGAGAAAAGACAGGGCTTTGGCAGATTGCTTATTTTGATATAAATTTGTCCTCTTTGTAGTCAGACCCAACTTTCTGGCCTGAAAAATATCTAGACTATTCCATGTCAGCCATCTGCTGAAAGATAAAATCACAAAGAAAGTGAATCAATGCTCTGTAGACCACAGCAGGTCCTCAGTGTTTTCCAAACTTGAAGTATCATCCTAAGATGACAGCATTTCACATTAAGGTGTTCACAATCCCCAACTTCCAAAAACCAAGAGCTAGGAGTACCACATACCCTGAAATAGAACTCACAAACACTTTGCATTTCATCGGCCAGACAGGTACCACACATGAGTGAAGCAGGATGGGTATAAGCAATAAAAAGTCGCGGGGACTATCACCAGAAACCTCTAAAGGTGTACACGTTTTCAGTTGTTTTTCAGTACAGTACGTGCTTATAAGAACAAATGTATGGGTCAAATCTAGACAGTCATCAGTGTCAGACCCTTTGAGACCTAAAGCATTCCCGAAATTCCTATGTTTTATAAGGTCAATTTTGCAACTATGAATTCCATGAAAGCTAAAAAAATAAAGTGGACTTTTCCCCTTGAAAATGTATGAAAAACAATTATATTTATCTTTGATTTTAGGATAACAAGATGCCTTCTAGTCTGTCAATTAATCACATGAATCACAGAGCAATTCTTACATAATATTCAAATACAGGTACTTACACTAATTCAAGTGCAATACCACCATTTCCTATGATCATTATTCTCTTAGCTTTTGTAAGCTGTTTCTGAAATTCCTGTATCAAAAAGAAAATGAAAAGAGTGTTTTGTAATAGTGGGTAATGCCTGACGCAACAGGCTTCACTGATAATAAACCTCACTTTCCCACTCTGCCAGGACACACCATCCCAATTAATATAATAAATGCTCCCTCCATGTTTCACCCCAAACTGCCTTTATAGCAAGGCCTCTTCCTGCCTTTCCTTGCCTTTTATGTCACTACATTCAGAATTGCAGCAAGAGCCTGTCTTTAGTTTACCACGTTCCCAACTATTTGACCAAATCAGTTACCAACATGACATTGATCTAGACCCTGGAAACAGGATTCTTCCTTTCCTTCTAGTCCCTCAATTGACACTTTCCTTGCAGTTACTCAGCACTTGGAACTTGCAGGAACGAGAAGCACAGCAGCACAGTGGTTAAGGGCACAGATCTAAAGTCCCTGGCTCTAGCAGGTACACCAGGTGACCTTGGGCAAACTGCTTAACCTCTCTGCACCTCAGGTTCCCCAGCTATAAAATGGAAATAACAGGTGAGTATATCTCAAGGTCTCTATAAGTATTAAGATGATAGAGATAAAGCTGTTGGGCGTAGGAAGCACATAATGTCTAATATTTATTTTAAAATGTTATTACGTTATAAGACAGCGAATTGATGCCTCCACCTCCCATCCCTCCCTCCCTTCCCCCCTCCCCCCAAAAAGGATCACAATGAACTTGGAGAGAAAAAAAAATACCAGGAGTCATTCTTATGGTACTTTCTAAAGTAGAGACTAGTCCCATTGCTTCAGATGACATCTGAATAGCTAAATTCCACCTCCTACTATGTCAGGTCACCATTTCTATTAATGGACCCCAAAACTTATTGTAATGTACAATACACAACCACTGAATTGACTTCTTTAAATTTTACAAGAAAAAACCTGAAGTTAATTCGACTTTGTCCTTCACTGAACACAGTAGGTAAAGACCTGTAAAGAGCAGTGGACAGGGAGATGAATGTCACGAGTTTAGATTATGCTTCTGATAATAACTACTTTAGTATAGCTGAATTTCTTAGTCTCTCCATCTCAGCTGCCTCTTTGTAGAGTGGGAGTAATGACTGTCACACAGGATTATCTTGAGGATTCAGTGAATTCATATGTGTAGAGGGCCTCGCTGTAACACAGTTATGAACTCAATCTTTGATAATATGAACCTAAAGTGTTTACAAGAACATAATCCAGTTCTTCTAGTATTGTCTAAATTCCTAATTATTTAAGAAGAAAATACTATCAATTTTCAAGACTATAAAATCTTATCATGTAAATGTACAACTACCACTTCATGGGACAGAACAACAACAATGAGCTTGAGGTAAGACAATAGTATTGTGACTAGAAAACAAGAAGGTTTTTGGCAGTAAGGGTCAATGAACCCTGAAATAAATTACCAAAAGAAGTTGTACAAGGTTCTGAAGATAGAATTTCACCTTACTGGGATAGTTTATCACTGTTCTTGAGCAGAACAACAAACAAGTGTCTTTTTCAGTTCTAGGATTCTGTCATGATTCTGTATGACAAAGATCTTCTGAATACTAACTAATTTCTTTGCTGAGAAGTAAATTTTGGACATGCTTTATCTTTTGAGAAAAAGATCATTACGTCATTTAGGATGCAAATCACATACTCCTGATCAGAGTAAAATAATGAATGTGTATGCAATGTAAGTTGTAACCTTCAGCATAGACATTATTTCTGGGATATCACATAATGGAACGAACATGAATTAAAAAACAAGATAAACTATCCACTAAAACTAAACTCAAATTGGCAGTAATAAAACATTGTAACTACTTTCTGGTTTATGAGTCATGAAACCTTTCTTCTGCTGCTACAGTTTAGGAATTGACATTATAAGTGGAACACTTTGATTCCAATGTAGAAAACGTCTAAGAAACCTTCATGTTTCTTCCCCATGACCCAGTGTCAAAATGTTACCTGAGCACTGTCTGTATCACGGATTCCTAACACATAAGGATTTCCTTCACATATCAACTTTGGTTTAGCTCCAGCACACAAGCAGAGCTTCTTATAAATATTCTGATTGCCATCTTCAGTTAAAATGCACTGTAAAACCATAGAGCAACAAAGAGGAGAGGGGGAACATTTATACATAGGTACAACTGCACTTTAAACATTCAATAAGACAAAAGCAAAAAATATATTAAGGTTGCCTGTTGGTGGCACTCAATACTTTGTTACAGCAATGACAAAGCTAACTAAGCTTTGTTAGAGAATGCATTCTCTAATCCGGTGATTCTTAATCACTTTAGAAGCATGAACCATTTAAAAAATCTGATGAAAATGAGTCCTTCTCCCGTGGGAAAAAAGGTACATTCCCACAAAATTTTGGATAAAACCAAGGGAATCTCATGTTTGGAAAGGTATGTTGACCTTAGATTAGAAAGGAAACATTGAGAAAATTTCAAATTGAGCATGCTGATGAACGTTTCCTTGATGAACATTCTGCTCTCAATGAGAAGATACTGTAAGAAGATCTAGTGATTCTAATCATATCAGACCTTAATGGCTGTTATGGGTACAGGGGAGTAGTGAATGGTAGAAGAGGTCACAATACATCTTCTTAATCTGAAAAATCAGAAGTGCTAAAAAACAGTATTTATATTCTTAAGTACAAATAACAATCACTTTACCAGCAAACTTCATGCTGTTTGGGGATTATATTTTCATATAAGTGAAAAACATGTTAACCTTAAATCCTAGCATGTACTGGCTTTAAAGTAAATTTATATTAATTTTGAATTAATGAATTTAGATGAATCTAAAAATACATATCAGAGATCCATTGTTTTTGTTCCTTAATATTGAATGAATATCTACACAAAAGTAGAAGCATTTAGAAAGCAGGTATACATAAGCATATGCTACTATGAGAGATGTCAGACTTTGCTGGAATGGTTTCGGAGGTTAACCTTGTGCCATGTGTCTGATTTATAAAACTTGCCAAATAGCATTTACATACCCACTGAAATATTTGTTACCCATTCTAACTCTTCAGCTACATAACAAATACATAAAACCAATAAACCAACACAGTATAATCATACAGAAATGTTACACAAGTCTTCCTTTAGATAATCTGGTTAGAATTTTAACTAATAGAAGTTAGTTATAAGCACTGACCAAATTTAAAAAATTATTTGCATTTAGCTACTATAAAAGAAACACAAAAACTTTTCATTGGCTACTGTTAAATTTTTGGAAGTAGAGACGAAGGTAAAACACATCATTTCTAATTCACTAAAGAATACAAAGGATGGATGACAGAATGCAGACATGTATGTTATGTAGGACACTTTTCAAATGAAACGTGTGGCACTCTGATTCACTCAAATGCCCTAATATATAAATTCCCTCACAATTCATCAGTGAGCAGATTCACTGACATGGGTGTTTTATGGAACAAGTACTACCATTACAAGTATTAGGAAATGACTGCGGTGTTTGGATTCAGATTTGCAATATTTTTCTGATAAAACTCGGTACTTTTTCTTACTTCTTTTTTTCCTGTCAAGTTATTTGTTTCAAATGTGACATGTATGCTTTCTCCCTAAGGGAAAACTCAGATGTTAGCTGCTTTAGAGAAACAACTACAAACCCTACTTCCTATCTTGCCTAAAGCTCATCTGAAGGTACTGTTAATCATGTGACACTGAGACTTCCTGACATCTGAGACTGAGGTACTGCCTTTCCTGAGACTGTCTTAGTTTGGGCCTTATATCATTTTGGACTATTACAACCACCTTCTAATTTAGTTGTTGGCTACTGGCCACCTGCTCTATCCCAGTTCATCCTTGACACTGCTGTCAGATCCATCTTCCTAAAAGTATATTTTAGCATCCCTGGCTCCACTTAGAATCTCTTTACTATTTTTTCCACTGATTATAAAATAAACTCAATATTAACATGACATAAAAAGCTCTTCACAATCTTATTTACTTATTTCTCTGGGCTAGTCGGCCAATCTCCTTTACTTATCCACACCCCAACCCCTTTGACAGTCTCACTCTTCCACATGCCCCTTTCCTTTCTCTGGGTCTCTGAACCCGTAACGTAATCTCTTCTTCCTGGAATGTCCTTCTCCACCTGGAGAACTCAATTCACCCATCTTTAAAACATAGCTCAAATATTACTCAATCTGGGAGTCTTTCTGAATACCTACCATCAGAGCTTTGATAATATTTCAACAACTGTTTTCTTCTATGGGCATACATTAAACGTACACATGGCTGTACTCCCTATGACATTGACAGCTACCGGGAGTAGGTTCTTGCTATCACTGCTACTGTATCCCAGTACTTAACACAGTGCCCAAAACACAGTGAACACTATATAAATGTTAATGCTAATTTAAAATGTAAAACCTAAAATGCCAGGCTAAGCTAATTATATGACCCAATAAACTCACAAAAAGTGTAAGTTTTTGTAATACTAATAGAAATCAATGTCACTGAAATTTATATGCTAGAGACTTGGGAGGTGGTGGAACAGGTGGGGGTCAAAGGAAGGCAGGCAAAACCTCACCAAGATTTAACAATGGCAAATGTCATTAAGAAAAAACCCCTCTTACATGTTCTTTGCTGTTCAGTTGCTTTACTCCAGATTCTATAACCTTAATGTTGGGAAAGCGATTTTCTAACATGGTATTTGGTTGTTCTTCAACATCAAATTCTTCCAACACTTTAGAAACCTGTATTAGATAAAAGAAATAAAAATGTATACTTAAAAATTTTTTTCCTTTCAAGAATTAAAAAAAAAACCCTTTCATTTCTTTTTATACACTATTTATTTCATATTCATAAAACAAGAAAGTCTGCCAACTGCACTATATACAGTGAAAAGAGGGCCAGACTCTGCATTTTCAGACCTAAATTCAAATACTAGTCCTACCACTCTTGGTCAACTCAGAAAGTCACTGAGCCTCAGCTTCCTGGCCTGGAAAATTAGGGCTAACACTACTTATTTCTGTATAGTGTAATCAAACAGCTTATCTATTTCTTTATCCTTGTAGCTCTCTCTCTTCATTTACTAGCTAACCTTATTGTGATCTAGTCTTGGGACTCTTCTTTCCTCTTCTCCAAAATCATCAGCATCCTCTTGGACTCACTTTCCATCCTATCCCACTAAGACTCCATTGTGGATCATTTCCTTCGAATGATGTGCCATGGATTTGGGGAAGGATTTTCCCCAAATCCTTCCTTGCTCTCTTATCCTTAACCATTAATTACCCTGAAAATGCCCAAGCACAGACCAAATTACTTGCTTTCTCTAGTCCTATACCCAGTCTGCTATAGAAGTACCACACACCTTTCAGACTGGTATTTGGCCTTAAACACTGCATGGAAATGCTACTGCATGGCTATAGCAGTTCTCAAACATTTTAGTCTCAAGACCCCTTCACACCCTTACCAATGATTGAGGACCCCGATGAGCTTTTGTTGAGTTACACCTAGCAATATTTGCTGCATTAGCAATTAAAACTGAGAAATTTACGTATTTCTTAATTCACTTAAAAGTAACAACAATAAAAACATGTTACGCTGATATAACATACCGTTAATGAAAAATATTTTTTTCTAAAACAAAACAAATTAAGTGAGAAGAACAGCCCTGTTTTACATTTTTGCAAATTTGCTTAGTATCTGGCTTAATAGAAGATAGCTGCATATCTGCTTCTGCATTCAAACTGCTTCTACCTTTAAACCACTGCAACGTTGTTTTGGTTGAAGTATCAATACATGAAGAGAGTTCAGTCTCACACAGATATGCAGCCCTTTCAGATAATTGTACATTCTTCTTGATGCCACACTAAAACTCAACAAGTGATGGTTTCTTAAAGATAGATGAAATGTAGAATTTGAAACCGTATCAAGAACTTTTCATACTGTGACTGTGAAATCCATTAGTTTATCCTGCACTTTGAGTGGATCCTGGAACATCACACATCAGTCGTTTGGACAATACTGGTTCATTAAGTTAACAGAGATCTTCCAAATACTGACACATTTCATATGAATAAATATAAAAAAACACATTCATTATTATCAACAATTTCATGAGAAAAGTCTAAGTACTCTAAGGCTCACAGTGAAGAACGAGTTTTCCAAAAATCTAATTTTTGCTTGAAAGCTCTAGTTTTGTCATAATGGCAACAAGTACCATCAGTTGTTTTCTTAAAGTGACAGGCTCACTTCATTCATTTTCCAAACATGAATAGCCAGTTTGTCAGCTGTTCTTTCAAGTGAAATTGATGTTCCATGAAAACAGTAGCTAGTTCATCTTCAACTCAGCAATCGCACAACTGCTTTTCCTTGAGACAACGTTGTACTCGTTGTATGCCGAAGAGCTTTATGCATACGTCGCATTGCATCATACAGAATATCAAAAAGATGTGTACTCAGGAGTCAAGATTTAATAAAACTAACATGTTTTTTTACTGGCTTTTATTTTTTTCACTAACTGTGTGGCAGTGAAGAACAAAATGGCTACCAATTTAAGTAGCCACCACTGCTTTTATACCATCAGTGCAAATGTCAACATAGTGAGAAGAGCAATAACATCTTAGTAACATATTCCATTCTGTCAGTGACTTTTTCAAACTATCACCAGTCTAATATTCCCTGAACTTACTCTATCCTCTTTATTCTCAGTAAATCACCTTACTTGTAGGCACGAAGAGACCACTAAGAACTCTGACTACTTCTTTCCCACTATCTAGACATTTCTTTGCTAGTGTCCACCTTCCCTGACCCACTCCCACTATTTCAGAGTCAATCCATTGCTCTGTGCTCCATATCCCATCGCCTCTCACCTCCTCAGGACTCCTTCCTTGTTATATATTCCTTGCTCTCCTTCATCTTCAGGCTTCCCCACTGGTTTCTTAATCTCAACAGGTGAACAGGTTCAAGTGTTTCCCACCGTAAAAGAATAAAACTCAACTTAACGCTAGACCTTATGTCCTCTTTTTGCTGCCACTCTATCTTTTCTACCTTTGCAGCCAAATTTTTCAAGAGAGAAAAGTTTATGCTAACCGTCACTTTAGAATTTCCTTCCATTAATTTCTCAAAACAGTATAAACTGTCTCAAAGTCACCAATGATCTATACTAGAAATAGCTACTTTAGAGCCATCATCTTACCTGACCATTCCACAGGATCTGACACAACTGACCACTCCTCTTAGTTGAAACTTTTGCCTTCCTTGGCTTTAGGGTTACTGCTCTTTCACAGTTTTCCTCTTAGATCTAAGCCTAAGAAGAAGGATGGCCATTTTTAAGTTCTCCTTTCTCTCTGACCTCCGCTTAGTGTTCCAAGGACACCACCACTGGGCCCATCTTCTTCTCCCGGCATGTGTCCTTCCTGGGAGAGTGCAAGCCAGGCCTGTATCAGCTGACACTGAGACAATGGTGAATACTAAATTACTGTCTCCAGCCCAGTCTTTTCACTCGCTCTAAATGCTCCAGCAGTTTGGCATATCTACATTTAGATAACGTGCAATTTCGCATCATGGCACACAAGCCCGTCACCATCTGGCCCCTGCCTACTGGTTCAGACTCGCACTCCACACGCCAGCAGTGAACTGGTCCCTGTTGGGGCATGTTTCATAGCTACACATTTTCATGACCTCGGCACAGGCCTACCTCCACTCGCGCTCTTACAAACACTGTAAAACCATTTTCAAGTCTCAGTTTCAATGCAACTTCCAATGTAAAGGCTTCCTTGATTCGCAAAGGCAGGCTTCGGCACTCCTTTACAATGTTTTCTATGTATAAAAATAAATATGTATGTATTGGAATATTACCTCAGTTTTTTTGCCTCTATCAGGATAATGATCATATTGTATGACGACTATTTCTTGCATATCTGTTGTCCCAGTAGAAAGTAATCATTCTGAGAAATTGACCATGAGGGCCCTACAGCCAAAGTGCCTAGTTTCAAAACCTGACTTTATGCACCTCAGAAATTTACCTAACCTCACTGTGACCCATTTACCTCACCTGTAACATGGGGATAATATAACGACCTACTTCACAGGGTTAAGAATTAAATACATTAATATATTTAAAACATTTAGAAGTATAGCATAATAAGTACTCCATAAATGTGAATTATTATTATTATTAATCCTTTTTCTCCTTTAAAAATTACACAAGTCATGAACATGTGCTCTTTTTAACACTAAACAAATAAACAATACATAATAAAGATTAAATATTAAAATTTATAAAAAAGATTATAAAAAATTATAAATTATAAAAAAAGATTAAATATTAAAATCCTTCTTTACTGCTCTTTAAATCTCACTTTCCCCTTACCCCAGGGATAACCACTAATGACTTTTTGACGTATGTTCTATACTTTTAATCTCTATAGCCTGGGTGCCTAGCACACTGGTTGGTAAATAATCTAGGTGCTCAATAAATGATAACAAGAATGCAATTTCTGACTTCTAAACACTAAGAATAACTGACATTTGCAATATTTATTTTAATTCACTTTCACATAGATTAGTACATCTTAAGTTCACAATCTTGTTAAGCAAGGAAGATATTATCCTAATGATGCAACTCAGGTCCAGAGATTTGCCAAGGTTACATAGCCAGTAAATAAGAGTTAGGCCTAGAACCCAAGTTCTTTTCCTTCTACTGTACAACACTTAAAAAAAAAAAAGATTGGCAAAAACTAAACTCGGGTCTTACAGCTCTGGGATCATTACACCAAATTAAGTCTTCTGTAAAGACATTAGAAGACTCAGCTATATATCTCTCTATCAATGTATGTACTCTTAGCCGTAATTGAATATATACTTTTTGCTTTTAGAAATTAAGAGCCATAATTTGTTCTCTGGTTCTCCCAATCCCATAGTTCTTTTGGCTGTACCAAAGGTTCTAAGATATCTTACATATCTCTAGGCAGGTTATAAAGAGCAACATATGGCACTAAATTACCCTTGGTCTTAGGGGCTTATGTAAATCTTAGGGGTTTATATATGAGAATGGGGTAGGTTAACTGTATATTGATCTCTTCCCTGGGAGACAATATATAAAGAACTTTTATAAAACATACTTCAAGATTGGAAAGGTGTGTTTGTGGGAGATGGGTAGGGAGAAGGTTGCTTTTCCTCTTTAACATCAAGTCTCTAACCTTTACATGAATAAATAATAAATCTTAGACAAAAGGCTGAAAGAAAAAAAAGATACAATCTATTATCAGAGTATTAAAAGGGAAAACTTCTAATGAATCAAAGACTATGTTAATAGTCTTCATTGCAGTGTGGGAAGAAAAGATTTATGTTTTTCATCTTTTTATTCATTTATTTTTTGCATAGGCATTATAATATTCACAATTGTAGCACTGTAGTACATGTATACAATTTATAAATATAATATTAAAATATGAGCTCAAAAGTTTTTAACAGGTGAGGTACAGGATCAGAAATGTTTGGAGACCACTTTTCTTTGATACTATGACCCAAATGTTCTCAGACTCCTATTATAATGTTATAAAGTGTGTAAAATAAACTCACAAACTACAAACTGTTCTGAGATGCTTATGACACATCTGAAACATTAATTATCTGCAAGTGTAAACTTGGCTCAAAAGCACTTTTCTTCTGACTCGTAAACACACAAACATATATGCACACACACATTTATAATAAAGATACACAAGTATATTTGCATAAAAATACACACGTATATGTGTGTAACATCTTTCCTCAAAAGATACATTTTCTGAAAAGTAATTCTGAGTGGGACAGAAAAGATGGGAGAGAAGAAGAGAAAACTAGAAATTCAGTACCATTTCAGGTGCTTTTGGTATTCAACCTGAACAATTTTAAACTTTGAGCTATGATTTTAAAATGAGTATCAAAAGAACATTTGTCATTTTAAACAATTAAAATACTACAATTACACTAACTGCTATTTGAGTGATTGTAGTTTTTAAAGAGTAATACTAAGAAAGTTATATAAAGGTTCTTACCTGCTTGAAATTTGTAACTGCTTTAATAACAGGAGAAGCTGTGATCAGGAGAATATCTTCTGATGGAAAGTGAATTGCCAACTTATTAAAAAAACAAGTAGGAAAAATATGATAAATAACTAAGCATTACTACATATGGCATGGTGGGGTGAGACAGGGATAATGCAATTTTAATAATGTTATTAACTTAGGAAACTAAAAACTCACTGTTCTTCCTCTAAAGGTCTTGGTCATATTTATGGGGTAGTGGTGAGTAATGTCCCCCTCTCATATTGTTAAAATGAAAAATACATTTACACTAAACTCAACAATTATCATGCAGAGGATGAGAAGAAACTATCTTCTTAATTAACAGTTAAACCAACTTCTATTTATTATAAAATAATAATTTCAATTGCCTTTAGTAGAATGAAATTAAGCAAAGCTTCAATAAAACATTTAAAAGCTTAGCACCTTTCCCAAGTACTTCTATAATATTTGACAATATTATCACTCTCTCCATCTTGCTTTCCTCTGTATATTCTGTAATTTATGTCCCCACTTTCTGTTTCCACTATTATGCTACTAAAATCACCTTGAAGTTAGCCTTCCAGTTTCATATTAACCAGCTTCCCCTGCTCCAAACACATTGTAACTAATCATCTTTCAAAGTTTTTCATTTGATATTACTACACTGCTCAAAATCATTTGACTACTTATATAAGTCTTTGTTAAATTCTTAGCACGATTTATAAAATCCTTTATGATCAGGTCTCTACCGCTTTCTGGCTTCATCTCTGGTCATCTTCCCCAAGCAGCAAAGCTTAAACCATACGCTTTAAGCTTTGCTGCTTCCAGATGGCGCCACGCTTTTCCACCTGAGATTACACTGTTGCCTCCCTTTGGAAAGTCTGTCTTTTCTTGTCTACTTGGTAAACTTTTTACTCATTCCTCTATATAGGCATAACTCAGAGATATTCTGGGTTCGGTTACAGACCACTGCAATAAAATGAATATCTCGATAAAGTGAGTTGCATGAAAATTTTGGTTTCCAAGTGCATATAAAAGTTATGTTTAGGGACTTCCCTGGTGGTGCAGTGGTTAAGAATCCGCCTGCCAATGCAGTGGACACGGGTTGGCCTGGTCCGGGAAGATCCCACATGCCACAAGCAACTAAGCACATACAACAGAACTACTGAGTCTGCGCTCTAGAGCCTGTGAGCCACAACTACTGAGCCCGCGTGCCTAGAGCCCATGCTCCGCAGCAAAGACAAGCCACTGCAATGAGAAGACCACGCACTGCAACACAGTGGCCCCCGCTCGCCGCAACTAGAGAAAGCCCGCATGCAGCAACGAAGACCCAACGCAGCCAAAAATAAATAAATAAAAGTTATGTTTACACTATAGTTGCCAATATTAAGTGTGCAAAAAAAAAATGTGTTCTTAAAAAATGTAATGCCTTAATTAAAAAATACTTTACTGCTAAAAAATGCTAACCATCCTCTGAACCTTCAGCGAGTGGTAATCTTTTTGCAATAGTAACATCAAAGATCATTGAGCACAGATCACCATAACAAATAGAATAATCATTTAAAAGTTTGAAATACTGTGAGAATTATCAAAATAGGGCACAGAGACACGAAGTGAACAAATGCTGTTGGAAAAATGGTGCCAGTAAGGCTTGCTAGAGAGGGTTGCCGCAAACCTTCAATTTGTAAACAATGCAATATAGTCGAAGTACAATAAATTGAAGGGCAATAAAATGAGGTATGCCTGTACTAAGACAAAAGGACAACTCCCTTAATAAAGGATACTTTTTTCCTAATCCACTCCTTACCAACTCCACAGGTACCCCTAAGGTAGTGAACACATCGATGAAATGACTGACTTACTTACTTTTACTTATTTATTTATTTACATGACTCACTAGGCTGTGAGTCTCTAAAAAGGAGGTACCATACTCTGTTTGTATTAGTCTGATCAGCCCTTAGTACAGTGCCTGGATTATAGGTGTTTACTCAGAGAATAAATGAAAACTACACATCCAAAGATTAAAAGTCAAGGGAAAATAACCTCTTCAATTTCTTATGACATCAGTGATGTCATAAGAATATTACATCTGTTTACTGTTTACCAACAGAATAATCCAGTCCCTTTTGGAATACATGTACATGTATATACGTGGTCTGATTATTCACTATAAATCAGAAAAGCATATCCTCACTGCATTTAATCCCTTGCCGGTTGTTTTTAAAAACATTACTAGAGATGATACCTCTTCTATCTTGGGAGTCCAAAGTATAGGAAACTTACGTAAGGGTTTCTTTACCATTCAGTTATGATGCACTAAGGACTTGGGCAGCCGTGCGGAAGCGGGATTCAATCAGCTAATTAAGAAAGGGGGTCGAATTTTCTGACCAAGAACTTACTAGTCGTAACCGCCCCCCTCCTCCCCATCGGCTTTGACATTACTAGGACCAGAGCCGGGTTCAGTCCGCTTTGCGTTTCCCCTAACAACTTGCTCGCCATCGCTCCTCCCTGAGGCGGAAGCGAAGCCTGCGAGGTACTAAGGACATCATCTGGGGCCACGACAAAGTCTCTAATATCTGGGAGCAAGAAGGAGTAAAAGGGGTAAAAGGAAGCGGCTAAAGAGCGACCTGGAAAAAAACTACGAAAGGCTGGCGGGGAAGGAGCCTCAAGCGCCACCGCCTCCGGGATGGAGGAGAGGCGGAGCCGCCTGCGCGCCCCCCTTACCTGCTCCGCACAGGTGACACCCGCGATGCCACCCCCGACCACCACGAACTTCCCCGCAGTCGTGGGCGAGCACGCCGCCTCCATGCTCTCGAACGCCCAGCGGTTTTAGGACTACAGTGCGGAAGCCGGAAAAGTTTACAGGCCGGGAGTGGGAGTGGCGGGGGGAGGCCCCTTTCGGCGCCTGCCCCTGAGAATCCGAGCTACGGGTGACCGGGAGCTCATACTTAGTCTCTTCGCGTATCGGCCGGGGCTACGTTTCCTAAAGCGCAGAGGCGGCTTGGCAATTCCGGGGTTTTGCGTTATTATCGCCACAGCTGAATGTATATTTTCCCACAAAAATTTGGTAAAGATAAGACAAAAACCAAAGTAAAGTAGATGGGTTGTCAAAAGAGGCTTGGCAGGTTGTCTAAAAACAGACCAGTGTTCCCACGGAGCAGACCGTTCTTAGAATAAATGAAGCTCTCACTGTTCGTTCCTGCGGGAAATTAAACACAGCCTCAGCTCTTAAACTCTTCCTGGTAGAAGGAACATAATCCTTCCCTACTCTTAACCTAGCAAGCTAAGATTTTATATTTTGAAAGCACATTCTTCATAGACACATTAATCAAGACAAAAGCAATACTACGATTGTTTTCTAAGAAGTTATTTACATTTACAATTTTGACCTCAGCAAAAATTTCCCATAGTATATAGACTTGCCATTTTGTCAAAATAAAAGAGCATTCTTCCCCAATTTTCAGTAAATAGCAGCATGTGAAAAGGCTGAATTAAATATTACCAATCTAATTTTTAAAAACTATTTTTACCATATTCATATTATTACAGTATTCACCATTTAATTGTTTTACTATTTACTATTACCTTTGCTGTCTCATATAATATTTCCCCTGAGGGTTGTATTATAAAATTAAGAAGGTACTATTTCTCTAAATGGCTCACTCAAAAACTGGCAGTTATCAATCCCCCTTTAATTCTTTAAAACTCTGGAAATAACCAGCCTATATAAATGAGAAAACCTAACACATCTAATTACAGATATTTACTGATAGCTCTAATAATTATTGAGTTTTGATTTACTAAGTTAAATAGTAGGCACTTTAATAAGTGATTCTAAGTCCAATTACTCTCTCAGGCAAGCAAGCAAAGCATTTCTAGCAAGAGGAAATTGGACTTTAAACCCATATAGATCTAGTCTTGTTTACTTCTCTTGCTCCTTTTTTTTCACACGATCTCCCTCATCTCACTGTGCTCTAGCTAGGTTGAACCACACTTGCAGCTTCCAGGATATGGCATATTCTTTAGTTTCTGAGCATTTGCACATAACTCTTTCTGTAATGCTCTTTCCCAGTAATTTTCCCTAGCTAAATCCTCACTGACCTTTGGTTTAAGTAGCCATCACCTCCCCTAAGAAGCTTTATCTAATGTCCTCCAAACTGAGCTGGGTACCTCTTGACTTAAAACACTTTATTTTACCTATTATAGGTCTGATTCCCCCTTGCCACACCCCAATCATAAACATCATCTCAGGGATTACTTGTCTCTCTTTGAATCTTCAATTATTTGTGAGTGTCCATGTAAATGTGCTGAATGAATTAGTAAGTGGGTGGAGCATGAGACTTCCCTGAAGTCCCTTAAAAATGTATTAGATCCTCTGGTATATTATGACAGCTATTTCCTCTTTGTGGAGGGCAAAGAGAAGAACAGACTGGAACTCAAGTTCCCAGAGGAAATGGAAAGAGACCAGATGTAGATGAGAGGGAGGGTGGCCCTGGGAAAGGAAGCAAAGCAGGGGGAGGCTCCTCTCTCAAAGGAGAAGGAATGGTGACTCTACATTTCTCCTTTTGAAAGCTGGCCTATGTCAGGGAAGGATAATGATAAGTCCTAGCTGCCTCCTTCACTGGCTTGAATATTTAACTTTTAGAGATTCTAATGGTTAAGGAAGAGCACTAAGAAAGAGCTAGCAATGCATCCCACTTTATAGTGTTGATTGATTTAAATAAAAATGCACTCTGGGTGTGGAATGGGTTAAATTAAGATAAGTTAAGATAAGTTAAATTAAGATATCTTAAATTAAGATAAGTTAAGATATAGGTACCTTTGGAACATGGATTCCTCAGGGAGGACAGGAATGGGTAGGGGTTGGAGAAGAGGTGACTTCAGAGAAAGCTGGTCTAGAAATGAGGGAGGCTTCGTGCCAAGGGGTAGGAGAGCAGCAGAGAAGCCAGAACGTCAGCTCCCTTTTAACTCTTTCTGGGATGCTTAGGAGTGAGCAGTACACCAACTTAGTGGTTGTTTTGGAGGAGTGAAAGAAAGACCAGTTTATCGCTAGATGTTCTGGTGTCCGCTTAAAGGTAGAAAAGAATAGTGGGCCCTGGAGTAGACCAGGACAACTTCACAGAGGAGGTAGGGTTTATACCGAACCTCAAAGGCCCAGAAGCATCTGGGTAGGTTGAAAGGAACGATCTGGCAACCCAAGTGGGAAATATCTCGAGTACCAAAATGTTCATGGCTGAAGTGAGCATGGGAAATATAGGAGATGGTAAAAAGAAAGGGAAAAACAGTGGTTGGGGAGTCCAGGATTCATCTGGAAAAACTGAAGGAGATAAAACACTCTTTATCTCACTTCTACTTCCTTAACTTTTCTTAAAGGTCATCTCTAACTTATAAAGTATTAAGTAAAAACCTAGCTTCCCATTCTTCACCATGCTGATTCCAAAAAAATGTCTAAAATAAGAGGGTTTAGATTAATTTATTGAGCTGACTGATTGAAAACTGGGTAAGGACAATGAAATTTCATGCAATAGTTAATGATTAACGGCTTTTGAATCAGATGACCTAGGATCAAATATGGCTCTAGCATTTTCTTAATCATGGGATCTTTAGTGAGTTACTTCTCCACCTGAGCCTTAGCTTCCTTGTTGGCAAAGTGGGTGTAAGATCTACTTTGTAGCAGGTGTGGAGAAAAGGGAAGCCTCCTACACTGTTGGTGGGAATGTAAGTTGGTACAGCCACTATGGAGAACAGTATGGAGGTTCCTCAGAAAACTAAAACTAGAATTATCATATGATCCAGCAATCCCAGTCCTAAGCATGTACCTGGACAAAACTAAATTCAAAAGATACATGCACCCCTGTGTTCATAGCAGCACTGTTCACAGTAGCCAAGACATGGAAACAACCTAAATGTCCATTGATAGATGAATGGATAAAGAAGATGTGGCACATACATACAAAGGACTATTACTCAGCCATAAGAAAGGACAAAATAATGCCATTTGCAGCAACATGGATGGACCTAGAGGTTATCACACTAAGTGAAGCAAGTCAGAAAGAGAAAGACAAATACCGTATGATATCACTTATATGTGGAATCTAAAATATGGCACAAATGAACCTGTGTACAAAATAGAAACAGACTCACAGCCATAGAGAATAGACTTGTGTAGCCAAGGGGGAGGGGAGGATGGAGAGGGATGGACTTGGAATTTGGGGTTGGTAGATGCAAACTATTACATTTTGAATGGATAAACAACAAGGTCCTACTGTATAGCACAGGGAACTATATCCAGTCTTCTGGGGTAAACGATAATGGAAAAGAATATTAAAAAGAGAATGTATATATGTATAAAACTGAGTCACTTTGCTGTACAGCAGAGATTGGAACAATATTGTAAATCAACTATAATTAAAAAATAGATAAAAGATCTACTTTGTAGAGTTGTTTTTAGGTACAGATGAGATAACATATTTCAACTTTCTAGCACAGTAGGTGCCGCGGTAGGATCAATGGTTAAGTTGTCTGCCCTTAGGAGGTTGAACGGTCTATATCTCTGCTCAAAAGATTTTATCGACATTCTTAACTTCAATGACATTAAAATGCTTTTAACTTTCAAATGTCTATCTCTCATATCATTACACTGAATCTTCAAACCTGAAATTTCTAAAGCTTCCTGGATATCTGCTCAAGGTTACCCCAGTGTCCTCAAATTCAGCATGAATCTAAACTGGATTCATCTTCTTCTCAGGATCTTTTCTTTGTTTTTGTTTTATTGAAAAAGCTGAACTTTCTAGGGAACAAGCAAAGTCTTCTTTCCCACCACCTTTCCTGTGAACATATTTTTCTTATCCTCTAAATTAAATCCTTGTCAGACCTCAGAGTTTTTCTGATCATTCTTGGGTGATTAAAAAGTCCAGTGCTGGGCTTCCCTGGTGGCGCAGTGGTTGAGAGTTCGCCTGCCGATGCAGGGGACACGGGTTCGTGCCCCGGTCCGGGAAGACCCCACATGCCGCGGAGCGGCTGGGCCCGTGAGCCATGGCCGCTGAGCCTGCGCGTCCGGAGCCTGTGCTCTGCAACGGGAGAGGCCACAGCTGTGAGAGGCCCGCGTACCGCAAAAAAAAAAAAAAAAAGTCCAGTGCTGCTTAGTAACAAAACTCCAGACTCATCGAGTTAAAGTTTCACCTAACTGCAGGCAGTCAAGGTTGGTTTCTTTTTGCTTTCTTGTCCCAGCTCTTCTCCCATCTAATAGCTGATGTTTTAAGCTGCTTTAAAATTGGAAGGTGGGCAAAGAGTGAGGGGAAGAAAGCTCTTACCTCACTGTACAGCCATGAATCAGTGGTGTGCTAGAACCACTGTCCTGTGAGAGCTGATCGTTAAAATTTCAGGAATTGTATAAATTGATTGTTAACGCAACCACTGTTAAATATTAAATTATATAAACATATAATTAACTAAACTGTATTAAAATAAAGGTAATAAATACTCAAAACTCATTTCCTAATTATTTTACCATTATCTACTCTTGAGGTTATTCACATCTATTTTATCCGTGTGGTGAAAATATCATACAATGTTGTACTTTCTTCCCAATGCCTCATTCAGTGATGTCACGCTGATTGCTTGAAATCGGTCATGATGGGTGTATTTACACCACGGAAAACTGAAAATGATGCAAATCAGGGATTGTTTTGCTGTATTGCCTAGACTTCAGAAAGTGATGGAGGAAGTATTAATAATGCAATTAAATGAAAATTGTGTTGTGTGTTATTTTTGTGGCACATTGTGAATAGCACAAAAAAATCGAGGAAGTATTATTTCAGCGTTCAAAAGCGATTCAGCAAAGACATTACAGTTGTCATAGATAAACAAGTGAAGTTTGACCTATGTCTTTGTTGTTCAGTTTCATGTGACCAGTTACCTTAGATGGAAATATCAACCGACATTCAAATTACACTCATTAGTCAATGGGCATTATAATTTGACTTGGGAACAAGAATTCTGCAAAATCTATGAAAGTGTTAGAGAATCAGTTGGCTATATGGAATTTACAATAGAGAGTATTGCATATTTATTATTAAAATTTAAAATAAGCGCTATACATCTTTATATCAGTAAAACTTGCTTTATATATATGTACTTTTTCAGATACGTATTTATATGTGTGTGTGTATTTTTTTCCAGCCAGTTGTTAAACATTTACCAGCACACTGCTGGCCACTGATGCCCTGCTGGTGTGACTGATAAATGCTGATTCTTGGACAATGAGAACAGACTGGTGGTTGCCGAGGGAGAGGGGGTTGGAGGAGGGATGGACTGGGAGTTTGGGGTTAGCAGAGGCAAACTATTACATATAGCATGGATAAACAACAAGGTCCTACTGTATAGGACAGGGAACTATATACAATATCCTATGATATACCATAATGGAAAAGAATATTAAAAAAAGAATGTATATATATGTATAACTGAATCACTTTGCTGGACAGCAGTAATTAACACAACATTGTAAATCAACTCTACTTCAATAAAACAAAATGAAACAAAATGCTGGTTCTTTCACTTTTCGAATGGGCATGCAGAGTCCCCCCCATCACTGGGGATCTTTCACCTGCAGTTTCTGGGTCAGCCCTTCTCCAGACTCAGTCCCTCTTGAGATGACATAGGGTTCACAATGGGCCCTTGGGAAACTCACTTATCCTTTTTTTTCCCCAGCAAACCCTGAAATTGCACACAAACCCATCACAACATCTCTCTTCTCTCTGCCGTCAGACCACATAGGTAGCCACACCTCCATGCCTTCAGCTAAATGCAGTGCCATTTCCTGTGTCCTCCAGACTCCAGGGGATACCTGTAGAACTCTCCAAATAGAAGTCTTCCTCACTTATGCTAGGCACAGGGACTGGAGGGTGAGGTGAATCCCCTTCCCTTCTCCTTAACTGTGTGCACTGTGAGTGCATTGGGGTCAGTGGGGGTAAGGGCAGAGGTTGTTTCCTACAGCATACCTACAACCCTCTTCAAAAGAATTCTTATTACAGCCTTCTAGTCATCAGAGCATTCTTTACATTCTCGTATATAGCCTCAAGGAATATGATGGGCTAATGCCGGCAATTTTTTCTTTTTAGCAGGTCCCTACTTTATAATCCTTAACATGGTCTAGTACCTTAAAGGCATTGGGATGTTTGGTACCTATTATATTGTCCTTAGCATTGGGAGCTGAATTAGCACCCCCCCCCCAATCACATTTAACTCCACGAGACACTGTTTTTGTTTTATAAATAGCAGAGTCATGCCATGTAGAAAACTGGAGGCATTTCTTACATTCTACCCCCTGACCCCCAAATTCTATATACCAAGTCCTACCAGCTCAGAAATGTTTCTGCTTCCTCATTTCAGTTTTGATTGTGACTGCTCTGTCTTAGGCCTTCTTCACCCACTGTTAGAACAGGCTCCTCATGGGTCTTTCTTCCTCCATTCTCTGCTTCTAATTTATCTTCCATGCTGCCATAAGTGATGCCTTACTAAAAGGGAAATGTGGTAGCTCTCCCTTCCCACCTCTTTTTCTTCTGGAACTTTTCCAGTTCCCTGAACACATCCAGATTTTCTTTTCTCTATTCCAGGTTGCAGAAATTATGTCTATAGTAGTTTATTACATTTAACAGTGTTTATCATGTTAGAGTTGAGTGTGCCCCTATTGGGCTCCTCTTTGAGGAAAGCGTATCTTTTTCTTTATTTCTTTTCTTTTCTTTTTTGGCTGCACAGCATGTAGCATCTTTGTTCCCCAACTCCCAACCAGGGATCGAACCCATGCCCCCTGCAGTGGAAGCACAGAGTCCTAACCACTGGACCACCAGGGACGTCCTGAAAGTGTACGATTTTTCTTGCCTGTGCCTCTAATCCCAGCACTTAGCATAGTGACCTAAGCAGCATATATTCAATAACCGTTTCTGGAGGTGTCCGAATTAGCACTGTAGGCCTGATCTTACAAAGACTGAGTTCTCATGGTATGGTTAGATCTACCACTGTGGAGTCTAACCTCACAGTGGATCACCGTTGTGAGGTATGAATTCGCCTTATGAAATATTCCTGTTCTTTCTTAAAGAGTTTGCTGCGATATTTCTAGATCAAGTGTTCTGGGTAGTTAGGTGTTATGGTCACCCCATGGTATCAGGATGGAACCTCTGCTCAAAATTCGGTTTGGATGTCAAGATCTGATGATCACACACACGTATATACAAACCATGAGTAAATGGAAAGGTTTATTACTCACATAATGAGGTTTCCTGAACTTTCTGGAGCAAGCTGGGCAGGCTCTCAAGCTGATCTTTCCTTGAGAGGCAAGGAAAGGAGACCAACTTTGCTTTTATTACAGTTAGGGGATTGGGCCTGGATGAAGGTTCGGCACAAGTGGGCCAGGTTTTGCTGTGGTTTAAATATCTTGCCAGTGCCAAAGGTGGGCACACCCAATTCCCTCAGCTTGCCCCTCTGTGGAGCAGAAGGGGAAAGAGTGAGGCTTGAAAGAAGCCAAACACTGCAGGTGGAGTCAGGCCCTTTATTACAATAGCCAGCCTTCCTCTTTCGGTTTCCAACTCTATGCGATAGGTTTATAAAATTTCCAAGCTTCATACTTCAATTTCAATTTCAATCCTTATCACCAGAAGACACTCTTATTAAATTATAAGCACACAAGGCAATTCCAGAGTCAAATATAAATTCTTTTTTATCATCCACATCTCTTTTGTACTATAGAAAATTGGGAAATCTGTTTAGCCTTTCAAACTTTTTGAGTCACAATTAAAACTTCTAAAAGATGCCCTTTATAGTGTGAAAGGTTATTATAACACAACTTGCATGTCCTTTTCCATATACTCTAAATAGCAAATATTAGGTTTCAGCCTTATAGGTTTCATGCTATTTTTGAATAAAATGTTTCTGCTTAAGTTCCATAGCATTTGTTAATTTCTATGCTTTCCAGCCATTATTATATTAAGGGAATAGAAACAAACAACACTGCATTTATACTTGTTTATTGACATCACTAATATTTCTCATAAAATAAATGAAGTATAAAGAAGGTAAAGCATATTTTTCCCTCCAAATGAGAAAAAATGTTCAATTATGCTATCAAATGAATGTGGCTAATTTACTTCAGTCGATATTAAATACTGAAACTAGAAATCAGGTTGTACCTCAGTGAATTTTAGCTGTTTTGAAAAGAAATAAACCTCTGTTGTTTAAATAATACTGCAAATACTGCATTATCCATTCACTACATTAACCCAAGACAGATTTATATGAAGTTAAAGTAAATTTCTCCAGTCTTGAACTTATTTTTAGGCTTATATGAAACTTTAGAATTTTAGCTGTCAAAATGATCTTTAATACAATTCATACGTGGTTAACAACAATGATTCACATTGAACATGCTTGCCCAAACACATCAAGGTAAAAGGGGAAAGAAATTCTCATCAGAAGACTTGGGAGATACAAGTTAACCAATGTTTGATTTGATTCAGGCCAGGTCGCTTATTGTATGAATGACATTTTGAAGAACAGTTGTATAAAAAAAATGTTGTATAACACCAAAAAATCTTGTTCTTATTGTGGCTGTGAAAGGTAGTCATGGAGGGAAAAAATTTTTCTCAGGAAGATGCAGCATTTGTTTAAAGAGACGTATCAGTTGGCTGTGCTATGATCCATTTTTGTTATCTTTGAAGTAATCTAAAGTTCTATCAGTTATAGAATAGTTACAGCATCTGTTGTTTGTAGAGAATTTATCGCCCATTTATCTCTCTTTTCTTTGACTCTAGCCATCTGCCCCAGGAACCTACACTATCTTTTTCTGTATTTATCAATGCTTCCATTGAAAAGGAATGTTAAAGTCGATTATCAGATGACCATGACTCATGTAATCATAATGTAACTACCTTCCTCACATTCAAAGATAGTTTAGAAATGTGTCAAAACATTTTACAAACCTAATAGTTTTGCAAAACACCAATAACTCTTTTAACAATATTCCTATTTTCCTTTTACATCTCTCAGTCCTTTTCCTCTCTTTCCTGTGATGATCCATTTTCTTTCGCCTGACCCTACAAGCACTGTTTCTGAAAGCTCCATCCTCCATGAAGTTCTCTTCCCTTTCTATACTGCCTTTATCAGCACATCTCTTCCTGGTTGCCTTTGGAATATACATTCTTCCCTTCTTCCTTACTAATAGAAACCCAATTTTGTTTGAATTGCCAATATGCTACCTAAAAATATTTGTCCTTCCAGACTCTTTTGCAGCTGAGGTGGCCACATGCTACTGAGTAAGTGGGAGTCATCCAAAGATTTGGGGAAAACCTTTGTTCTCCTGATACAGGTCCTACTAGTTTCTCCTTTTCCCTTCCTCCTTCTTCCTGTCTGGAAGGTGGATGTGAGATTAGGGATAGAGCAACCATCTTGTAACCACAAGATCAAAAGTATGAAGATGGGTCTTCCCTGGTGGCGCAGTGGTTGGGGGTCCGCCTGCCAGTGCAGGGGACGCGGGTTCGTGCCCCGGTCCGGGAGGATCCCACGTGCCGCGGAGCGGCTGGGCCCGTGAGCCATGGCCGCTGAGCCTGCGCGTCCGGAGCCTGTGCTCCGCAGCTGGAGAGGCCACAACAGTGAGAGGCCCGCGTACCACAAACACACACACAAAAAGTATGAAGATGAAGATATATTTGCTAGTGATATGGAAGGAAGAGATGGAAATATCCTTCTCTAAATGCTTTATTGAGCCACTTTTTAAACTCTGGCTTGCCTACCTCCAGGCCTCTTGTTACTTGAGACAAATAAATTTCTATATGTTTAAGCCACTACTGTTTTTCTGTGCTTATCGCTGAATATAATCCTCACCTAGCCCCCATTTATTTAATTACTTTAGGACAGAAACATTTGATTCACTCCAATTACATCCTATCTTTAAAGCCATATTTATTCCTATTACTCATCTCTGATTTCTCTTCAATGTGCTATTTGAAAGTATACAAAACTGAAGGCACTCTTCTGAATCATTTGCAAAGCCAAATAAATGGCTTTGAGTTCAAAGGAGTTCACTGATTTATTGTGACATTTCTCACTGTGATTTATCTCCAACATTTTGCTGTAAGCATGGTGTAATTTATAATTTGGGGACCTTGCTGGCAGTTTGACTTCCATACTCCATTCCTGACCACACTGGTGTCAGTTCGTGTTAATCACTCCTGCAAATCCAGTCTAATTAATCTTTTTGTAAAGTTACTTTGTGAGAGGGTGTGACATACTTTATCAGACATAGATTTTGATTTGTTACGCTTTCTACACTGAGGCTGACTAGCAGTGAGCAGGAAGTAGACCACTGCTCATGGCCATCTGATGATATATACTACCTGTGTGTCTACTCTTAGATCTATACCTGCATATTTCTATTTATGCCTAGATCTGATTGGGATATCAAATAGCTATATAAATGTAACTGTTTCCAAGACAGTGGCTTTGTTTTCTTCCCAGTTATCATGGATTCAATTTAATGATTTAACATGGTCAATTCCTAAATCTGAATATATTTCTCCAGTTTCATAAATTTGTATTGACCAAAATTAGTCAAATATGCTTGATAAGCATGTTTTACTTTTATAATGAAAAATATAACCAAATGACTTAAGAGAAGTACATTTAGGTTATGCAAATGCAAATCAGTATGGCCATTCTAGCGTCATTTGCGTTTTTAATTGTTACATTTATTCATTCAGCAAATATTTACTGAGCACCTGCTATGTGTCAGACATTGTTCCAGGCACTTGGGATATATCAGTGAATAAAACAGAGGAAAAGACAGGAAAAGACAGATAATAAAATAAATTTTATTATCTGTCTTTTCCCACCAGGAAAAGACAGATAATAAAATAAATTTTAAAAATGAATAAATGAATAAATGGGGCTGTATGTTAAAAAGCACTAACTGTATGGAAAACAATTAGAACAAGGAAAGTGAGATCAATAATATGTGCTGTTTACAACGTTAGTTAAGGTCCATAGGTAGGTTTCACTGAAAAGATGATATTTGAGCTAAGACACGAAGGAGGTGAGAGAGTTAGGTGCATGTCTGAGAGAAGAGCGTCTAGACAATGGGGCAGGGACAAGGTGGCAGGCAATAAATGGGAAGGCCCTAAAATAAGAACATGTAGGGTAAAACCTAGTTCTTTCTTTCTGTGTTTCTCTCCTGTGTGTCCCCTTTACTTTCATACTTCTGCCACACTCACACAGAGTACCTCACTTCTAACACTTCTGGTCACCAAATATGTGGCATTTCTTTCCCCACACTCAGCAACTCTCTGTGACATCAGCTGGGAGCCCTACAATTTCACTGAAATCTAACACTATTTGCCTGGAGAGAGCATCAGATCTCCCAGGCTCAGGGCTCAGTCCCACAAGACTCTCCCTCCCTACTTCAGCTGCCAATCACAAATAGTAGATCCCCAGGTCACCCACAACTTCTGTCCATTTGGCTACAAATCGGAGGTTCCCACAACCTCTCCTGAGGACTGAGTAATTTTCTAGAATGTGTCATAGAACTCAGGGACTTCCTTACTCTTACTGGTATATTAAAGGATATGATAAAAGCCACAGATGAACAGCTGGAACAAGAGATGCATAGGGTGAGGTCTGCGAGGGTTGCCAAGTATAGGAGCTTCTGTCCCCATGGAGTTGGGGTGTCACTCTTCTGGCGTGGTGTGTTCCCCAACCTGGAAGCTCTTGGGACCACTGCTCTTGGGATTTTATGGAGGGCTCCTCAGGTAGACATGATCAATTATTAAGTCCATTTCCAGCCCATCTCCCCACTCTGGAGGATGAGAGGTAGAGCTGAAAATTCTGAGCTTCTCAGCATGGCTTGGTATTTCCCATAATCAGTCCCTGTCCAGGAGCCATCCAAGAACCCTCTCAGCATTGCCTCAATAGAACAAAAGAGGCTCCTGGTGTTCTTAACACTTAGGAATTTGCAAGGGTTTTGGGAGCTCTGTGCCATGAACCAGGGGCAGGACCAATGTATATTTTTTTATTGTCTCGCAAAACCTACATGCTCATCAAAGGGAAAGTAGATGATTACTTGACTGTGGTACATTCACCCAATGGAGTTTTATGTAGCAATAAAAACAAATTAACTTTGATGACATAGTATGCAACAAAATGGAAGAATCATAGCAATAAGTGAAAACACTGAGTCTTCTCAAATAACTTACAGACTGAATCTCTCTTTACAAAGTTTAAAACAATTAAACACCTACATGCATGTATGAAAGCACACACACACTCTCTTTAGAATTATACATAAATGCAAAACTATACACAAATGAAAGGAGGTAACGATCGGCAAAAGATTCACAATGAGCACAAGACTCAGGTGGACGGTTACCTTGGACTGGATGAGACAGGAGGTGGGCTGGTGGGGGAAACCACATGGTTAGATGTAGTTTATTTCAAGGTTCTAGGTTTCATAAATAAGAGCTTACCATGCATGGACAATGTTGAGACCAAGTTGTGAAGCAGGGAGTATGATTAATCTAATTCTGTGTTTCAGAGGTCCATAAAATCAAATTTTTTTCCAAATGAAGGAGTTCCTAAAAGTGTCGTTTTCCACATTTTAAAAATAGAGAGCAGAAAACAATTATGAGGGACCATGCCTGACTTATCAGTGTTCATGGCCAGGAAAGAACTTGTGCAACGGTGTGAAAAGAACACACACAATGTGTTTGATGTTCAGAGAGACATAAACTGAATGTACAGAGTCTGAGGGAAGCTTCTGTACCGTACAACTCAGAGACATAACTGTGATCTCAAAGGTTGTTTTCAGCAGCAAGGATGGTGTTGGGTCACTAGCCACACATGAGTCCATTCCAGTACTTCACACTGCTATCTGTTTAGTTGCAGGTCCCAATTTTCACCAGAACTTCCACTGACACTACCCCAAACCGGCATGACTACTACCTGAAGCATTGTCCTATACCAGGGGTCAGCAAACTTTCTTCTGCAGACGGCTAAATAGTAAATATTTTAGGCTCTGCTGGTTATAACTATTCAGGCTTGCCGTTGTACTTATGAAAGCAGCCATAGATAATAAGTGATTGAGTACGGCTATGTTCCAATAAAATAAATTACAAAAACAGGTGGCAGGCCACATTTGGCCGGCATGCGTAGTTTGTTGAACCCCTGTTCTATACTATCCATCCAATGATGAGTCTCTTTATCTTATAGTAGAGGGATATCCATACAGCATGCTTACCAGCATGGTAAGATGGTATTTAGGCCAGGCCTTAGGGTTTAATGAGTTATCTCCCAACAGTTGCCACATCTTCCAATGTGAGAAGAAACAGAACTCTGTGGTCCACACTACAGAAACCTTTACAGTGGACTTATTATCAAATAACACTATCTCCATTGTTGCAAATTTGGGATAAGGATTTGAGGGAAAGCAAGCTCTACTTTTCAGAGTTGAAAGGAGGCTTCTCAGTTTTCTCTGGGGAGTGGGACTTATCAATGCTATCAGAACCCAAGGTGCCTTTCTGGGGGTGATCTACAAATTCTGTATACGTATTCTTTGCCAGTGTATTTATACATTTGAAGCTGTTTGAAAACAAAAGTAAGCTATCTTCTACCAGCCATTCAGACACTGTTTTAGGATAGCTCTGTGGATCTTTGAGGCTCTTTGGACGTATTTTTTCTTTTCATCCTATTTTTTAGAGTGCATAACAAGCTCTCTTTTTGCAGTGATGCAGCTCTGTCTCTCACAACAGTGAGAGGCCCGTGTACCGAAAATAAATAAATAAATAACGTTGCAGAGAACTGCGTGTTCTTTTTCCTTCTTTTGTTGCAATATGTATAAACTATCTCCTAGAGTGTTCAAAGCCTTGGAGAACTACACTTCTGAAAAAAATAATAAGAGTTTATGTATCTTCACTTTTCTCAAAAGAAAACATAATCCCATTGCTAATGTCCCAAGACACCCCTTTCCCCTGCCTGAACCACACCCTTACCCTCACGCCCGGCCCACCTGCCATCTCTGATCTTCTGGCAGGATCATCTAAAGGTTTTATGGAACAGCTTCCCAAGGTAATTTCTGGAGGGTATAAAAGCCATGAAGAGAAGCAAACAGAGGGATGGGGTTTTGAGAGTGTCCAGAGGCCTCTGTTTGGAGGGATTATCTGGGAAAGCCCTTGAAGAAATAATGCTTGAGCTTAAATTCAGAGATTAAGATGAGCAACTGTGTAAAGATGTAAGACAGAGCCCCCCAGGCATTCCAGAACAGCAAGTACAAAAGCCCTAGGGTGGAAGACAGCAAGCAGGGTGCATTGGAAGACTGGCAAGGAGACTGAGGTAGTGGGAGTGGGGTGAGCTCTGACCACGGAGGAGAGACGTGGGTGGGAGGGGGCCAGAGCACTGAGCAGAGACAGGCCTCACCCAGTGCTGTCTGCGCAGCCAGGAGATAGGACTGTCTCCTGTCGGAAATGGGAAGCCATCGGAGGATGTGAGCAGAGAAATGACTCGATCAGATCTGTGTGTCTAAAAGATCGATCTGTCCACAGCCTAGAGAAAGGGCTAGGCACAGGGTGCAAGAGCGGAGCCAGACGGCTATTGTGACAGTCCAGGCCCGAGACCTGCCCGAGACCTTCAATGTCTTGGATAAGGGCGCTGATAGCAGCCATGGAGGGGTCTACACATTCTAAACATTCAGAATGTTTGGGAGACAACCTGAAGGATACCCTGATGGAGGTGTTGTAGGGAAATGTTTAGAAAATTCTGTGACAACTCCCTGTCAAGGACCCCCAGTAGCTAGGGCTTTATTTATTTATTTATCAGGATTATTTTCTCCAGGACCTTAACTATTCTGGTAAGTTTTTAAGCAAAGTAACTTTCCCCTAACTTAGATGGTCTTGCCCAACATACTCAAAAATAACTGTGATTGTACAACAAATGGACTTGAATAACAATAGAGAAAGGGTTTTCAAAACACTAATAATTGCCCCTTGGTCATAAACATAGTCTTCTTTTGCTTGTCTCTATCACCCACCTTTTTTTAAATTAAGAAACAACATCTCTTTTTTGAGTATCTACCCAAGGTCATTACCCCTCCTCAGCAGTGGTGAAACAGAGTCCTTGGCGCTGTTGCCATCACCCTGGCTCGGCTCCCAATACTGAATGTGATTTCTTTTCTTTTTTTTTTTTTCTGCGGTACGCGGGCCTCTCACTGTTGTGGCCTCTCCCGCTGTGGAGCACAGGCTCGGGACGCGTAGGCTCAGCGGCCATGGCTCACGGGCCCAGCCGCTCCGCAGCATGTGGGATCTTCCTGGACCAGGGCACGAACCCATGTCCCCCGCATCAGCAGGCGGACTCTCAACCACTGCGCCACCAGGGAAGTCCCTGCAACGTTATTTAATGCTCTTTCCCACCTGTTTACTAACTTAATGTCACCTCTTGAGAGGCAGTGGAGTGCTGGGTTCTGAAGCCTGGCTGCTGGGTTTAAATCCCTGCTCTTCTGTCTCCCAGCCATCTGATCTGGAGGACATTAGAGCCTGCCTGTGCCCCAGCGACCTGACGAATTTGTTGAGAGGATTAAATGAGTTAATACACTTCGGAGAATGGCCTGTAGCACATAACGAACAGTAAGTAAATGTTAACTATCATTATTACCAGACAGTAGAAAACAACCCTGCCTCTTGGGGCTTCTTAAGAGAAATGAAAGGTTGGAATTTCCATTTCCACTGTGGATGAATGGCCGGAGGGATCAGAGCACTTCCTGCTCCACTGCCTCCCACTTTTGAAGCAGTTCCCAGATTTTGTCCACAGAGCTGCAGGATGGGGAAATATTTTTGTGTCCATCCTTTCCTCAGGATCCTTACACACTTGAAAACAAGGACAGAAATCTCACCTTCGGAGGCTGAAGAGCAGTACAAGTAATATCTGAGAATTAGTAAATATTATTTGGGTAGGAAAACATTTTCTAACTGAATTGGTTGCTAAGTATTCACATACACACACACTATACACAATTTACACTTTTAAAAATATACTTATTAAATAGGCCTAGTAAAGGGAAGAGTTCCTCTTAATCTTATTATGTTGACTTGGTTATTTTCTTCTTTCCTTTAATCAGGGCTAACAAAGTAGAAATTTAAACGACTTTGCTTATTTTTATATCCTTAGTACCTAGAATAGTATTCAGCCTAGAATAGGCACTCAGCAAATATTTGTTGGAAGAAAGAACTATAATCTCAGCAATTCTTTGTGGTCAGTGCTATAATTATCCCATAGCATAGATGAAAAGACTGAGGCTAATGAACTTGTCCAAGATCACAACTCATCGGTGCTGGAGCTGGGTCCAGCTGGTGCTTTTAAGCATCCCAAAGCATTTGTATTATGTCTCCCTGTTTTAACATATCAATCCAAACTATGTTCTGCCCTGCATCTCAAATTCCACCTGAATATGACCACCTCAGCACCTGACACAGTCCCTAATATTTCACTCATCCATTTCAGCTAGCAAGTTACTGATAGAATCATTGGCAAACGTTGGTTTTCTCACATCAGTCTACTGTTGAAAAATGTTGGTGGCACCCTGTAGAAATGAATGTTCCTGTCTGCAGCAATTCTGTGCTTCCAAGTTTATTCCTGTTTTGATATCATCTTTTCTTATGTCTTCCAGTCATACAGGAAGCTGAAACTCATGCTCAATGTATTAACATCTTACTTTACTGAATGAGTAAACCAGTAAGTAATTCTTTGATTTACAAAAGACTTGCTAAAGCACAAAAGCAAAAACTGAGAAAACTGAGGGTCAGCTAGCTAAGTGACATGAACTCATTAACTGAGTTCTCCTGTAGTCTCTGAACATGATATTTTAGTCAGAGCCCTGGCCACATAAGGGTTAACTGTTAAGAAAAAAGAAAAGGAGAGTAAGGAGGAGCCTCTGGTTCCAACTGACTAATCTTTTCTCTAACCTGTTTTATGCAACCCTTAGAACCAAAGAAACTTTACCGAAGGATTAAAACTTATGTAAAACAGAGATCCTTTTATTTCCAACTCTGATTCTCTGGCGAGCAAGAAGCTCCAGCTCAAATGTGTGCAGAGCTTTATTTATATTGGTTACTCAATACGTAATTTTTAGAAATCTGATGATCTTACACTATAGAGGCAGCAATGAATGAAGATGATGGTGAATGCTAAGGTAAAAGGAGTTCATTTATTTGGGTTGTTGTGGGTTGCAATTCAGTCACTTCTGCTTGGAAAAAATATAAGGTAGGCTTAATATTGGGAAATATAAGACTCCTTGAGTTTTCTAATTACCTTGTTTATAATTTCCTGATAGTGACAATTCTATTTAATGCAGGACTGTGTAATAGTAACACTATTGCTTGTTCACAGGTAAGCATGTGGAAATATACTTTGATTTTTTTCTAATATGTAGTTACCAGTGGTTTGGAATATTTGAAGTGAGTCTAAATGATCCAGACAATGTTTCCTTCCTGCTTTTTCCAAGGTCTGCAAATTCTGCCTTTGTTTATCCAGTTCCTCCAAGTCCATCCTTCAAGTTTTGATCAAGCCGCATGTTCTCCATATACCTTTCTCCCTCTCCTGAAGTCCTAGAGCATTAGCGGTGCAGACCACACACACACACACACACACACACACACACGCACACACACACACACACACTTCATTGGCATTTTCTTTCAAAATTCAAAAATGAGAAATTTATTTTTTTTTAAGCCAAATAACACAGAAGTGTAAAAAGACAAAATCAACTTGGTGCATATCCTTTTACATTTCTTTCTATGCTCATGTAAAAAATATACAGAATGTATATAATTGTATGTATTTATATACATATGCTCCCCATTACTCTTATTCACATGAATAGGATCACCATTATACACATAACTTGACTTGTTGCTGTATTCGTTTAAACTGGGTACTCTAGATATTCCTCTGGGTCAGCACATGTATCTCAATCATTCTTGGCCTATCTTTTCTTAGAAATATGTCTATTTCTATAGAATAGATTTTCAAAAGTGAAATCACAGAAACAAGATGTACTGCAATTCACAACCCTACCATTTCTCTACCCCATTCCATTGAATGTTAAAATCTTTAAAAATTTGCAAATTTATTATATGAAAAAAATGAAGGTATTGTGTTGTTTTGAAAGGCATTTCCTTGTCTACTAGTGAGACTTACCATCTTTTACAAAAGCTTTCTATAAATTTTTTTGTCTATTTGCATTTCTTCTTTTATGAACCTCAGCTCATACCCATGTTTGTCTTTTCTTATCAATCTGTAGAAGTTCTTTTTTTACATCAAAGATATAACCCCCTGCTTCTTATATATATTTCAAACATTTCCTCCATCTTTCTCTCTCTCTCTCTCTCCCTCTTTTAAACCTTATTTATGGTATTTTTTTTGCCTTTGTACCTTTGTGTAATTTGTATTTTGATGAAGTCAACTTTGCCATTTTTTTCCATTATAGTTCCTTAGGTTTTTTTTTTTGTATTTTTGTAGAAGTTTTTCTCAATCCTAACATTTTTCTACTTAAAAAAAAACTTTTTTTACATTAAAATCTTTGATCTATTGCTTTTAAAATTTTAAACGTGATATTTAGACAGGGCTGGCACTCTATTTTCTTTTCCAATAGAGAGTAAATTATGATATCAATATCATTTGTTAAATAAACTCTATTTTTCTTCAAGAACTATTATTAGAGTATATATCAAATATTACATTTTCATTTTTACTGGCTCTAGTAATGGACTCAGTTTTGTACCCGTGACCTGTTTGCCTGTTTTTTTGGCCCATGATGCACTGCTTTAATCAGACTAGTGTTACAGAAGGTTTTAGCATCTCCTGAAGCAGGTGCCTACCATCCTTTTCAATTTCAGGGCAGGGCGGGGGCCGTCTTTCTCTCAACCTCAAGCCTAGAGAGCATGGCTTTAAGAAGTTTGCTCCGAGTGCTTTATATTTGTCCTCTGCAGTTTGGAGGACACAGGGGACTGGTATCGGACTCCTGCTTAAGAAGTTTAAAAGGCAAAAGGCTGTGAGCGGATCCGCCTGCCAGGAGGTGGAAAGAAGAGAGGGCTACGTTGAAAAAGGACCCAGTCAATGGTGGGTCAACCAGAGCTAGTCTGCGGCTGGCTTAGATCTGGACTGAGCGTTGAAGAGACCTCAGTAGGAAGAGGCTAAACTTGTAGGCTGCACACCAAAATTTGAAGGAGAAGTTGTGTCTGACTAGTCAGGGGACGTGCATTTACCCTGCCAAGGACACTGCAGGTGAGAGATGGTGAATGGAGGGTGGGATCCCCCAAGACCTGCGATAGTGTCCGAGAGAGTCAGTTTTAAATATCCGTCCTGGCCGAAGGAGGCAAGGATGACATTTCCGGTCTCATTAACTCCTCCCATACAAGTTTCAACTCTGCAGGAGACAGAAGCAGCCTTGTTCTACTGTGGGGGAAGAGATGGGTGTGTGGGCGTGGGGAGAAGACGGCAGAAGCGGACAGAAAACAGAAACAACCTGGACCTTTCTCCCAACCGCAGCATTTGAACAGGTTATAGTGGAAGGAAAGAAGCCTGAATTTAAGTGAAGTTCCAAGTGAACAGGATAGTAATCCGGAACTGAGACTTTTTATGGGAATGAACATGACCAGAGGGCTTTAATTTTTTTTCTTTTGAAAGTTAGCAGAAAGTAGCATGACCTGTCTCATTCCACTTAGTGTCAGGAAGAGAACTGGCCCAGTGAAATGAAATTTGATAGGCAGTGGAGGGGAGAAGACTAAGGTTATTTTCTGCTATCACCATGTAAATCCCATGTGTTCAAGGCTCTTGCAGTTGCAATCTGTTTCTAATATAAATATTGTTTGGGAGCACAACAGTGGCTTATTTCAGTTTTAAAGTCTTTTTTCAATAACACCTCCTTTTGGGAAAACGATGGTCTTCTCCTTGGAAAGACTCCAGGATACTGTTGCTAGCTTTTCTACTTAAATATTTTCTACAGATACTTCGTATTTGCCTTTTAACCTAACATATTTAGCTTTAGAGGCATGTCATCAATTCCATAGGATGAAAATTGGTAAGGACAGTCAAAGCACAGGAGTCAAATTTGGGCCACTCTATAACAGGAGATTTTTTTAGTAGAATTTATTATTGAAAATGAGGATGATCATAATTTCAGACATGTGTATAGCATTTTAAATCTTCAAAACGGCCATTTTTTTCCTTATAAATCGGGAAATAAATAGGATTACATGTCCCGTATTTGAAATGAAGAGAGTAGAAATTGTCTTAGGAACTGCTTACTACAGATACTTAGAGGCAGGATGAGGACAAAATGAAACTCAAGCTTGAGGACTTGAGTTGTTCAGTTGCTTTGTAAGCAACAGAGGAAGCAGGAGCTCCCAATTACTGAAACTTACAATGTGTCAGGCTCTCAGACTGGCACTTTACATCAATTATCTCATTGTTTATTATATGCCAGGTGGAAGTCTAATCTTTTCAGGGCCCAGCGAGAGATTTACATTATCTCCTCTTTAGTTGGTTCTAGGAAGCCTAAGGAGATTTACCTAGATGGTCCCCGGGCAGCTTCTGAAGCTTCAGAGATATTTAGGTCACTTGGATTTTAATGCTAGAATTAATTCAGATGTGGCAGTAGCAGCTTGGGTGTTTCAAATTGTCATCCAAATATACAGTGTAAATGACAGTGCAGGAATAGTATGGGAGAATGGAGACTGGATTCTACATTGGCTTGGTTCACCAACATTTTTGTCTTACAAACTAGAAATTTTTTGATAGTAATAATCTGTAGTTTCATCTATTTTATGATAATATAATATAGTGATTGAGTGAGACAGTGTATTTTTATTTGCATTCTAAAGTGGAGAAACAACATATGAAACAGGACTATGAAAACCCATAGGAGGCACTTTGTTTTGAAAAAAGTCCACTTTCTTCCTTTTATCTCTGTGTAGGTGAGATTTTGTTTTTCTTCATTGACTAGTGACAGTTATGTCATTTCTGGTTTATAAGTTCCTGTTCTTTATGCTATAAATCTTGTTGTTAAAACCCATGCTAGGGCTTCCCTGGTGGCGCAGTGGTTGAGAGTCCGCCTGCCGATGCAGGGGACACGGGTTTGTGCCCCAGTCAGGGAAGATCCCGCATGCCGCGGAGCGGCTGGGCCCGTGAGCCATGGCCGCTGAGCCTGCGCGTCCAGAGCCTGTGCTCCGCAACGGGAGAGGCCACAACAGTGAGAGGCCCGCGTACCGCAAACAAACAAACAAACAAACAAAAAACCCATGCTAGATGAGGCCAGTAGGTAGGACTACCTATATGAATTCCGATATTTATTCAGAATAAGTAAATTCAGAAATGTCAGAAATATACACTTGAGTATATCTTTGAATCTGCTATTCTTTTGTCATATTTACATGGCAGAATAAGTTGTTTATATATGTAAGGAAGAGGGCAGAGGGTAAGCTCTATTTGAAGTGTCTGTTTTCCAGGTGGGACTCTGATCATTTGCTAGATTGGATCTTAGCCTGGTAATGTCTCACTGTATCTGGAAATTATGATCACATTTGTGGATTTTCTAAGGTTAAATTAAGTTTTAAATATATATTCCTAGAAAAGGCTAGAAGGAAATGTGTGTAGGTGGCAATAATACCTTAGCTTTTCTGGGGCAAATTTCCAGATGAAAATGTATAGTAAAATATAACTATTGATTATAACTATTTTTTATACAGGTAAACATTATCTCCGAATGCCTTCCTGTATTATAGATGGGAAAACAATTTACCTCAGATTACTGGTCACAGAGACCAAGCTCATTTTTGGTGGTAGAGCAGTGCATTATCCATTTCAGGTGATTTAGCTCCTAAATTCAAAAATACCAAAAGGACAACATATACTAGAGATATATGAGATTTAAAAGATTTTAAAGAGCCTCAGCACCTCATGTCTTAAGATAACCACATATAAGCATACGTTCGATTGTTGTATTATGGTGTTTACAATGATAAAGTACAAAAGGGTCTCTTCTACGTGTGAATACACTCTAGAAGACCAATCGTACACTTGCAGATTTTAACAGTTGTAGCTATTAGACTTTCCTAAACGTCTTGACCTGGGTTTACTCTTTTCTTATCTTTTACTCAGAAGTCTTAGAATCAAGGTGAGGCCAAATGTGAAGTAGTATATTTTTTTTTAATGCCTCATGCTTTGGTCATGCCATATCCTAGAATTTAATTAATAATAATCACAGCTAATATTTGCTAAATGTGGTAGAGACAGGCATAATTATATTCTAGGTGCTTTTCATGAACTATATCTATCCTCATATCTCTGCCAAGAATGAGGGAATTGAGGCTAAAAGAAGTTAAGAGATGTATACAGTGTTTCGAAAAAGAGCTGTGATCCTAGCAAAGGTCGGTCAGCCTGATTCCAAAAAACCTGCCCTTGCTACTATACCAGTGGCCTTACCATAGTAGTTTTCAGTGTCCTGTTGACTTTTTGCTCTTCAACATCACAACAGGGAATTTTTTAAAAGCTTAATTTTACTTTACTATTATGATGACATTTGAACACATTTAAAAAATCTCTCCTGGTACAGACAGATATAATCCTAAACTCAAATTCAAATAAAGCTCCAGAAACTGAGTTTGAATTTCTAGGAACTCAAAGGAGAAATTATTTGGTTCTGTTTCAGAGCCTCTTTTATTTTCCATGTCCTTTGCTGCAGCGGGGGTTCTGGAACAAGAGAGTTCCTAAGGATCCAATACTGTCTGAGGAAGCCGGAGGATGTTTCAGAGAAACAAATGGTTTCCACTGTCTTGTTCTTTTCTCTGTTTTGTCCTGCTAGCATTCTCTACCTTGTCGACCCAGGTTAACAGTTAAGATTTTTATAACCAAAGGAGAATTGGTGCTTTAAGTCCTACTCAGGCCTAGCTGTTTGCAGGCAAATGGTTGCAAAGGTATGTAGGTCCCAAAGCCCAAACACAGAAATTGTAAGCTAATCAAGACACCTTTATGCCTTTTCCCACCCTTCTTCCTTCTCTTTTTTCTTTTCCTTACAGCTGACCTTGCCTCTTCCCTCATCATTTTTCATGTCTGCAGCTGCCTATCCCATTCTCCTAGGCCTTTGTTCTCAGCTAGCTGTTAAGTAACTTCTTCTAGGGTAATAGTGATAAGGATTTCCCTGTCAAGAGAGATTTATTTGTCTTTTAATGAGGGACTCTTGAAGTAAAAAGTTTTCAAAATGCAAAAGAATGAATTTCAAATTGTAGAAAGTTTGGGAGGTTAATTTGGGATAGGAGTTCTGCTCCAGACTGGTTCCTTGTTCAAATAATTTGTATTTTGAAAGTGGAAGTATGTATTCAATAAAAGAAGTGAATAAAGGAAGAGAAACCAGAATACACTTTTATTACAGTAGTAGCTGGGACCACAGCCTCCTAGCCTTCATGTAAGCTCACACTAATTATTTCATCATTTCAGTTACATAGACCCCATGTTCACATGTTTATAGGAAAATCAGGGCATTATGCCTATGAAGATGAAGAAGAGTCTTCTTCATCTAAAAATCTCCAAATTTTAATTAAGTTAAAACAGTCGTGATAGTTTTTTCTTTGTTAATGCAAGTATGGTTGATTTACAATATTGTGTTAGTTTCAGGTGTATGGCAAAGTGATTCAGTTTTATATATATATTTATTATATAGTTACATTTACATTTTTTTTCAGATTATCTTCCATTATAGGTGATTACAACATATTGAATATATTTCCCTGTACTCTACCATAAATCCTTGGTGCTTAAGAAGAGATTTTTAAAAATTTAAGTCTACATTTTTAAAAAATTAATTAATTTAATTTATTTTTATTTTTGGCTGCGTTGTGTCTTCGTTGCTGCATGCAGGCTTTCTCTAGTTGCGGCGAGCGGGGGCTACTCTTTGTCATGGTGCGCGGGCTTCTCATTGCGGTGGCTTCTCTTGTTGCAGAGCATGGGCTCTAGGCACACAGGCTTCAATAGTTGTGGCGTGCAGGCTCAGTAGTCGTGGCTTGCAGGCTTAGTTGCTCCGCGGCATGTGGGATCTTCCCGGACCAGGGCTCAAACCATGTCCCCTGCATTGGCAGGCAGATTCTTAACCACTGCGCCACCAGGGAAGCCTTACAATCCCGGACCAGGGCTCAAACCGTGTCCCCTGCATTGGCAGGCGGATTCTTAACCACTGCGCCACCAGGGAAGCCTTACAGTTTTTTGATAAACTTAATTTTCCTTTTTATAATGCCTGTCCATGATTTCAATTTTAAAAATATTGAATTTATTAATATAGAGTTTGTTATATAGGTGGTAACATTTCCAGCTACTTAAATTCTATCCTTTTAGAAATTTTAGAATTTTCTCTCACTCATAATCTACTTGCAGCACAGATAAATTCTACCAGATGTGCTGTTTCTATATTGTCTGCTATTTCCTTTTTAAGATTTGTGTGCCACTTCTTACTGATCATAACTGTTGTTCTAAATAACAAGGAATATTCCCACAGGGAAGAAAGAGGATGGATTTCTAGAACCTGCATCTTGTATGGTTCTGTCAAATTTTCGTAATTCTAGATGCAATTGTGCAGAACAAGTGTCTTGCGTCATTGGTCATTGGAGCAGGAAAGGTAACCGGTGATACAAATCCTATTTAGGATTTGGGTAGATTATTCTCATTATCCTATTTCTGTTTTTGTTTCTTTGAACCTTTCCCTACATCATTTTGCACCCACTTTAATTACCCACGTTTATCTCCCTCCCCCCGCTTTTTAAATCCTTCTGGTTTGCTATTAATAACAAAAGTACCCACTGTGATACCATATCATTCTTTTGTTTGTGTGCAGTTATCATGGCTATAATAGTTACCACTGACTGAACCCCCAAACTGTGCCACATACTTTGCGTATTTCATTCCTAGTCTTTAATAAAACCCTACAATTATCATCTTTGTTTTACAAAGGGAGTGTAAGAAGTCACACTCTATCAACTTCATCACTGTGTGATATCAGAACTTTATATTAAAGTTTACTCATTCATTTGCTTGTTCATTATTCAAGGAACACACTCATTCAACCAGTATTTATTGAGTATGTATTATGTGCAAGGACTGGATTTAAATATTGTGGGGATTACAGGAGTAACTCACATACCCTTGTCCTAGATTTCAGGCTAGATGAGGAAATAATACCTGTGCATACGTAACCAAAATACAAGGTAAATCTGTAAACTTCTTCAAGGTATGCTCTAACCCCCAGCCACTAAAATAGTATTGAATACCAATGTGAGCTCAATGGACGTTTGTTGAGTGACTGAGTGAATGTTTCAATAAACTGATATCAGCAGAGTAATACAGATAAAAGTCTATGTAAATTCAGAGGAGAGGCTCCTTGGAGACTGTGGCATTTGAACAGAACCTGGGTGTAGACTCCCGGAGGGTGAGGGGAGAATATCGAAAGGTGAGCAAATTCTGTGAGCAAGGGTGTGGAGGTGGGCAAGTGTGAGGTGTGAAATGTAATCTGGAGTTCCGTGGGAAGGACCTTCATCGACTGGTTACAGGATTTGGTCTCATTCACTTGGCAGAATTTTCATTTAACCATAAAAGAAAATTTTCCTAGTTGTGTATAGAGCAAAGAAATGAGTCTCAATAGAAAAGTCAATATGTTAAGAGGTTGGAATTAACAGATACACACTACCATATAAAAAATAGATAACCAACAAGGACCTACTGTATAGCACAGGGAACTCTACTCAATATTTTATAATAACCTGTAAGAGAAAAAAATCTGAAAAAGAATATATATATATATATATACACAAAATTGAATGCCCGAGCGCGACAACTACTGAGCCTGCGCTCTAGAGCCCGGGTGCCACAACTACTGAAACCCGTGTGCCTAAAGCCCGTGCTCTGCAACAACAGAAGCTGCAGAAATGAGAAGCCCGTGCACCACAACGAAGAGCAGCCCCTGCTCGCCGCAACTAGAGAAAGCCTGCACGCAGCAAAGAAGACTCAACGCAGCCAAAAAAAAAAGAAAAAAGAATCACTGTGCTGTACACCTGAAACTAACACGACATTACAGATCAACTATAGTTCAATTAAAAAAAAAGGAAAAGTCAATATGAAAATCTCAGCTGGATTTGGGATAGGGGATAAAGGTAAGCTACAAGTGATCTTTCAGTATTGGAAATTTTTAATAAGGGTATTAGATTTTCAAACTTTCTTTCACTTGAAACAAAATACACAATAAAGTAAGACAAAGCTATCTGATACTGGGTAAAGACTGTTATCCTCAAAAGCAAAAGCAAAAAGTTCTTTATATTCTGAACACATATTTCTTGCACCATTATTCTTTTGCCTGACCTGTTTGTCAAGTTCACAGACAAACTGCTTTGGCAGAGTACTATACAAAATTAGCCACAGTGGAAGTAGGGAAAAATGGTTTTTTGTTTGGACATGAAGTAGAGAAATTGCCTGAGCTTTGGAGTCTGATAAACTTCGGTTCCAGTCTTGGAATGACCCTTATTAACTGTGTGATCTTAGACAAGTCAGCTCATTTTCTTTTACAGATACTATCCTTTATTTTGACAGATATGGCTTGTTAGGAGAAGGCAAAGAAATCCCTGTCATTCTTTTTTTAAAAATATCTATTTATAATATTTATTTATTTGGCTGTGCTGGGTCCTAACTGCGGCATGCAGGATCTTCGTTGCAGCATGTGGGATCTTCATTTTGGCACGTGGGCTCTAGTTCCCTGACCAGGGATCGAACCCAGGCCCCCTGCATTGGGAGCATGGAGTCTTAGCCACTGGACCACCAGGAAAGTCCCTGTCATTCTTATCTATTTTTACAGAATGAAATTTTTGTATCAGCCCATTTTTTATTCCTTAGTTTCTATCAGCAAATTGTATAACGATACCTGCCTGATGGAGTTTTGTGACGATGAACAATACAATATATATAAAGCGCATGTAGATGGTACTTAGAAAATAATGACTTTTCCCCCACACTAATTCTGTCCTGATTTCTTGTTTTCCTCACAGTGTTGTGAAAGGAAGATAAGAGGTTTTACAGATGCCTTGGATTGGGGGAAGTGGTATTACATAGTGGCTAAGAGTTCTGGTACCCACCCCCCCAAAATTAGCGTGTAAACTCCATGAGGATGGGGGATTTTGTCTGTCTGATTTACTGAGGCATCCCCAGCACTTTACAGAGTGTCTGCCGTATATTAGGCGCTAAGCAAACATATGGAATGGTGAATAATTGGGTTAATATCTTGGCTTCACCATGGGACTTGGTTTGTATTTGGTACAAACCGAGGCAGAAGAAGGTGAAGTGATTTGCCCAAGGTCAAACAGCCTCAGTTTCTTCATCTGTAAGATAGAGAATAATAATAGTATTTTTATTGAGCTGTACTTGGCATATAACATTAAACTGGTGTCAAGTTTCACAACATAATGATTCGATACATGTATATATTAAGAAAGATGACCACCATAAGTCTAGTTGACATCCATCACCATACATGGTTACAAATTATTTACTTGTGATGAGAACTTTTAAAGTCTACTCTCTTATCAACTTTTAAATATACAGTACATTATTATTACCTATAGTTAATTACATCTCCAAGGCTTACTTTATAATTGGAAATAACAGTATTCATTTCACAGGGTTTTATGAGGAGTAAATACATGTGAATGAGTTTAAAATAGTATCTGACACATAGTGAGCCTGCCATAAATGAAGCTCTAAATGGGGAGGCAGTGGGGCTTAGCAATTAATGGGTACCAATTAAATCATACCAAGTACAAGCTGAGATAGATAAACAGATAGGGACATTCAGAGGTAGGGTAGAGTCTCTGTTATTAAAAAAACATATTAACTGCTCCCTCAAGCACCTTTCTGACCTCTACAGTGGGCAGGTACTGCCCCCTTACAAAGTGTGATCCAATGCCACATCAGAGGGAGAAAGTGGAAGCTTCCTCTACAAGGAAAAAGGAAGGAAACAGCGTTTATTGCAGGGCAGATTTGCAGCCAAAGTCTTAACTGTTTTCATCCCTGACACGATCTCATTTCATCCTCACTGCCTGTCTCTGAGTTATTTATTATTCTTTTCATGTAGGAGACAGAGGTTCAGAGTAGTCACCCAAGTCTATGTGACTCCGGGCTACACAGTCCTCCTACCACATGACACTAATGAGGATACACCTTCATTAGCTGTCCCATACTTCCCCCGAGGGGCTTTGCTGTGGAACAAATGCAAATCTCCCATCTTTGGCTGCATGGTGAACAGCAGCAAAATGGTGGTTCCCTCCTCTGAGAAAGAGAAGGATGTTCTACCCATGTCCCAGGAGAAATGTATATATCTTATCTTTGCTAAGACATAAAAAAGACTTTGGATCAATAACAATACATCAAAACTCAAATCTCTGGTCCATACTGTTGTTCATTTTTTTTCACTTCATAAGCATTTCTACACTGTCATCATGAATAAATAGGAGGATTGAAATTATCAGAGATGCTATTGACACCACCTATACAATGAAGAAGAGGTGAAGAATTTGATTGCAATTTTTAAAGAAGCTACCATTGTTTACTTCAACCCAGCACAGGTATATTTCATGTCATTAGTAGATGCCTAGAAGTAGAATGGGCCTTGGAAGCACAATGAAATTTTCCACCAGATTTTGTTACTCAGTGATTCCTTTAGCAGCCAAAAAAAAAAAAAAAAAAAAAAAAAAGTCACTGTATTATAAAGGATTCCTCCCTAGGTATAACAAGAAAAACATTAGCTGCTATATGCTATATGACTAGCTGTCACAGCATAATTTAATTTTCTAAGAAATTACTGAGAGTTGTCCTAATTCCAGACAATATAAAGTGTGACAATTTTTATAACCTTAAGGATACTAATTGCAAGCCAAATGATATAGCTATTTTAACTTATTCACATGTAGCCTCACAGAAAAACATCTGGCTGTTAATATGTAAACTCTAAGCTCCTGTTTGGCTCCTAAAATGATAAACCTACTCAGCACAAATACTTAATCCATTTCTCTCCTGACTGCCCGGAACTCTCAAGTTTGATTGTCATGTCTGAGCGTCATAGATAAATTTCTAATGTGTTCTGTGTCTTTATTTCTTCTGTTGGAAATTCCACAGAACTCTGACTCACTGTGTTCTTCGATATCTCAATGTGCACTATTAATAAATGTTTCAAAGCAGAGACTTTTCAGTCGGTGGAAATATTTTCCAAATAATGTAGGTTAAAGAGCAGCTTGGAGATGAATGGCCAATGCATATTACTATGTTTACACAAAAATGATCAAAAATTTAAAATTTCCAAAGTTTTAGCAATAGGCAGAGATTTGAATTTTGTTTATGAAATTTGTTCATGAATGAAATGTATGTTATAAATCAATAAATAATAAGGAGGAAGGAACATATGCTAGCATATGTAATTTTTCAAATGAAAGAGCACTTTTCTTCCAATAAATTGAGAAACATTTGCTCCTATCCCACTCCACCAGAAAAACCATCTTAATGGAATTTACCCAATCTTACTTGTTATGAAAATTTAGAATTTTTATTTTAATAATTATTTTATGGAATTTAATATTTAATTGTGTAATACTATGTTTAGTTTATTTGGAGGTGGAATTCATTTCCCAAAGGGTTTAGTAAATCAAATCAAGAAAACCATAATTAATATGTTCTGGTATGATGAAGATACATTCCATAGCAATTTATCAATTATTTTTAGTTACATGGTAAAACACCCCTGGGATAAAATGATAGTACTTGCTTCTTCCATAAGCTGTATGATACGTTTAGAAAGCACAATTGTGTAATCCAGGGGTCCCCAAACCCCTCAACCCGGGCCGCACAGCAGAAAGTGAGCGGCAGGCCAGTGAGCAAAGCTTTATCTGCCGCTCCCCATTGCTCCGCATCACTCACATTACCACCTGAACCATTCCACCCACCGACTCCCTGGAAAAATTGTCTTCCACGAAACCGGTCCCTGGTGCCAAAAAGTTGGGGTTGGCTGGCTGAATCCATTGTCAACCAAAAGATGCTGGTGGTAAATAAATATCAAGTTATTTTCAGAAGATAAGAGCAGTTAAGCTCTATGCTAGCACAATATCAAGGACAGAAGATGGAAAATGCCCAAGTAGCCTAACGTTCTCCAGAATGTGTAGATAGGCTTAATCTTGATTGTGAAGCAGGAAATTTGTGAAATGGAGAATGACTAAGTTTCAGTCTCCGCCCTTAGTTAGGAATCTAGCAATGCTGAAGAGAAATGTTCAGTCACACAAATAATACAGCAATAATATAACGTTATAATAGAGTATTTTAATATGAGTAAAATAGTAATAATATGATACTTTAATATCAGATTTCTTTTGACTCTAAAAGATATCTTCAAAGTGTGGTTAGAGCTCAGTGGGTGGAGAAATCATATTCAGTAGGGCAATGATGAAAGATTCTTGACTTTGTCATTGAAAGATTTCAAAAGGCTGCACTGGGGGGCATTATTTCAATTTGGAGGAAATGGAGGGAAGAGTCAGAGCTTGGAAAACAAGAGAAAATGTGATGATATCAGTTAAACAGAAACAACTAAAAAAAGAGTTTGGCAGAGTGTATGTATAAGGAATGAAATGATGCGGGGTAACCCTGGAAAAGAGGATAGGGGTTACTTTACGGAGGGACTTGAATGATAGGCTAAAAAAATTGACGTATTTTTGTAGATAATAACAAGCCTTTGAAAATTTTTGCATAGAACAACTGATATAATAAGAAATGTGCATTTGGAAACTTATTCTGGTATCATTGTATAGAATGGCAGTAAATATTGGAGGTGGAAAACTATTTCAGCAGCCTGTTGCAGAGATCCTGGCTTGCACAAAGAAAGCTGGAGCTACGTTACTGGCAATGGGAGAAGAAAGAAGAGACATATCCTAGTAGGAAGGATGTAGAGTACACATGTCCTGGTAACTAATTGGAATGTGGGGAGCAAGGAATTTGAGCGATCGGTGATAATTTCAAGATATCAAGGCTGAATTACTGTGGAAGAATGGTTACGCTGCTATTAGATATAACAGAGTCAGGAGGAGAAGTAGGTTCATTAGGTAGGATGAAAGTTTGACTTTGGTTATTTTGTTTTGGTACGCTGTAGATAAAAAGTCACAAAAGTTTATTTCTTGGTCATACTCCATGTCCAAGACAGGTCAGTAGGAGAGATCTTCTCCATGAAGTCACTCAGGGCCCCAGCCAGAGGGAAACCTCACCAGCAACGGCTGCAGCAGAGTAGAGAAGGATTGAAAATTTTCACATAGGTTTTTTAATCTATGTGTCAACCTAGATGTGACACACATCATTTCTGCTAATATTTCATTGGCCAGAATGAGCCACATAGCACCACCTGAATGCAAGGGTCTGAGAACTATACTCCCTTGTATGCTTGGGAAGGAGAGGATGTCATTGAGCACTAATAATGTCTACTACAGATGCACTGAGTGTAAGGAAGATGGATTTTTCCATGGTTTTGAGTAGTGTGTATGTGAAAGGGAAAATAATGGGTAGAAAAAGAATACTTTCTCCTGCATTATATAAAAAGCTCTCCTTGCACTCAGCCAAAGGAGCTTTAGACTCACAGGCTTTTCTACTGTTAACCAAAAGGTGTTATTTCATCTCAGCATAATATTACCAGGTAATGATATTCAGGCTTCAGAAAAGTAAGAGGCTTATTGCAGAATGTCCTCTCACAATGTTTAAAGAGAATTTCTAGAAGTACTAAATGCAGTATTAATAAATAAATTCTTTGTTCTGACTCTGCATTGCAACATGATCGATATAAGAAGCATTTTTATTTCTAAATCTTCAATAAAATATAATTTGTAGCATGGACATAAGTATTTGGAAGTTTACTCAAGAGTACTTATGATTTCATGCACCACAGGCACAATGAGAAGAGTTGGGATAAACTTAGTCACCAAAACTTACTGTTTATATTTGCAGTTACATCAATAAAGAAAAACTAATCATTCTTTTCACAAGCTATTTAATTATGAGGAGCCAGGGGATGTATTTGGTACATAAGGCATTCCCAACCTTTATATATTTAGACTCCTACTGGCCTACGAATACCAGCTAAGGAAATAATGCTGAATTTGTTCAAATGTTTCACCTTGATAATAAATGTAATGAGTAAACTTTAGAATAACATCTACTCTTAATGTCTATTGTATCAATGTAATAACCTCTTTCCTTCTCAAAAGTCTCCTGGTTGGAATAAGTGACATAGTAACCCTAACTCTATCCAGCTCCTTAGCACTAGAGGTCGTTAGGTTACTATACATTAATTCTTCTTGTTTTATATCTGGGAATTGTGCACTGCTGTGTACAACGTCCTTGAATATCATATGCGCTCATTAAGATCTCATTAATGCTTGAAAGATAGATTGGGGAGTTGATATAGATGTGAGATGCAATAGGGTGTTACTTAATGTAGACGACTGTGGGAAAATTTTTAAATAAGTGAGTTTAAGAGATTGTAATTTAATTGTACCTTACTCACTTTAAAATGTGCTCATATCCATTTTGAAAGAGGCTAACAATTGAACATCACAAATAGGAATTTATGTACTCATTTATTTTAGTATGCAATTCATGACATAAAGTCATTCTAAATAACATCTTCTGTCTCTATACACTCCAAAAAACCCCAACAAACAAACAAAACAACAACAAAGTCTATAATCTGGTGATCTAAGTCATACTTCGTAAGGGGAAATTTTAATGTAGCAATCAAGTCAATGAGTCGGATTGTCACTAAGATTGAGATGCTTCCTTTTTCTATTTTCTTTTTAAAATAAAAGCTGAGTGCCTTTAGAAATGCATAATGCAGCATGATAGCAGTTTATATGAGTTAATGCTACTTCCCAAAGTATGAAACTCAGAGTCAGGGAAAAGCAGATACCACATAAGAATCTGACTTAAAGCGAAACATTTCACTTTGTTTTCAGTACTTCAGCTTCCTTCCAAAAAAAGGGCATCAAACACAGAACCTCTGCCAGAAATGTCCAGTTAATTAAACTATGAAAATAAGTTGCCATGGAGTACATAATTTCCAGAAGTCTATAGTCTTTTATTTTTTATTTTTTTGCTGGTAAGCCTGCTAGTTAATTAAACTATGAAAATAAGTTGCCATGGAGTACATAATTTCCCGAAGTCTATAGTCTTTTAAATGAATACATAGTTAATAGGAACATAAATTACTTTTCCAGTACCCTCTATAAGAATATGACTAAGACTTGCTGAAAGCCGCTTAGAATAAAGGGCACGTACATTTAATAAAATCTCACTGATGATAACTCCCAATGAAACCCTCAGGGACATTGCTTTTTAAATTTTTAAGTTACATCTTAGTACCAGCAAGTACAACAAAAAACAGAATTAAACAAAAATATTTTGACTGAATCAGGAGAAGGTTTTAATTTATTGTTTTAAGCAGCACTTTGTCTCATTTCAGAAATCTAATGCAAAAAGGAATTGCTTAACAAGTGTACTTACAATTGCTGGTTTTCTAATGTTTATAATCAGAACTTTACTATTACTTGTTTACAATTTATCAAGTTTCCAGGAACCATTTTATCCTTTGTTCTCAAACTCAGGTCATAAAGATACAGGCCAAAGTAATGACTTTTAAAAATGTTTTAAAAATAAAAATGTACAGCCAAAATAGTTCATTTTTAAAGGCTGTCTTTTTATTATGGGATCTTAATTTGTATCAAATTTAAAACAATTCTTAACATGGCAATTTATATGTCCTGGCAACAAACATGGGACACAGTCATTCATATATTCACTCCAGAAATGAAGAAGCACCATTAAAGTCTACAGCAAATCACTAGAGTATTTATACAATAAGAACTGTGAGGTGCACTGACCTCTAAAGGGAGTAAGTAATTCAGTGGTTCTCTCTTTAAAATATCAACTGTATTCCTCTTGCCGTACGTATTGGATCCCACCTTGGTAGGTGAGAAAATGACGCCAAGGTTGTTGCTGGACCAAACTAAAAAATTTTCCAGGCGTTGAGTTGCACAAGTGGCAGTGTAGCATTTCCGCTTTTCCATTTGATGACTGGTGACATCGAACAAATATGAAAGGTTAGAGACCTGGAGTCAGGATTGGGTACAGCTATTATGTATGTGATGAAACGTAGAGAAGACATCTTCACATTAATAATTCAATATTTTGATTTGCAAATATCTGGATGATTGACAGAGCTTTTGGACACCTGAAGATGCAGCTTGGAAATCATATAGCAAACCCTCCATTATAGTCAGTATTGAATTTCCCAGTGTGATCCTTTCTTTGGAAATTCAGAATATATTCAAGATAATAATAATAATGTCTTTGTCTTATATGCTTTTAAATACTGACTAATCTATTTCCCAATTTAAAAAAGGACTTAGAAAGTAAAATATATATGTAACCTGGAATATGTAGACTTAAAATATATATACATTCATTTCCTGCATCTTTCCAATAAGAATTAAGTAGTGTTAGTTAATTTTTGTTGGGTTTCCTGGGATCATTGAATTAGTAGTGTTAAGAGAAATGTCAGATATTATAAAGTCTCAAGGGAATCAATTTTATCACCTGTTCAGGCACTTTGACCTTTATAGTGTGGGAATTCTATTACTATTAGCCTAAATAAATGGAGATTACCATGTTCCTGCTACCTACTAGATTCCTATGCATTCAACAATTTTAATGATAGAATTGGTTTAAATGTTAAAACAGAAAGGCTTTTTATGTCAATGGTATTAATATTCATCATATTCTTTCAGACACCTGGAACAACTGCATAATAATATTATGGATAAGTCAGAAATTATAACTGTAAATAATTTGTTTGAATTTTAACTACTCTTTCTAGTTGCAGAGTTTACATCAACTCTCTCTCTCTCTCTCTCTCTCTTTTGGCAGGCGGACTCTCAACCACTGCACCACCAGGGAAGCCCAACTCTGTATTTTTATACCATCTTTTGTTTTAATGTGTTCTCATAACAGTACTGGAAATAGACACAACTTTAACATTGCTTTTTGCTGGTTGTTAGGAGCACTAGGGAAATATTTTAGTTCTCAGCTCCACAGAAACCAAAATATTGGTTAACCTTACGTTAAGTGTAGAGCGGGAGAGAGATACATGTATGAGGCTAAAAACTCAATAGCCAGAAGCCAGTGGATATACATAATTTGAGGCAAAATTGCAATGGTTTTGATCTCAATGTGTTTATTTTGTATGGAGAGTACTTCATTAATAGTTTGTATAGAGATAGCCTAAGAGTAAATATTTTAAAAGTGCAAGTGAAACTTTATGTTTTTACTCTCAGATCTTCTCCCACACAGAAAATTATTCTTTCAGCATTAAATGAACTGGTATCTGTTGCATGTGAGTGTATGTTGACAAACCAATTATTCAGGCAAAGGAAACCAAGTCTGGGGCTGAATTACCTGGTTTGTATATCAGTCTTATTCATATTACCTCTTTAATTATTTCTTTTGCGTGTATAGTACACATGGCCAATGTGCATGTCCAAAGAATGATTTAATGCTTTAAAGGATTGAACCAGTAACTCATACACTGAACATTCAATTCTAAAAGATGGTAAACTTTTCCTGAAAAACAGCAGTAATTGGAATTTGACCCAAACACTTCAAACTGATAAATTTAAAGCAATAAAGGAAATATGGATCAAATTGAGAAGGTTCAAAGGGATTTCTGGAGACTTCCCTGGTGGTGCAGTGGTTAAGAATCTGCCTTCCAGTTCAGGGGACACGGGTTCAAGCCCTGGTCAGGGAAGATCCCACATGCCATGGAGCAACTAAGCCCATGCACCGCAACTACTGAGCCCGCACACTGCAACTGTCCAGAATCTATTTTTTTTAAAAGGGATTTCTGTTCCAGGATATGTTTGGCAAATGCCTGGAGCAAAGTGTGAAATACTACTCTATGTGTTAAATGTCTGATAATTGATACGTCTGATAATTGGTCTCAAAGTCTGTAATAGGATTTAAAATTATTCTAAATAAAATATTACCTTCTTTGAGTTAGCTAAGAGGGCCATCATTCTACTGTAAAGAAAAACTAAGAGCTTTTATGTTTGTTGGCTTCATAATTGTGAACCTGCTTTCCCCAACAGGACTTTTCGTGTAAATATGGTAGTCAGGATACATAAGATTCCATCCAAAACTATCATTAAGATGGAAAAACTTGGCTGAAATGGTTAGTGAAAAGCACCATACTCCGATTTTCATGTGTTTTTTCCTCATTGACTACAAGGCAGACCCGGCCTGCCAGCCAACCCACCAGCTAGTAACAAATACTAGTTTAAAACTACTGACCACTTACACACACGCACACACACATGGAACTTCTTGGCTTTAAGAGAGTTTAAACAGTGATGTTGACTATAGGCCAAACGTTAACTCTTAAATTGTCTCTCTTTAAAAACATCTCAGTGTCAAGAGTTTTTATTTTTTGGCCGCACTGCGTGGCTTGCAGGATCTCAGTTCCCCCACCAGGGATTGAGACCTGGCCATGGCAGTGAACGCCTGGAATCCTAACCAGTAGGCCACCAGGGAACTCCCTCAAGAGTTTTTAAATGGGTTCCTTATCCCAGGTCTTAATAGTTATCTGTGGAGGTGTGTGAGTTCCTGTAGGGAGCTCCCAGTAACTCCAGAATGAAACCCATGTAATTATACTTTTGGTGGCCCTCTGATTATCTCCAGGCAGATAGTTGCTACTGAGTTTTAAAAAGTTGGTAGGCAAATGTGGGATCCTTTTTTTTGTCTCACTCATGAGTGTAAGTAACATAACTATGTTTTGATATGGTTTGTAAAGTCTGTTACCTCTTAATCCCATACCATACGAGTATAAAAGTTGAAAAAGATCTCGAGTGAGATGATTGACTTTGTGAAAAAAATGACATTGAATAATAAATCTTCATCAGCTTTATTTTTTTTTAAGGTGTTTAAAATTTGAGATGTTTCCTACATAGGCTTTCTCAGCTTTTTTTGAGCTTTATAGAATATTACATGGTTGAACAGCTCAAGATATAAAATTCTTCCTCCCCCTTAAAAAAAAAAATGACCACACCATACTGATTCCAGCAAATTCAGTTTCCTGAAAAAAATTGATGAATGGTTTATAAGTTTTTTTTTTTTTTGCAGTACGCGGGTCTCTCACTGTTGTGGCCTCTCCCGTTGTGGAGCACAGGCTCCAGATGTGCAGGCTCAGCAGCCATGGCTCACAGGCCCAGCCGCTCCGCGGCATGTGGGATCTTCCCGGACTGGGGCACAAACCCATGTCCCCTGCATCGGCAGGTGGACTCTCAACCACTGCGCCACCAGGGAAGCCCTATAAGTATTTTTAATAATAATTTAAAGTAAGAGATTGTACGACTAGCATGAATATATAATTTGTTAATAAATAATGTTACATACTATTCTATTTCTGAGCAAAGTTCACTTCATAATAAACGAATATCCTTAAAAACATACTGGGTAAAAATACTTAGCAAATGAGTATATCTAAGGAAAGAGAAGATCAAGATATAGACAGAAATACTAGGTAATATTGCGAATTTTCCTGTCATCATTCAATTGTTCTGCTAGTATACCAGAAACTTCATGGCAGTTTTAAAGTTATTTTTATCCAGAAGAAAACCAATTGAAAATTACAGTCAGTTCTGAGAAGAACATCCTGTAAATTAGATAAGCCCTGAAATGAAAAGAAAAAATCTTCTGATGATTCTTATTATTTATTATACTTAGGTGCTTTAGAAATCTTTCCATATCACCAAACACCTCCATCTCAACAGAAAAAACACCTGGAAGGAAAATAGAAAAGATGCAGATAATTCTATGAGAAGAGTTCTAATACAACTTAAGGCAAAGTCTTTTCAAAAGTAACCTTATTCTCCTTGGTCTTTAAGAGAGTATAAATTCAGTTCTACAAAAGTATATGGAATCAAAACCAATTTAGGCACAAATGAATCCTCATTATATGATTTATGACATATGCATGAATTTGAACTTAAGGATCTTTTAAATAAATGGAGAATCACAGTTGTAAAGGTTTTTCATTTGAAAGTTATAAATACTGCAAACGTTTTCACCCTACATAGGTTTTAGACCTCCTTAACATTGCCATTCAAATGAAATGACATCTTTCAAAATAAGCTTTTTGAAAAAATCCTGATGCACATGCTACCTATTGAAAACATTTTCGGAGGTATTAATTTACATTTAGAGCATCTTGGAAGTAGTCTCATGAAAAATAATATTTTAATTATAATTCTGTTTCATTACCAGAACAGTTAACAATATAGAAAGAATCCCCCTAAGAACAAACGGCGTTTTAACTAGAGCTTCTATTAACTTCTTAGCAAATTTAATTTGCCTCTTTATTATTTCTATATATGTAAATTTTCAGAAAGAGATGTAAAAGTTTTGGATATTGCCAGAGCTGAGAAAAAAATATATGTATATAAACATACAGTAAAATTCCACCTCATATAACATATATGCCTTAAATTTCTCTAGTTTGTTTGAGAATCAGGTTAGTAGAGCAGAAGTTACTACCTTTTGGGTTTTCTTGCTTCATGTTTTGGCTTTGCTCCTCTAAGTTCCAACAGCATATTTCTGACAAAACTGGAATTATCCGTTCCTGTCTGTCAGAAGTTTCATCAGAGAGATTTTTCAGACTGACATGATTCTTTAAAGAACACAGAATTTAAGGAACAGTTGAACAGCTTAATGTACTATTCTTTTTTTTCTCTATTTTACATTTACTTTTTTAAATAATTAACTAATTTTTTAACATCTTTATTGGAGTATAATCGCTTTACAATGGTGTGTTAGTTTCTGCTGTATAACTTTTATTGATGTAGCCCCTTAACAATTTTCAAATATTTTCAAAGTTTTCCCTTACCCCATTTCCTTCTTGAAACAATCTGGAAAATTAATATCATAGAATATTATCGCTTTAGCCCTTCTTTGAAATAAACCATTTAATCCCAAATTTGTTCTAATGCTAAATAAATAATACTATCCCAGCAACAAAAAAATCCTTACCTTTTAATGTCTCAGTGTCAGCAATATCAGAAAATACCTTTGTTAACAAGGAAGCTTCATGAAAAACACCAGGCTTGCATCCACTGGAGCATTTACTCCCCGACTTGCTAACCAGTAATCCAGCTCTTATATACCCTTCACACCTTTCCCAGCTCTGACATCAGGCAGTTCAGAGAGACTCTGTCATTAATTTCGATCCCTATAGATAGAAAGTACCTCATAGACAGCAGAAGCAGATGGGTCATTATTACATTAACACATCAGTGAATGTTAACGTAGTAGATACAGAGTATCTTGGTGGAATTAATGGTGTGTCACACACAGCAGAAACTTGAATTTGCCATCTTTGTAAAGTACCAGAGTGGATTTTCATGGATTAAAGAGACGTTTGTAGTAAGGAATTGGTAAAAAGAAGTGATTAAGAATATCAACAATATGTTTATATGCAAAGAATGAAGCTAGGGACATTGAAGTGTCTACCTAAATTCAAATAATGCTAGGGGCTTAAATCCATGAACATTCAGTAGCAGATTGAGATATAAGGGCAAAGTACATTAAAAAATATATACAGAAGACAATTGAAAGCCATTTATAATGAAGTGGGAAGAGGAGGGTTAAAGGCATAAAAATAATTTTCAACCTGTAAATTCATTTGTCAGCATTTAAATAGAGACACAACTGTAGCCAAGCAGTTTTTTCACTGACTTTTTCTATTATTACATAGAAACATCACAATTATTTTGACGGAAAAGATTTAATTTATTTTTTATTTTTTCCAAATTGTTCTTTTTCCCCTGTATTTCTAAGTCAGATTTAAGTTAATATTCTAAGTTATGACAACTTAAGATCATATATAGCAGCTAAAACAAATTCCAACTGTCAGTGAAAATGTGTATGTCTGTATAATCTAGAAAAGGTGGAAGTTCTCCAAGTAAAATTTTAAGTTCTCTGACTTCATATATTTCTTTAAAACTGAGTAATATAGTTTGAGGGTGTTTAGTAGAGATTTTAGGAGGAAAGAAACTGTTTTCCAATCCTAGTTTTAATTAACAATGATTCTGAAATTTTAGTATTTCTGTGGAAATTACTGATATTCCAAAGGGAAATATAAAATCACATGTTTTTGAAGAATAATGATTTCCCGTAAGAAGATAATTAAGGTATTTAACAAAGTGTATATAATGATACAGAAATAATACAGAGACCCAGAGATGTGAAATAATATGTCCTATGTCACACATTTAGTTTGAGTTGGATCCTGGACCAGAACTCAGTTTTCTGATCCATGGTCTGGTGTTCATTTAGACCAAAATGCCTGATTCTAACCTACATATTTATTTATTTTCCTAATTGTTCTCCCTCTGAGATGTTAAAGATGACAAACATACATTCAAATATTAATTCTTTCACCACCTGGGAAATAAATGTTATAAGGAAAATAATCTTCTACCTAAGAAAGGGACAGGTGGACCTGATATTTTTAAGGAGTACCAAATGCCAGGCAGAGTTATTTAACTGATATGTGAGACCTCACTTCATCTGCACACCTCTAAGGTGGGTATCATTTGCCCCAATTGATAAATGATGAAACTGAGATTCAGAGAATATAAATTACTTGCTTAAGGTTGCACAGCTACCCAAGGACAAAGAGAAATTCAGATTCTCATCTGTCTGTCCCACGGCATATATTGCTTTGTTATAAAGGATCTCTATTCCTATAGACTGAATTACCAATTGCTTCTTGTAAATTCTGTATTTTATTACAACTCTTTGAATGATTTTGTTATAGCTAGACATGGCCTTATGTTGGTCTTGTATAACGTTTGGGTAAGGTCAACATCGACCCCAATCTCAAACAATTTTAGGTCTTACTTGCTTCCTATAGCAATGAAAGTCATCATGGTGGTGGTGATTTAGATTATCTTTATGAGGCAACTCCATTATCAGATCCTAAGCTCCTCCCTACAGGACAAACATCACTATCGCTCATTTTTATATTCCCTCTAGCCTTGCTAGTCAAAAGTGTGAATAAGGTGCTGGTAGCTTTGACATCACGCAGGAGCATTTCAGAAACACCGAATCTCAGGCCCCATCCCACATCTTCTGAATCAGAATGTGCATTTAAAAACAGATCTCCTAAAAAAAATAAAATTAAATTAAATTAAAAAAAAAACCAGATCTCCTCAGTGGTTATATGTACACTTTTGAGGAAAAACTGTCCTGTTGTATATTCCATTCACTGATTGATTCAGTCAGGAGTGATTAAGGACTTACTCTATGACAGGGGATATTCTAGGTACTAGAGATGAACAATGCAAATTTCCTGGTCTCATGCAGCTTAGAGCCTGTGGAGGAAACAAAGATAAGCAAGTGAATAAGTAAATAGGCAATTACAAATGGTACGTACTGTGGAGAGAATTGACATGGTGAGAAAAAGAAAAAAATGGCGGCATTAACTTGAATCCCAAAACATGAGAGAAAACCAAGGAAAGAGTGCTGGGGGAATGTTCGAGGCCAGAGAAGCAGCACGTGCAAATGCAAGTGGAGGAACAAGAAAGTGGTAGAAAGATGATGCTGGAGACAGAAGCAGGAGCCCGAAGATGCAGGAGCTCAGAGGCTGAACTGACTTTGGATTTATTCAGAGGGCAATCCGGAGCTATTGAAGGGGTCCGAGCGGGGGTGTGACTTGTACTCAGCATCTTTAAAACATCAGCCTGACTGCTGTGCGTGGAATAGATCAGAAGGGGGCAAGAGTGAAAACAGGACATCTGTTGGGAGACTAGGCAGTATTCCAGATGAGAGATGATGAAGCCTTGGACTTCAGAAGACTTAGAGAAGTAAACGGGTTCAAATCATATTTGTGGTCATGACATGATGTGGAAAGGATTAGGTATGGGGAATAAATGAGAGGAAATTAAGGATACAGGTGAGGATATAATACATAATATGAATGAATGGTCTATGTATAAAATTTTTAAAAAGTAAAAGATTTTTAAAATGTCTTTAAAAAAATAATTTCTAGTTTGACCAAATGTGTGTTTTCACAATTTAAAACACCCAAACGGTATTACAATCAAAACAGCAGTCCTCTGCCTACCTCTGAATTTTGAGCAGGGGGAAGCCCAATTGGTGGGCCCACGGGTGGTCTCATACCAGGTGGAGAAGCCATAAGGCCTGGAGCGGGGGTTGCTGGACCAACAGGTGTGGGTGGAGTCTCCTGCCTTGGTGAGTCCTGAGCTGGGGCTCCAGCAGTGCTGGCAGTAGCAGCCACTGCAGCAGCAGCTACAGTGCCTCTTCCCTGGAGTCATTACCTGGTGGGATGGCCTCCCAACCCCTCGGACAGGACCTGCTAATCCAGCAGGAGCCTGGGGAATTGGAACACTAACTGGTACACTTCAGTCAGCTGCCTTGCCAACCCCAGGGCCTCTTGTAGTTCCAGCAAGTGGTACCCAAGCAATGTCAGTATATTTGGGGGTGTACCCTCCACAGTCACAGAAACCAAGTTCTCTATGTGGCAACCCCAGACCTCAAACCTGCTTTTCATCATGCTCTGGCTGCTTTGGATTCTTTAACCTGATCTCCTTGATCTCATCCCTGTCACAGAGGATCAAGTTCATATGTTTGTCAAAAGCCTTAAAGATGCCAATGAAGATTTGGCCATCTTGCAAGACACATCTCAATCTACAGTTAATGCACTGCAGCATCTTGTTGCTCTTTCCACAGTCATTGTTGCTGTTCCACCAAATCTAATGTCCCCTGGAAGGTTTCAGGATCCTTGAGACCTAAGGGAAGGCTACAGTTAGAGGTATGATGCAGGTTCTCCTACAAACAAGGCAAGCTGGGGCAGAATCTTCAAAGAGTAGATAAAGCATTGTTGTTTTTTTTTTTGCTTCTATCAGCTACCTGGCTATTCCAATACAGCTTTACCCACCTCTTGGTGTCTCAGCTAAGAATGTCCACGTCAATTTTGCCTTAAAATCTACCATGGGTTCTTGCTGCTGCTGAGATCTCTGCGGGCACAGTGGACACTCTTGATCGCTTGGTGAGGTTGTCCTTCTACGTGTGACTTGAACTTCCACCTCTGGTATGTGCCTGTTCTGTGGTCCGTTTCAGGTGTGAGCAGTCCCTGGTCTGCTCCATTGCACCGCTGGCTGTTCTTCAAAACAGAGCATCAGGCAACACTGGCCGCTCCACTCTGCTCCTCCAAAAGTCTTTTGAGGATTAGATTTATTAGCTTAATCTTATGTATATTTTTCTCACTGGTTTTCCATATCTTTAGTTTTTTGAACGTCTTAGAAATATCCTAAACTTAATAGACTAACTTTTCCATTTAAAAATCAACTTTGGGGCTTCCCTGGTGGTGCAGTGGTTGAGAGTCCGCCTGCCAATGCTGGGGACACAGGTTCGATCCGGGAAGATCCCACACGCCGTGGAGCGGCTGGGCCCATGAGCCATGGCCACTGGGTCTGCACGTCTGGAGCCTGTACTCCGTGGGCGGAGAGGCTGCGGCAGTGGGAGGCCCGTGTACCGCAAAAAAAAAAAAAAAAAAAATCAACTTTGACAACCATTTTTTTTTTAATTTTCAAGATCTCTTGCCTTTTGAATGGCACCTCGGTTTTGTTTCATTGATGTAAAATCTATTCTTATCTACGAGGATACTATTTCTTTCTCTCTCTCTCTCTCTCTCTCTTTTTAAAATTCTTGTCCCTCTGTGGTCTCTATTTCCTTCAGTTCCTTTTTGCTTACCTTTGAATGTTTGTTTTGGTCTCTTTATTTCTTATTGGAGCTTTCTTTAAGTATCTGATGATCCTTAGCTACCCCTTTATTTATTTTTATATTGTTGTTTTACATCTTTATTTAGGTATTATAGAAATAAAATAAACTGCACATATGTAAAGTGGACAATTTGATTGGTTTTCACAAATTTATACACCCCTGAAACCATCACTGCAAACCATCACCACAACCAGATGTACAGGTGTTTCCATCTTCCAAAAAGTTTATCCCTTGTTCCACTCGTTCATTCTCCTCTATTCCTTTACCCCCTCGCTGGGCAGCCACTGATGTGCTTTTTGTTCTTGTATATTTGTTTGCATTTTCTAGAATTTTCTATGAATGAAATAGTACAGAATGTACTCTTTGCCTGGCTTTTTTTTTTCTTCCACTCAGCATAATGAATTTGAGATTTATCTGCCTTCTATATCAATAATTTTCCTGTTTATTGCTGAGGAGTATTGCTTCTTGTTAACATGGCTCTCTTAGCCTTATGGAGACTGAAACATAAGTCATTATATCTCCTCAGTTTTTTTTCCATCTTGCATAGATGTGTAGCGGTCTTCTGCCTGTAACTTTTCTCTCTCATTCTTTTTGTCTTTGTGGATTCATATTCTTTTTATCTCTTTGCTGTCATTTTAAGATTGGTGTGATTAAATGAAGTCTAACATTGCATGTTGATTCCTTCAAGAAGTATTCTGCGGCTTGGGGAGATATTTAGGATTCTTTCCTAACAAGCTTTACTTTTTATTTTTATTTTTTGCATTAAAAAAATTGTTCATTCCCTATTTATAGGCTTCAAACTTAACAATTAATTTTTGATTATAAAAATTTAAAAAGGAATAAAAAATTGAAAGATATGAACTAGTGACAAATAAAACAAAAGATACAAAATTGTTAATATATACGGTATTTACGTATGAAAATAGAACACAGTAACAATTTTTATGTTAAAGTTCTAGGTTATGACTGATTTTTCTCTAAGCATTTTTTATGTTGCTACATAGTTTTAAAACTATATCGTTAATGGATTGCCAAACATACTGTGAAGATGGTATCAGTGTTCTAAACATTCTCAGAAATGTGTTTTAAATCCGTGTTACATGGTGTCAAATAATTCTTCTATTATTCCACTCCACCATGAAGATATAAGTAAGATTATTTTCTACACAAAAAGCTACAAATTAGGGGCTTCCCTGGTGGCGCAGTGGTTGAGAGTCCGCCTGCCGATGCAGGGGACACGGGTTCATGCCCCGGTCCGGGAAGATCCCACATGCTGCAGAGCGGCTGGGCCCGTGAGCCATGGACGCTGAGCCTGCGCGTCCAGAGCCTGTGCTCCGCAACGGGAGAGGCCACAACAGTGAAGAGGGCCACGTACCGCAAAAAAAAGAAAAAAAAAGCTGCAAATTAGCAAGCTGGGTGATTTTCTGACACACACTCTCTCACCTCTTTGTACCACAGAATCACTTTGCTGGAAAGTAATTTAGAATTGCCATTGTTTTCACACCACACGTAGTCATTCTTTCCTGCTATCCTTTAAAATGCAGCATAGGAATTTTTAAGTCCCTAAAGTGAAAAATGCCTTTTCCAATATTCCCTTCACATGTCCTACCAGATTCAAAAGGCATGAATAGTATATTTGTTTGTTTGTTTATTTAATTTTTATTTTTATCAAAGTATACTTACAATTTTATGTTAGTTTCAGGTTTACAACATAGTGATTTGATATTTTTATAGACTATAGTAGGGTATGTTCCATGTGCACCTGAAAAGAATGCAAATTCTGCTGTTTTTGGATGGAAAGTTGTATGAATATCTATTAATTCCATTTGGCCTAATGTGTCATTTAAGGGTACTGTCTCCTTATTGATTTTCTGTTTGGATGATCTATCCATTGATGTAAGTGGGGTATTAAAGTCCCTTACTATTTTTGTATTACTGTCAATTTCTCTGTTAATATTTACTTTATAAATTTAGGTGCTCCTATATTAGGTGTATATATGTTTATGACTGTTATATCCTCTTTTGGATTGACCCCTTTATCATTATATAATGTTTTTCTCTGCTTTATTTTTTTAATAGACTTTGTTTTAAACTCTAAGTAGTCTGATATAAGTATTCCTACCCCAGCTTTCTTCTGATTTCTATCTGTCTGTAATATATATTTCCATCCCCCTCACTTTCACTCTGTGTGTGTCTTTAGTTCTGAAATAAGTCTCTTGTAGACAGAATATAGATGGGTCGTGTTTTCTTAATCCGATCAGCCACCCTATGACTTTTGATTGGAGCATTGACTCCATTGACATTTAAAGTGACTATTGATAGGTATGTACTTATTGCCTTTTTGTAAGTTGTTTTCTGGTTGTTTCTGTAGTTCTTCTCTCTTCTCTTCTTTTTTTAGTCACTTCCCTTGTGGTTTGATGATTTTCTTAAGAGTTATGTTTGGATTCCTTTCTCTCTCCCTTTTTATTTCTATTGTAGGTTTTTGATTTGCAGTTACCATGAATTTCATATATGTCAACATTTAACTATATCTACTTGTTTTAAGTTGATAGTCATTTAAATTCAAACACATTCTAAAAGATATATTTTTTGCTTCCCCTTCCCCCCACATTTTGTGTTTTTGATGCTGTATTTTACATCTTCTATGTCTGTCTCTTAACTGTTTGTTGTTGTGATAGTTGAGTTTACAATTTTTGTCTTTTAACCTCTGTTCTAGCTCATTTAAGTGGTTGATCCACTGCCCTTACTATACCTTTGCTGTTACCAGTGAGATTTTTCTCTTCCTATATTTTCTTATTTGTTATAACATTTTCTTTTTCACTTAAAGAAAACCCTTTACCATTTCTTGTAAGAACCATTTAGTGGTCATAAACTCTTTTAGCAGAAAGCTTGTCTGGAGAACTATCTCTTTTTCAATTTCAAATCTGAATGGTAACCTTGCTGGGTAGAGTATCTTAGGTTGTAGGTTTTTTCTTTTCAGCACTTTCAATACATCATGCCACTCCCTTCTGGCCTTCAAAGTTTCTGCTGAAAAATCAGCTGACATTCTTCTGGGGATTCCCTTGTATGTGACTCTTTGTTTATCTCTTACTGCCTTTAAAATTCTCTTTACCTTTGACTTTTGCCATTTTAATTATGATACATGTTTGTGTGGGTCTCTTTGGGTTCATCTTGTTTGGGACTCTGCTTCCCAGACCTGGGTATCTGTTTTCCTCTTCAGGTTCAGGATGTTTTCAGCCATAATTTCATCAAACCCATTTTCTGCCCTCTTTTCTCTCTCTTCTACTTCCAAGACCCCTCTAGTGCAAATGTTAGTATGCTTGATGTTCCAGAGGTCTCTTGAACTATTCTCATTTTTTAACAATTTTGTTTTTCTTTTTACTGTTCTGATTGGATTTCCACTATTGTCTCTGCCAGGTCACTTACGCATTCTTCTGTATCACTTAGTCTGCTGTAATTTCTTCTAGCGTATTTTTCATTTCAGTTATTGTATTCTTCAACTCTGACTGGTTCTTTTTTTATATCTTCCAGTTCTTTGTTGAAGTTCTCATTGTGTTCTTCTATTCTTTTCCCAAGTTCAGTTAACATTATTATTATTGCTTTGAACTCTTTATCAGGTAAATTATTTATTTCCATGTTATATGGAGTTTTTTTTCCCATTATTTTTTCTTGTTCATTCCTTGGAAACATATTCCTCTGTCTTCTCATATTTCTCTGTCTCTATGAAATTAGGTGAAACTGTTACCTATCCTGGTCTTGAAGGTGTGTCCTTGTGTGGGAGAGTCCTTATGCAGTTTATCTGTGCCCAGTGGCTTTGGTGGGAGAGATGGATCTGAAGTGAACACAGGCTGTGACTTCTCCTGAGTTGTGCTGACAACCACCACATTGGTGGGAAGTAATGTTGGAGTCAGAGGGGCTAGAGCTGAAGGCAGGTGCAAGCCAGGGCTTCACCTAGGTTCAGTGCTGGTCACTGCCCTATTGTGGGTGGGTCCAGGACCCTGAGGCACTGAGGCTGCACTTCTTAGCTGGCTCTGGGTCTCTGCCTTGCTCAGAGGCAGGGTCAGGGCCCAAGGAATTTGAGCCACACTTCTGCCCTGACTATAGGCAGCGCTGGCCCCGAGCTGGCTTTGCTTCTTCCCTGGTGTGTGCACACGCATTTGCAATGGTGATCTTTGCCCTAATAGGAGAAGTGCTGGAGCAGAACAGGCCGGAGCAGGAGTTCAGGGCAGTCTGGAGTACACACGGGACCATTCTGGCAGGCTGGCCAAAGCCCCTGGCAGTTTTCAATCTGATGTCTCTGTGCTGGGGCTGAGAGCAAGCAAGTTTGTTATGCACTCTTCAAGAGGGTGGAGGTCTTGACCAAATCTCTTCTCTTCCCTTCCTACCGAACTCCATGTGGTTTATTCCTTACAGCCTTGGTTGTAAAAGAGCTGTTCTTCAGGTGGTTCTCAGCAAGAGTTGCTCTGTAAGTAGTTGTAGCTTTAATATGTTCATGGGGGGATAGGAGCTCAGGGTCTTCCTACTCTGTCATCTTGATCTTGCCCCCTCATGAGTAGTATTTTAAAAAGAGACAGGAGCTAACCCCATTCCTGCTGAAGTTTAGGGGAGTATGAACAATGCCTTCTCACTCAGAGCTTTGTTTTATTTTTATGCTTTTGTGGTGAGTTCCGTGTTTAATGGCTTGCAACTTTATATTTTAAAAGTGTCTCAAGAAACTATCTTAATGAATGCTTGGACCAAATTTTGGTAATATTAAGCAGTATAGAATAAATGTTATTATTAATATAACAGAACTAATCCCAAACATATCTATTATATTAAGAAATACATGGGCTTACCTTACTTACTAAAAGACGGTTATTTCGGATAACCCACAAAAGAAATCCCAACTGTATGCTCTGTGTAAAAGACATACTTTCTGTCCTGTTTTAATAGTTTGAAAAATGATGCATTTTTAAGGACTTCTAAGATCCTGTTAATTCAGACATATGGCTTAGCAGCTTTTGAAAGGCCTGATGTTCCCCCAAAATCAAACAAAATAAGCACACAAGCAAATGAACAACAATCTCTGAGTTAGAAGACACTGTCAGGAGAATTTAATTTATTCTCCTTTGATGCTTGAATTATTCATTCAGTAATATTTGGAGCATCTATTGGGTACTAAACTCTTAAGTATAGTCTAGTTTGGAATTTGGGCAACTAAATAAACACTAGCAATGATGTTTTCAACCTGCTGGATAAAATACCACAAACTGACTTAAACATCAGAAATTTATTGTCTCATTGTTCTGGAGGCTGGAAGTCTGAGATCAAGATGTTGACAGGATTGGTTCCTTCTGAGGGCTGTGCTATATCTTTCCCCACCTTCTCGTAGTTTGCTGGCAAATCTTTGGTGTTCCTTGGCTTGTAGAAGTGTCACTCTTATCACAGTCTTCATTTCCATTTGAATTTTCTGTGTGTACATGTCTCTGTTTCCAAATTTTTTTTTTTTTTTTTTTTTATAAGGACACCGGTTATATTGGGTTAGGGAACCAAACTACTCCAGTATGACTTTGTCTTAACTAATTACAACTCCAGTGACCCCATTTCCAAATATGGTTACATTCTGAGGTGCTATTAGAACTTCAACTTATAAATTTGGAGAGAGGGGAAATAATTCAACCCATAACAGTTGTTTTCTAGAAATTCTGCAAAAATGTTTGTTTGTTTGTTTTAAATTCTCTCCTCTAACTCAATGGTTTTCTTTCTTTCTTTTTTTAGTCTTTCTCAGTGGAAGAGTTTCTTTTATTGTTTTGTGGTATTTTCTGTGTTATTTATATTTTAGACTTTATTAATTTTTTTGTGATCAAATATATGGTTAATTTTAGTAAAGCTTCCATAAGCACTTGGAAAAAGCTGTACTTTCTAATTCAGGTACAAAATTCAATATATATCCATATCACCTCCTTTATTGAAAACATTATTTAAGTCATTTAAATCTTCTGAATCCTTTCTTATGCTTTTCATTTTGCTATGCCTTCGACTGGGGGGAGAAATAAGTTGCTATTATTTATTTCTCTCCCTGAATGTCTCTGCCTATCTATCTTTGCATCTCCTGAATTTCCTGCTTTATGAAATTACCGTATTCCCACTGGGTGCATAGAAATACATAACATATCTTCACTGTGTATTGTTCTTTTTAGTACCTTTAACATGCTTTTTGCTCTGAATTTTAATGCCTTTTGCTCTGAATTTTACCTTGTCAGATATTATGATCACAACTTCTGCTATTTCTTTTTTTTTTCTCTTTTCTTTTTTGGATATCATTGCCCATTCTTTTAGTCTTTCTGAATAACTTTGTACTTAGTGTGTCTTTTATACACAGCATAAAGCGGGGATTTGTTTTGTGAGTTATCTGAAAAATAATCTTTCTTTTAATAAGTAAGTTAAGTTCATGTATTTCTTGATATAATAGATATGTTTGGTCTTAGTTTTGTCATATTAATAATGACATTTATTCTATAGTGCTTAATTTATCAGACTTTGATCCAAGCATTTTATATATATTATTTAATCCTTACACAAATCCTCATTTTTAAATATATGATGAAACTGAGGTACAGAGAGGATAGTAACACACCCAAGGCTACAGAGGGAGTTAGTGGTAGAGCTGGGATTCAAATTCAGTCTAGTTCCTGAATCTTGTCTTTTATTGACTGCATTATATAGCCTCTTTATTTTGTACTTTTTATGCTAACTCTGGGTAATTAATTTCCTAAGATTGATTTTTCAATACACAAATTATCTTTTTCATCTGTATCTGATATGTTGATACCCATTCTGTGTGTTTTTAATATCAAAGATTAAGTTGTTTTAGTTTTAAATACTTCTTGGTCATTTTTAATAGTCATTTTAAGTTGATTTAAAACAGTGCATTTGTTTTGTTTTTAATCATTTCATAGATGGTCAGTCAATATTGTTTATCTGATTATCTCAATGTATTTTCCTTGGAAATTTGGTCTGTATTTTGTTTCTGATGACTCTCAGTGGCAGTGGCTTAATTTATGTTTATAAGATCATATGTTCTTTTTTTTAAATTCTTTTTTGTAAATTAATTTATTTATTTTTGGCTGCATTGGGTCTTCATTGCTGCACACAGGCTTTCTCTAGCTGCAGTGAGCAGGAGCTACTCTTGTTGCGGTGCAAGGGCTTCTCATTGTTTCTCATTGTTGTGGAGCATGGTCTCTAGGTGGACAGGCTTCAGTAGTTGCCGCACATGGGCTCAGTAGTTGTGGTGCATGGGCTTAGTTGCTCCACAGCTTGTGGGATCTTCCTGGACCAGGGCTCAAACCTATGTCCCCTGCATTGGCAGGTGGATTCTTAACCACTGCGCCACCAGGGAAGTCCAAGATCATATGTTCTTCAACTAAATCTGTGGGAATCCTGAGGGCCCACATTGGGGATGTTCCCTTAGAGAGGATATGGTTTATTTGCCACTGTCCAGAATTTGCTGACATCTGAGATCACTTAAGCTCCAAGGAGGGTCAAGGTAATACAGGAGACTCACATTAGTTTCCAACCTTGAGACAGACCCAAAGCTTAGGACTTCAGGATCTCAGGACTCCTATTATTATTTGTTCCCAGAGAGACTTTCTTTCACTTACTGTTTACTCACGGCTCTCTGCTCAGATTTCATTTCATTGCCTCCCCCATCACACTCAGATTTCCTTTCCTTCTTGTGAGCTTAGCCATGCCTTAAAGATGTTTGTCTTAATTTTTCCAGGTTCTAGTTGTCTTTTAGTGGGAGGGCCCTTCAGTATAACTTCATACTATAAAAGCAGAAGTGTGTATGCATATTTTAAGGACATCCAATCTATATAGTCAAATTGCCCTCTAGAAAGCTTATGATAATTTACACTCCATTAGCAGTGCACTAGGATACACTTTATTCTTAAGTTTGCTAACACAGGATATTATTTAGAAAAAAATACCCATAAATCACAAGAAAAAGGAGAGTAGTATCTTTATATTAACGTAAAAATTTTTTAAATTTTATATTATAGTTGATTTACATTGTGTTAGTTTTAGGTGTATAGCAAAGTGATTTAGTTATACATATACATATATCTATTCTTTTTCAGATTATATTAACTTAATTTTAAAAAATTACTAGTGAAGTTTAAAAAAAATTAAGTGTTTCTTTGGGTCATTTATGCAATTTACTTTTTCATCACCTAGACATATGGATTTGGATATCAGAATAGGTCTGATCTGGATATAGAAAGTCTTAGACATGGATTATATAATCCAAGGAGAGCATGTACAGCAAGAATAAATTAAGACAAAGTATAACTTAGGAAACATCAAAATTTATGAGTCATTTTGAGGAATAGGGGCCAGAGGAAGAGATGGGAGTGCTCAAATATGACTTATTGGGAGAAAAAAGTGATGTCAGAAATCAATGAAAGAGAAAGTCCAAGAAGGAAAATCCTGGTATGAATGTCACATTATGCAGATAAATAACATAGGATGAAGACTAAAAAATAGAAATTTGAGGTCACCAGTAAAGTTCACTGCTGACTATAACTAGGGTGCATTCGGTGCTTGGTATGGGCAGACACAGTATAATGGCATAGCATGACGGTCCTGAAATGTTACTGATATAGATCACTGGATCTTAACATATTGAGAATCAAGCATCCTTTTAAGACTCTGATGGGGAAAATGAGCTCTGTTTTTCTGGAAAATGTGGATTTGAACAAGCAATTTAAATTTTGAGCACAATATCTAGAAATTCATATTCCCTCTGACAACCTCCTTTATATAGATTCCCCTACTGTAGCCTCAAGGCAGACTTTTGATCATAAAGGCAAGAAGAAAGACAAACCAATAGCTTCAGGAAAGGTTAGCGTTAGGTTAAGATAACAGGTAAAAAAAAGGCCTGGCACTTACTAACTACATATTCAATAAATGTTCATTGACTTTTCAGCAGGATAGGAGAGTTTGGTAAGACAGGAGAGGGAAAAGATAATTGTTGGTATAGTGTCCCCAGAGAATTGGGAGGCAATGGGATCGTGAATATAGTAGAGAGGTTAGTCTTATGGGGATGAGGGAAGCAGACATTAGAAATGTGTGTTTTTCAGAAACTGCTTTGTGTCAGGCATTGTGTTAGAACATGTTTGTACAATACCTCACTTAATCTTTAAACAACCCTGTGAAGTAGGAAATGTTAGCTTTTACAGATGAGCACTTGAATGTTTAGAGAGATTACATAACTTTTTCAAATTCATGTTAGAAAGTAGCAAGGAGAAGAGTCTAACCTCCATGTGTCACACAACAAAACTGCCACACCTGGTGCAGTTATACAGAAATTAAGGAATTAATGACTATTGCTAAGATTGGACTTGGAGGGGAGGGAAATTTGGGAAATTGGAGTCTCTATTTTCATTGTCAAACTGTTACCAAACTCAGGTTCAGCTGTTTGCAAGTTGAAAGTCAATAAATGAGAGACAAGTGTTGGTGAGAAAAGGAAAGCTTGCTTTATTCAGAAGGCCAGCAACCTGGGGAGAAGGTGGACTTGTGTCCCAGAACCAGCTTCGAAGATTCTGCTTGGCCATGAAAGCTTTTAAAGAGAAAAAAGAGGAAAAAAATCTCAGTTAATCACTGAAGTAGGGGGTCAGATTCTTTACCATCTTCCATAGTGTTCAGGCTTGTTGACTTCTTGTGATCTTTCTTTAGATGCTATCTTGTTCATGCAGCTCACAGGGTTACTGAAGGGGAAGCTGGAGAAAAGATCTAGTCCTCCATTAATTATTTATTCTTCATTCCTACTTCTTCAATCTAAGAAAAAAATCAACAGGTTAGACAAGGCATGGTGTGATCGAAAGATTTGAGAGGTGTGCTTGGGTGGGGGATTGGTGAAGCGTGGAGGCACCTGGTATAAAGGTTAAGTTAAAATACAGATTTGCTAAAGTGGCAACAAAAAGGGCCTCCTGCAAAGAGCTGCTTCCTGCAAAGGGCTGCTTACAAAATGACAGAATGATCCACTGAGAATGACCAGTAGCCTGGCTTACTCCTCTCTACTGACTCGTCAGCGCTGTCCCTTAGATGTCTGGATGGATGTCACACAGTCCTGCAGCCCCTGGGTCCTGCATCCTGCCCATCTCCAGGTCTGACAGCATTGGAAGCTGGGATTGACACAAACCTCTGGGAAAGAGCTAAGTTGTTCATAAGAGATTTTCAAATATGAGCTAAATGAAAAGGGAGAACAAAAAGAACATAAAAGATCCATCAGAGCAAGCATGTATTATTTCTTATCAAAGCCACCCAGGTTTGATTTTATTTTTGTTGTTAGTTTGTCTTTTCCTAAGACCACCCAGTGAGTACAGAAAGAAGCTATGGAATTGTCCATGTTGTAGAAACCTTAGGACTAACTTTTTTCCCC